>NC_134851.1:54352521-54962521 GCF_965363235.1 Mytilus galloprovincialis
GCCTTTGTTACTCTTGTATTATTTTAATTTTAGTTTTTTGTGTACAATTTGGAAATTAGTATGGCGTTCATTATCAATGAAATAGTATATATTTGTTTAGGGGCCAGCTGAAGGACGCCTCCGGGTGCGGGAATTTCTCGCTACATTGAAGACCTGTTTGTGACCTTCTGTTGTTGTTTTTTCTATGGTCCGGTTGTTGTCTCTTTGACACATTCCCCATTTCCATTCTCAATTTTAATTTTACAGAAGGCGTTTTTTAGAAACATGACTTGTGTACTGGCATCTTTAACACGTGTTAATATCACCATTTGCAAAATATTTGTGGTTGTTTTTTTTTCGTTT
Organism: Mytilus galloprovincialis; assembly: GCF_965363235.1. Taxonomy (NCBI): domain Eukaryota; kingdom Metazoa; phylum Mollusca; class Bivalvia; order Mytilida; family Mytilidae; genus Mytilus; species Mytilus galloprovincialis. Next base: position 54,352,864 of record NC_134851.1, read on the forward strand.
TTTTTTGGGGGGGAAGACTGTTGAGACAATAAGGGCTGTAAAAATAATTAACGACCCTATAGTCAGTTCTACTATTTAAAAGACTTCCAAATACGATGAAAAAAATATATTTTCGCTTCCGACCGACAATATATTGTATATTGGACATTTTATTATATATTCAAACTAAATGATTTGTTGTCAAAAACGGTAACATTACTTTTCGATCTCGAAAACTATTGCACACTTCTCAGCACTAGAATGAAAACTGTCTAAGAATTTAAAATTTTACAACTAAATTCTACTAAAACAATTACAAGAGATCAATAACTTATCAGAAATATTGTCGTAAAATACTGATTTTGAATAAAAAAACATGTTCTCAACGTTGCAATTTCCCGACCAGATATATACTCTGAATAAACTCCGGTATTGTTACGTGGTTTCAAACCAAAAACTTCCAAGAATTAGATATTGAAAAAAAATGCAATGCTAATTTTGTTTATAGTACGGCTCAACTACGCATCTGAATAATTATAAGTCAATACGTGTTTCTTTAAACTTATTATCCTGGAAATTCTATTTATTCTCCTACGCAATTATAGATTTGTACTACAAGATATACACTACACTATAATCGAAAGGGTGTTTTTTTATTTTATATTTACTTACTGGTATAAGTACACTTCCGTACATATTTCGTGTTGAAACCACGTGATAGTATGAATTATTAAAATGTCAAAATTTTCACTGAATGAAAAAGTTCTGTAACCAAAAAATAAATTAAAATTGGATTAGAATAAAACCCGCAGATCATATTACAGAGCAATTGACGTAGCTATTTTTATGGACGCAATGAGCCAACAAAATTGATTGAATGGATTGAATTTAGGTACTTTCAATAATATGACCTTCTATCAGGAAAATCATGATAGGAAATGCAAGCACGGGAATATCGTATCAATTAGGAGATATATACCCCGTATGCTGCTGGAATGTTGCTAGTAAGAAATGGAAATTCACAATTGGAAAGATGAAATCATCTCTTTTGTCGTAAAGTTCTGTTTTCAACCGACCATCATTGTCAATTTCTAGATGTAAGTCAAGATATGCGGCCGACTTAACTGTATCTGTAGTATCCTTTATCTCTAGTTCGATGGGATAGATGTGGTCACATTGTCACCAAATTTTGAAATATTTAGTGAAAGGGCATCATCTATACAGCGGAGTGTAGGGTTAAAGGATATCGCTTACTTCTTATCTTTCTTCCTACGAAGTTCCTGTATAAACTCAGCCCCATTATAATAAAGAAACAAGTCGGCAGGTAGAGAGAGGGGCACACTTTGTTCCCATTGGAATGCCGACAGTCTGTTGAAAAACACGTCCTCCGAACGTAAAAAATATGTCATCGTACTGGTGTATCGCAAGAATGAAATTTAATTTCTAAATTAAACTTATTTAGATTGTATTGTTTCACCTTTAGGAAAAGTAAAGCCGGTATCGGTTTTTCGGTATTTTAATCGGTTTTATCATTACAACATACAAAACTGTTGAAAGTTCACACAAGGATGAAGGTTGATATATCAATTTAATCGCACAACATATTTATATGTCTATCTTTATTCAAGAACATCAGGCGGAGCTGTCATTTAGTAATAGCATATTACTGTTTGTTATGGTGACCGGATTTGTTGTCGTAATATAATTTTCTAATAAGGGGATTAACAGCTAGACATAATCATATACGATTCTTTATTGATTAAGACCTTACATTGATATATGAGTGTCCTTTGGTTTATTTTATGGTTTTGGGTGGGTTTTTGGTTTTTTTTTTTTGGGGGGGGTGTATTTTTAGAAGTTGCTGTCTCATTGATGTATACCACAGTAATTTTGTTTAGTATGATAGTAACATACTTGTAAGTTACAACTGTTGATGAACTACTCTTGTTTGCGGTAAACATGTGGATTTTGCTTTGTATTTGATACTGGCACTGAAACAGGCGATCATCTTACTTCTTGTTGCTTCATATTAAAGAAATAGTTTCAAAAGCCACAAAAAAATATGGACTCGAAATAAACATTGACCTTCTTGCCCCCCATTAACAAATATATAACTTTACTATTTTCTGATACTAGTATTCAGTTTCCCTTCTTGAACATTCGTTTGTACAAAAGATACCGAAGCCCAGAAAAAAAAGTAATACGTTACGAAACAAATCATTACAGATATCCCGGCACTCATACTTATAATCAGACGAATATAGAATTTGTCAATGCATGCATTTGCTATAAATCTTTATTTCAATATATACCTTTCAGGCCAACCCACCAATCTTTACAAAATTATTAAGCAATGATTTAATTAATCCACATATACACAATAAATTGTCTTACCTTGTTATGTAGAAATAACCCAAAAGAAAAAAAGCATCTAAATTATTGTCGCATAACTTTTTTATCACTTTAAATATTCTTTAAAAGTAGAACAATTTTGGTTTTTCTTGAACATCAATTTGTAGTTAAAGCCTTTATATTCAACATGCATTGATCTTGTTTTAATCAGTGTTAGTGATCTAACCAAGCATTAAATCATCACTTCACTCTACAATCCAACGGACTTATACTTCAATAGGATATCTTCTCGCCAGAGCTTTGTATATTCAATTAGTGATAAATCCTTGTGCTCTACCTCCTTATTTAGTGAAGAGGATGTTCGTTAGTTTCCTAATATAGGAATAAACATTCTTTATTCTTTAAATGCGTTGAAAATTCGCTTGCTGATTATTTTATATTTTATTCAACAACTATGTATGCTCTTTGGTCGGGTTGTTGTCTTTTTGACATATTCTCTATTTACATTCCCCATTTTATGTCTTTGCTATAAATCTAAATTTCAATATCCCATTCAGGCCAGGCTACCAATCATTTAAAATTAATTAAGTTTTACAGTTTAACCACAAATACATATTATGAGATGCAATTAGAGATCAATCCTTCTTCTTTTAAACCTCTTCATTTAGTCAAGAGGATGTTTGTTCAAGAAGAAAAATAATTAATATGGACAGAAATAAAAAAAAATACCTTCATGCCCCTTATAGATATATTACTTGACTTTTTTCCTAATATATATTTTTACCACTTGAACATCCGTTTGTTCATAAGGTTAAATAGATTGCATATCTTCATATTTTGTTATTGTTATTTATTGTCTAATCTTTGAATAAATATGATAGTTAGACTTTAAATCAATTTAAAAATTATCAAATTATCACAATCTTTTAATAAACTATGCAGGATAATTGAAAAAGAAAACTACTATGCTTAAATAATCTGCGCCAATTTATTTCTTTCTCTTTATCTATTAAAATATTTAAATTCAAGAGATTTCAGTATTTTTTTAACATTTTTCTGTTGTATAATATCGAAATAATACTTACAGTTTCGCACGTGTTAATCAGTTTCTTTTTTTTTAATCTCTTAAAATCTCAGATTTTGACATTTTTAGGTTAAATCTCCGTCAATGTAACACAAGTTTGTATAAACTTGTATTGACATAAATTGTTCCCTGGTTTAAGACGTATTTATAGTCTCATGAAGCATCCTTTATTTTAGTTCATTTAGTCTTAGTTTGATAATATTCAATTAAAGATCAATTATGTAACGTCACCCCGTATTCCCAAGCTAAAAATTGATGACCGTTTTATAATAATAACTTTTGAATACTTACTGATTAAAAGTCACATTTCAGTGAATGATTGGGAATTCTTGGATACTTCGGAAAAGTACATAGAATAACGCGTTTGCAAAATATTAGCAAATTTAATGATATTAAGAGTTTTTGCTTATTTAATGATTAATTATTTTTTATCTATCAAATAAATGGTAGGTATAAGGCAAACAACCACAAAGTCACTGGATTTTGGTTTAATTAATCTTGGCTTAACATCACATTGGCGCTATACGACTATTGTGGCAAGGTATATGTGTTTCGCCTTACTAAAATTCCCATGGAAACTTCGTTAAAAGCAATGCCATAATGTCTGTTGTTTTGGAACAAATATTCTCTACCGTTTATTCCGTTTGGAAAAATACTCACTGCTTTATTTGTTCTAGCGGAAATAACATTTAAGAGTCTTTCTTCCATTTGGAACTAATATTAAGAAGGCATATTAATTTCATGACAACCTGCGCCGAAAGTTAAAGTGAGATTTTCTCATCACTTGACGTCTGTCGTCTGTTGTCCGTCGTACGTCGTTCGTTAAATTTCATAGATATCTTTTATGAAACTATACTGGAAACAAATTTGATCACAATCATCATTGGGAGTACTATTACATAGTTTTCAAAATGTGTTCAATGATTCTGCTTGTCGTCCAACATGGCCGCTATAGCTAAAAATAGTACAGAGCATCTGTATTGTTTCACTTTTTGTTTCCGTGCAATAGGTGTTTTAATTGCTGTTATGCTAACTGTTTGTCATAACAGAGAACTGATAGAAAGTGGACGTCAGAATATGCGTTTTCTTTAGATTTTTTTTTCAAACAACAGATAAATACATTTTACCATGAATGATTATTAACGTTGTATGTCAATAAATGTTTATATCGTAAAGCTATCTACATCTGACGAATTAAATGTGTCATAGATGTTGTCTGTTCTTTGATCTGGTTGTTGTCTCTTTGACACATTACCCCTTTCCATTCATAATTTTATTAATATATTAATTTCCGATGTATATCTCTGGTGTATAATTTTGATATGTCGATTCGGTCAACTGATATTAATGTAATTATACTGGCAATTCTTATTTTTCACAACTTAATTTCTTCCTTTTTAATGAAGCAAATAGAGTACTTTAAGCATTATACGCTGCAAAGCTTAACCTATTCAGTACAAATCTTTTTCGATTTTTATAACCACGAATACGTCAATCTTTTCACAGAGTTATGTCCTGATTTCATTGATATGTGTCAAATCATTTTTCCCTATAATTACATTGTCTATATATTATGTGTTTCCCTCATAAAGAAAAAGAAATTAAATGTTCTATGAAAATATAACAATAAAACATGTGTGAAAAGATAAGTTTTTCTTTCCAGTTCCATCTTTTGATAATCTAATATTACGATTTTAAGGACAAAAAGGCATAACGAACTTGACTTCTAACCATTCGATGAGTAGAACCTTTACTTGAAACATTTAAAAAAAATGGGTAAAATTGCAAATGCCATGGCAATACGATTAAAAGTACAGACGTACTGTCGAAATAACAGGCAAAACATATCCAAGACTGATACCATTGATGCATTTTACGTTTCCTGTATATCTTTTGTCTCTTTTTGAATGTTATTCTATTCTTATTTTGGGCTTGTTAAATTCAAGATATTTTGCTCATATCTAAAGATTTAATAAATATTAGAAATATACAAGTTCAAGTTCTGCGCAATAAAAATATTGCAATATGTTTTCAAGGACAAGTTGTTCAAGCCAGATCTTTGGTAAGCGCAAAATCTAATTGACCTAATAGATAAATGATATTACTACTCCTTGACTATACGGCTGCAATCCGATCAGATAAAGTTCATCTTTGTGGTTGTTAAAGTTCTGTATAGGTTTCTTTGTACTTTTGGATTTAGTACTGCGAAAACGTTGACTTTAGTATAGCAAACTTTTTGTAAAAAACGTAATTTCCATGGATAGAAGGTGTTTTTTAGAAATATGACTTGTGTGCATGGTATCGTTAACACGTTTGATATCACCATTTGCTATACATTTGGGTTTTTATTTGGGTTTTTTTTTTTTAGTTTTTGGGAAGACTGTTGGGAAAATGTGGACTGTAAAACTAACTAAACGACTCGATAGTCAGTTCTAAAGACTATTTAAAAGACTTCCAAGTACGATAAAAGAACTATATTTTGTTCTACCAACTGAAAATTTCTTATATCTTCAACATTTTGATATATTTTTCAAACTGAATGATTAGTTGTAAAAAAGGGTAACATTTCTTTTCGATCTCGAAAATTATTGCACACTTCTCAGTGAAGGAAAACTTTCTAAGAATTTAAAATGTTACAACTAGTATTTGCTAAAACAGTTACAAGAGAACAATAACTTATAAGAAATATTTTCGTAAAAGACTACTGTTGAAGGAAAAACATGTTCTCAACATCACTATTTCCCGACCAGATATGATATACTCTAAAGAAACTCCGACATGGTTATGAAGAGTCAAACCAAAAACTTTCAAGAATTTTACATTGAAATAAGTGCAATGCTAATTTGTTTATATATTACGACTCAGCCACACATCTGTATAATTATGAGTCAATACGTTTTTCTTTAAACTTATTATCCTGGAAATTCTATTTATTCTCCTACGCCATTATAGATTTCTAATAGATTTGTTACACTACACTATAATCAAAAGGGTGTTTTATTATATATTTACTTACTGGTATAAAGAATCGTATCGTTTGGTTTCTTATCAAATCTGTCAACTGAAGTTTTTTCTACTATAGGATGTTAGAATACTTAATACTGAATTCTTTTTCAAACGTGTTTTTCAGTTAAGTAGAGAGAAAACATAGAGAAAGATCCAATTTGGTATTTTGAATGCAATTATTTTTTTTTTCTTTTTCTTTTTCCGGTTGTATTCATCTGATATTTTTCAACTTGTGTTTATTAATGGGTTTTTAATTGTATAATGGAAATGTTTTGTTTTTCAGTTAAAATAAAGAGAAAACTAAATTGAGAGAACACATACAGAAAGATCCAGTTTGGTATTATCAATGTGATTATTTTTTCTTTTTTCTTTTTTCTGTTTTATGTATCTGGTTTTTTTTTCAGTTTTTGTTTATTGGTTTTTGTATTGTATGTTTTTTCTTAAGACTTCCAGTGCTATAAGGTATCGATCACGTGGTATCGATCACGTGGTATCGATCAGAGTATTCTAATATTTGTAGGCTACTTCACACATTTTATTATTAGAAATCAAAGTGTCATCTAATCTTTCTTGATTTCAAAACATCTCATATTTTTTTTTCAATCAAAAACTAAGTTTTTGAAGCGGAAGCATACTTATCCATGAACTGAAGCGACAGCTGTGATATCGTGTCGTGTATGCACCGTAATTAGTTGACAGCCATTTATGATTTCGCACATCCTAAAATATCTATAAAAAAAAAAACACTTCCATACATGTTCCGTGTTGAAACCACGTTTAAGTGACAGTAGGAATTATTTAAATGTCAAAATTTTTACTGAATGAAAAAGTTCTTGAACCAATAAATAAATTGAAAATTGGATTAGAATAAAACCCGCAGATCATATTACAGAGCAATTGACGTAGCTATTTTCATGAGCACGAGGAGCCTACAAAATTTATTGAATTTATTGAATTTAGGTACTTTCTATAATATAATCTTTTTCGTAATCGTACTGGTGTTTAGCAAGAATGAAATTCGGTTTATAAATTAAACTTATTAAGATTGTATTGTTTAACCTTTAGGAAAAGTTAGTAAGGATCGGTTTTCTGGTATCTTAATCGGTTTTATCATTACAACATTCAAAACTGTTGAAAGAACACAAAGGGCTGAGGATGCGCTATCATTACAACCGCGCAACATATTCGTGTAAAATCGAGAATGAAAATGGGGAATGTGTCAAATAGACAACAACCCGACCAAAGAGCGAAAGCAGCCGAAGGCCACCAGTGGGTCTTCACTATAGCGAGAAAATCCCACACCCGAAGGCGAGTCAGCTGACCCATAAACAAAAAAGTTCAGTGCTAATGGACGGCATACATACATTTTAACTCCAAAATATATAAAAGAAACTAAAATAGACAATCATACAAGACTAAAAAAGGCCCCACTGTGCTTCCCTTTTGGAAGTTCTCGATCATGCATTGATTGCTTCGTACAGTTATAATACTACATTTTGTGACAATATTTATATTTATATTTACCGACGAAATTGTAATGTGGTAAACAATGTTTTTTTTATCAAAGGTTTTTTCTAATTTCTATTAAAGTCTACAATTGTGAATTGAAGTTTATATTTGGATTGACATCGCGAGTTGTTTTTTTTTATCCCTTTTTATTTCATATCGTTTAAGAATAACCTTCTTTTATTGGATAAAAAGGGGCCACATGATATTCATTAATTTTCAGTAATAAATTCAATCGGTCATTAACAGAACAAAACGGACCAGAAACCCGGTCGTTAACAAACTTTCACATGATAATGACCGGTGGGGCGTGGTTTCCGTCTGATAATGACCGCTGGGGCGTGGTTTCCGTCTGATAATGACCGTTGGGGAGTGATTTCTCTGTTAATGACATGTGAGGCGTGGTTTCTCTGTTTAGAGAGATGTACCTTTTATAAAAACATGTTCCTGTTTTTAATATTATATTTAAGTTGTTGAATTGTTTATTATATGTTTTCGTTAATCATAAATTTAAAGATAACTTGATCAAGTATTTGCATACTGAAAATTTGAACTAAAATGAATGGCAGTATTACTATGACTGTTCTTCACTCTTTCCCATAGAAATCGTGCAACTACTCGAGTTCGCTGAAGGCATTTTGAATTTATGAGAATTTTCGAAAACATGGTTTCTCAATGAAATAAACATAATAGTTCTTGAAAAACTGGTCATTATCGTGATACATCGACTGCCGGTAGGACAGTGGTATTGACTGCGACCTCGATAATGACCTTGCTTTCGGCTCAGTCATTATCACTATCTTAGTCAATACCACCGTCCATCCATATATCACGATAATGACCAGTTTTTCAAGAACTATTATATAAGTAGTATAAGCTCGAAGCCAAAGCAGAATATACATATTAACAGTTATATTGAATTCTATAAGTCAGGTTAACGACCTTTTTTATAAGGACACTTCCGGGTCTTTTGTAAGGACACTTCCGGGTATTTTGTAAGGACATTTCCGGGTCTTTTATAAGAACACTTCCGAGTAACATCGATAATTGTTAAACATGTTATGACCATTTAATAATAATCTCCATTCGTCACAGTTTTTAACCATATATTTTTCCGCAATATCTGGTCAGTGGATGGAAAACAAATAGTTTGATAAACCCACAAAAAAGAAGTAAAATAAAATGAATGAAAAAAATAAAACTAATTCACTTTGTCTAATGATCTTGACATTTTTGATGATTGCATCCATTCAACATCTTATTTTCTAAGATTTTTTTCAATTTCTTCCATTATTCAAGTTACAGAATTGACGGGTATATATTCAGTTTCATATTTCTTTTCTCACATCTGCATTTGTAATACTGGTGACGGAACGGACAGGTTTACATAACGGATGTCTATGTTTATTAGGTCTGACAGAGCTTCGGAAGTTTTTTTGATATATTCTTAAACACCTCAAATCAAAATAGTAAGATACGGATTAGAAATGGTAAAAGCATAAGCAGAAATTGTTCTAAAGGTTGCACTTTGTAAATACAGTTGTTTCTCAAATCCCGCCTCTTTTGGGGATAGATAAATATTGAAATATCAGGTAACCATAAAGTCGAGGTAGGGGTAGTCAAGAAAATTATTGTTAGTTAAAACTATGAGATGTTCGGGGCATATAACGTTGAAAATGCCGCACAGCCCTATATTTTGACCTTTGAGAACAATTGTGGTGCATATAAACTTTCAATTCTAGGATATGATTTCTTTTTCAAAACTTCATAGCAAAAGTGGTACAGTTTTAGCCGTTAAAGGAGTTTCTATGCATGGGAAATTGCATTGTCAAGATTTACAGAAATGCAACCTAAAACAACAGTTAACTTTAGCTGATTCTGTCAACACAACCAGTACATCTTCGTCTTTAATGCCAGAGTAACTTCAGACCACTTTTTAAAACCAAGTACTTAAGAGTAGTCACTCGAGGGTTACTCGAGAAAAAAAAACCAGTTACAGTGTAAAAAAAATCAATGACAGAATCGGAAGAAGCCTGAAACAATTAGAAAAATGTCAAAATAAAGGATTGTAAACTTTGACTGCATCTAGAAACAACTAATGTCAGATATAAACAGGTTATTTGTGAACCCCTGTAAAAGCCGATGCAGGGGTTCCTTAACGTTAAAAGAGTCCTGCATTTCCATCATATGGGGGATCAAATTTAACATCCAACTGGTGCCATGCTGCCTCTAAAATGAAATTTTTGATCTACAACTTACCCATTTCCCCAGATTTGGCTTATGTCTAAATCCATGACAATCGCTACTTTTGACCTCAAAATAATCCTTTTAAAAAAATACTTAAGAAGTCGTTAAAAAAACTCTGGTTAGATAAGTATTTAATTGTACAATATTTTGGGCTTTTGTATTTGGAAAAATATTTAGTTTGACTTGAAAGCACTGATTTAGCAATTCTGTTCTTGTTTTTGTAGAGAATTTCACTCAGTGAAATTTAATTAAGACATGAGACTGTGGTAGTCTCAGCCAAAATCATTACTATGCATGTAAAGACAAAATAACGTCATTCAAATCTAGCGACAAAAGAGAAAGAAAAACGTCTACATTAAATAACGGATGAACTCCACAGGCGTTTTGTATCGAGTATTATTGAAAGACAATCACGTTTTATTCAAAATGCATAGTAATTCAGGAAGCAAACCTTGATTAATTATAAACTCTCTTCTTTGATCACTTGTTTGGAATGAAAATGAACGACTCTGCTTGGGGCTCGAGGTTTTTTTTAATACATGGTTTCAATTGTTATTATGATTGACAGACAATTAGTAAATATGCCTCAGAGTAAAATTGTTGAATGAACAAAAAAAAACAACACAACAATTACCAGGAAAATATGACCGAGATATTTTAATCTTCCTTTGGAATTATATATTCAAATATTGTTTCTATTTTAGTAGACGATTAGGATAGTATCATGTAAAGAGGACTGAAGTGTATTTTTTATCACATCAGACACATTGTATTTAGTTCTAATGATGTAAACACAATGCTTCCATGCACATTTTCCCAATTTAAGTTTAATTTTCAGCATTTATGTTATTATTTTTATTACATAATTACTGTAAATTTATAAAATTATTGCGTGCATTTATTATTGCAATTTTGTCTTTTGAACTAAAATGCGATTTAAATGTTTGCGATATTGAGAAAAAAACTGTTTAATTCATATAAAATAAATTTCAAAATGCGAGTTTAAATTATTGCGATTATAACCCTGTCGCATTTTTCGCAATAATAAAAACATCACAACCAGAGCAAATGTTTTGAACATGATTTTAACTTTGCAAATCAAGTAATATTTTCACATTTACTGTAAAGCCCCTAAGTTACCACAATATTGATAATTTATTTGTTTTCTGAGTGATGAATAGAGAAAACTTGAACAGTCTTTTAAAATTTGTTAAATACGTCATGCACCATCAACTACAAATAAAGTTCTTGTTGACGATTTTGGCTTAGACTGTAAAGAGGTATTCATTCCCCTTAGCAACCTTATATTTTTTGTTTAATGTTAACTTTTTAAAAGAAATGGGGGGATGAAGAAGGGGCACAATTAAGTAATATATGACAAATTCATTTTATATGTTTACATAAGTTTGATTTTGACATTCTAGGTACTTATAGTTTAAGAGCTTTGTCCTTACTTTTCTACAGAAAGAAGTGGACATATTGTTTTTAAAATAAATATCATGGACCAAACTAGTTAGGCCAATTTCTCTTTAGATAATTATTTCTTTATTCAGAGTCAGAGGCAACGAAGTCAACATTTATGTGCAAAGATAATAGAATATTGCAAACCGAGCTTTACATTCATGTGTTTTTGTTTGTTTCTTGAGTTTGATGTGACATTGTACAGAGTCATACAAGACCATGCTTACATCTTTTAGGTGGGGTTCTTATATACATGTTGTTATATAAAAAATATTAGGCTCCATATTTTAACATGCTTTCCTGGCAGATGGTTAACAAGGTTTTAATTTGTGATAACTCGGTTTCTGGGGTTTTTTTATTATGTGATTACTTTATAACTAGAACAAATATTTCATGATTATTTCATTATTTTATAATCTTGGTCTGCACGTTTAATAATTTTAATACTAGTATGTTGTTTATATTCGTTTTTGCTTGTTTGTTGAGTCTGATGTGACTTTGGTAATGAAATTTGATGCGACTTTCAAAAATGTGAGAGGTCTAGCTAGGCATAAAACCAGGTTCAATCCACCATTTTCTACACAAGAAAATGCCTGTACCAAAAACATGAATATGACAGATGCTATCCATTCTTTTGATGTGTTTGAGCTTTTGATTTCGCCATTTGATTAGGAACTACTCGTTTTGAATTTTTCTCAAAGTTCAGTATTTTTGTGATTTTACTTTTTTGTATTGGTTCATATAATACAATGGTGGTGGGACATCAAGAATTTCAATACTCAATGAATTAAACTTTTAGTTCGTTTGATCTGAGCATATGATGAAACCAAGTATCCTCTAAATAGCCTTTTTTCTTTGTGAATGTACATGGAAAATTGCTGCATCTATGGTATAGGTTGTTATGATTATGTAGAGTAAATGGCAAAGTGTGACACCTGCCTAAAAAAGATGTGTATGGCTATACCAAAGTAATGACAGGACTGTGTAAATTAATGAAACATAGGTGGTCTGAGATGAAAAGTAAAATCACAAAAATACTGAACTCAAAGAAAATCTAATCGGAAAGTCGATAATCACATGGCAAAATCAAATAACAAAACACATAAAAAAACGAATGGACAAGAACTTTCATTATATGGTCTTAATTTAATATCTTGATTTGCTGATCATTTTTGCCTTTTTAAGGTGCCATTGATCTATTATAATTTATAAGATTTAAAGCAAAAAAACAAAAGAATTAGATAATCATTTCTTATAATCCAGAGTCATAGGCAAAGATGTCAGCATTTTCTTGGCAAGGTTATTGAATACAGAACATTGCAAACAGAGCTTTATATTCACGTGTTTGTTTGTTGAGTTTGATGTGATTTCTATCTATCTATTATAATTTATAATATAAGATATAAGACAAAAAGAGGATAAAATTGGTAAAAATCGTGATCAAAAGGCAATAACTCTAGTAAGAAGTGAGGATTTCAACTATGAGTCTTAATTGTAGAACTTGTGTTCCTGTTCATTTTGCAAAACAAGTTTATCTCTATCTGTTATAGTTTTCAAGATAATAGGGAGTTAGTTCAATAGACAACTTTCAAGTTGTATGCATTTCTGTCAAAAAGTTTTGTTTTAGTGAACGTCACTCATGGGTCTAGCTGCGTCGTGACTTCCATTTCATTGTTGAGCGAGTGGTTGAAAAACTATAAAGCTATATTGCACAAATTATTCGGCAAATTTAATTCTCATAATTGACATCTGCACAGCTGTCATTAGGGATGGTGATTAAGTACCTACTGAACAAAGTTTATTTCTAGTTTATCCTGCACAATATCACTAAGACGCTTGATGAATGTTTATAGGGCAGGGATACAGGCAAGCCCTCTATCTGGTAAATGACGTCACAAAGGCGTGTATAATTGACAAGTTTTTTCCGGTGACGAATGAACTCTTTAGTGGTCTATTCAACAGACTATGTATGCCAAGTGATGAGAAATGCTCACTATGTCCTTTGGGCAAGTTGAGCTAAAAAATGAGCTCAATTTTTACAGATATAAAAATATCAAGATAATCTTTTTTTTCAAATTTCAGAATGATGAACAGGCACAATTTGGCTGAAAATAAAATGATGATAGTGGGCAGACACTTGGCACAAGAGTATATAAACTCATCATGGATACCAGGATTAAATTTGGTATAAGATTGATTGTTGTTACCAATAATTTGTTATTGCTGAATCATAAATAGAACTTATATCACTGTGCTAAGCATCCTCTCAAATCTGTCTATTGAAAAAACTTCCTAAAATCTTTTCACAGAAATTCTGACACATTGTCCTAAATGTGTATATATCAAGAATGTATTTCAAATCAATTCTTTGAATAGTAATAGTTAAGATTTTGTATATACAAGAATCTTTGATTATTCCACATAGTTGTACAATATATTTAGGTTTTGTCATCTTCTAGAGAAAGATCTGGTTTCCATCCATAAAGTAACCAGTGGTATAATTCTCTTAGCTGACTGGTATCTGGATCTAAAAAAAAAGAAAAAGAAATACAATATTTCAACTTTTTACAAAATTTATCTTAAAAGTCAGAAGTCTACTACATACAAACTGTTAGCTTTGTAACTGTAGCTCTAAAGATTCTAAAGAATTTTTTAAGGAGTCCTTCATTTCTGTGTTCTTCACGTTGTGTTGTTAAAAGAGTATTAAGCTTCTCAATTATCAAAATTAGTGTTTGTCAAACTGCTATATAACCAGTGTAATTTTTCTAATAAAATGCCAAAAGCATACAAATTTCCAAAAATTTGAAAATTTTTATTTTTTTATCATAGGGTCAAAGTAAATCATTTGTCAAAATTTTATGAAAATTAAAGCGAGCCAAATAAATTTCAGTGAATGTGTTGGGTACCACCTTAATTCTTATGTCATTATTTGTCGATTCTTTATATTTTTTGCACATTATTGTCTATCCTTTATATTTTGGCACCCCATTATTCTATATTTTTTATTCTTTGTCCTATTTTTTTTCTACTCCTTTTTTTTTTATTCTGCTTCTTTTTCTAATATTATTCTGTATTCTGTAAACCCCATCCAGGCCCTCCACTGCGTTCATTAATTCATACCTGTAATATTTAGTTTAGTTAGCAGCTCATGAGTCTCCTCCATTTTATCCATAACTTCTATCAGGTTTGTGGACTCTACCCTAGGCAGTGTAATGTTGTAGTAGATAAAGATTTTATTATTAAATGTGGCATAGACAAAACTTGGAACGTTATCTTTCTGATTGACAGAATACAGACCTAGAAATAAAAAGTATTTATAATTCAAATTCACATAATAAAATATTGACTTTATAAATTACCTTAAATATAGTTTTGGATCATATCCATTTATAAAATTGCTCAAAAGAGGGGCAAAAGATACCAGAGGAACAGTCAAACTCATAAATGGAAAATAAACTGACAACACCATGGCTAAAATGAAAACGACAAACAGACAAATAATTAAAGAACACAAGAAACAACATAGAAAACTAAAGACTGAGCAACACAAACCCCACCAAAAAACTCGGGTGATCTCAGGTGCTCCGGAAGAGTAAGCAGATCCTGCTTCACATGTGGCACCTGTCATGTTGCTCATGTTATTACAAACCTTGTAAAAAGTCAAATTAGGAGGTCACATTCATGAAAAGGGAAGGGGATTGTAGTTATGAAGTAAGAAACATATTCAATATCAACTGAGAAACACTTATTCTATAGGGGTCAACCACTCAATCAACTTCTGATGGCTTCCCTAAAATTTACAAAGGGATGATTTCAACTCTACCTTTTAGAACTCTTGGTTTTATAGCTTCCTTGTTGAGCAGCATCCCTCTATCAAGGAAATCATGATAGGAAATAGAAGTGCGGGAATAATGTATCAATTTGGAAATATATACTCCATATGCCAGCGCTGCTAGAATGTTGCTACATAGAAATGGAAAGTTCACAAATGGGAAGCTGAAATCATCTCGTTTGTCATAAAGTTTTGTTTTCAACTGACCCTCATTATCAATTTCTAGATGTAAGTCAAGATATGAGGTAGATTGAACTGAATTTGACAATGTATGGAATGTTTTTGAAAAACTTTTATTGAATACCAGCTAATGTCTTTTTCTGTTGTTGTTGTTACAATTACTTATGACTACTTAACTATAATCTATTTTAAAGAAAATATTATTGTCATGTTATGTACTTGATCTGTGTTGATGGCTGTTACGAAATAGATATGTCTCGTCAATTTTGAAAATAATTTTTTTCACCATAATTATGTGATATTTAAAATATAGATAGGGATATAACTGGATAATCCTTTTGTGTTTTATTTTTGTTTTTTGTTTTCCTTCTTTATTTATTTTTTATTTTTTTATCTTTTCAAAAGAAAATGTAAAATATTTCCAATAAAGACTTATTTATAAAAATGACATTGTATTTATCTTATATGTATTATATTGTATGTATGTCATGTATTGTTGGAAATAAAAAAATCAAAAGTTCAAAAAAAAAAAAAAAAAAAAAAAAAGGAGATATGAGGAAGACTTAACTGTATCTGTTGTATCCTTTATCTCTAGTTTGAAGGGATAGATGCCCTCAACAGTCTATATAGCGGAAAGTAAAGTTAAAGGATATTGCTAAATTCCTATCTTTCATCATAAAAGTTCCTGTATGAAGTTAATCTCATAATAATAAACAAGAGGCTGTCACAACGACAGCAAACCGGATTTATTAACATTTATTTGTATCCTGCCAATATCACAAGAATCATAACTGATGAACGGTGAAAGTGAAAATCGTCAATATCAAATTTGACCTCCATTTTGTCTTCAGTATCAACACATTAAAATTTGACAAGAGGCTGTCACAACGACAGCAAACCGTATTTATTAACATTTATTTGTGTCCTGGAAATATCACAAGAACCATTACTGATGAATGGTGAAAGTGAAAATCGTCATTATTGAACTTGACCTCTATTTGTCATCAGTAACAACATATTAAAATTAGTGAAGCTTTGGTAGAACAGTTTATGCGTAAATGCACGGACACGACTGGAAACTCCATTTTTCAATCTTTCAAGAACCATAACTCCTGAACGGTAAAAGTCAAAATCGTCATTATTGAACTTGACCTCCATTTTGTCATCAGTAACAACATATTAAAATTTGGGAAGCTTTGGTAGAACAGTTCATGAGTAAATGCATGGACACGACTGGAAAAGCCATTTTTCAATCTTTCAAGAACAATAACTCCTGAACGGTAAAAGTCAAAATCGTCATTATTGAACTTGACCTCCATTTTGTCATCAGTAACAACATATTAAAATTTGAAAAGCTTTGGTTAAACAGTTCATGAGTAAATGCACGGACATGACTGGAAACTCCATTTTTCAATCTTTCAAGAACCATAACTCCTGAACGGTAAAAGTCAAAATCGTCATTTTTGAACTTGACCTCCATTTTGTCATCAGTAACAACATATTAAAATTTGGGAAGATTTGGTTGAAGAGTTCATGCGTAAATGCACGGACACGACTGGAAATGCCATTTTTCTATCTTTCAAGAACCATAACTCCTGAACGGTAAAAGTCAAAATCATCATCATTTAACGTGACCTTCATTTTGTTGTCTGTAACAGCATATTAAAATTTGAAAAGCTTTGGTTGAATAGTTCATGAGTAAATGCACGCCCAACATTTAGGTACAGCCTGCCCGACGGACCGCCCGCCGTACATCCCCAAATCAATAACCGACATTTTTGTCACAAAAATCCGGTTAAAAATAGGTATCAAAAAGAGGGGCACAATTGGTTCCCATTGGAATGCTGACAGTCGGTTGAAAAACATGTCTGCCAAATGTAACAAATATGTTGTCAATCAGGAAATCAAGCATCTTGATAATGTCAGTTTCAGAGAATTTTTTATTTGAATCGGTGTGATTTTTTACAAAGTAGGATGTATCCCCCTGTAAGACAAAAGAGGGATGAAAGATACCAAAGGGACAATCAAACTCATAAATCTAAAACAAACTGACAACGCCATGGCTTAAAAAATGAAAAAGACAAACAGAAAAACAATAGTAAACATGACACAACATAGAAAACTAAAGAATAAACAACACGAACCCCACCAAAAACTAGGGGTGATCTCCGGTGCTCCAGAAGGGTAAGCAGATCCTGCTCCACAAGTTGCACCCGTCGTGTTGCTTATGTGATTACAAATCCGGTAAATAGTCTAATTCGGTAGGTCACATTAATGAAAGGGAAGGGGATTGTAGTTACGACGTAAGGAACATATCCGTATCATTTGTGAAACGGTTATTCCTTAACGGTCAACCAACTCGTGATGGCGTCCGTAAAATTTACGAAGGGATGTTTCAACTTCACCATTTGGAACTCTTGGTTTAATAGCTTCCTTGTGAGCAGCAACCGTCTATCAAGAAAATCTTGATAGGAAATGCAAGCACGGGAATATCGTATCAATTGGGAGATATATACCCCGTATGCAGGTGCTGCTGGAATGATACTTGTATCAATGTTGGCCATTCTTTTTGGTGAAACAAAGCAATACCAACACTTTCAATCTTTTTTTTATGGAATGGGGAATACTTGTGTAAAGCGTAGAAAAGTCAAATGTTTTAATACTATTGCAAGATGGAAGAGTCTTAGGCTTAAAAAAATATACTATAAACCCCACCCAAACCCTTATAGAATTTTAAAACATTACACGTTTTATAAACCATGATGTAAATTTGTAACAGTACATGTATACCTGCTGTAAAAGCTGTCACATTTTCCTCGAACTGGTACCTAACAACATCTCTGGTGTGGTTAACAATATAGGTCTGTCCATCCCAACCACAACAAACTACTTCTTCTGTACCATTACCCTGACAAAATACAAACGATCTAAATTATAGAAAAAAAGATATCAAAAAGTAAACCCTACAGATATAATTTACCAAAGTTTTTGTCCTTGAACTTTGACCTAGGAAGTTGTACAAACATTATGACACACCCTCTGGTGTTGGTTAATACATACATGTCAAGTATACAGTATGAAATGGACAGACCACATGGGCTTATCAACTGAAACCAAAGTTGTTGACCTTGAACTTTGACCTAGGAAGTTGTACAAACATTGTGACACACTCTCTGGTGTTGCTTAATATACATATCAAGTATAAAGTATGTAATTATAACTGTTCTCTAGATATAGAGCGTACACAAGTTTTTACAGACCGACAGACTGATCACTAGTCACTAGTCTTTGTCCTAATTAATATTAACATATCAAGCTGAAAACAAGCCTGATCCTATAAAATTTCAAGGTCAAAAACAGTGGTGTTAGTAGGAACTGATTTTTTATAAATAAGAGTACTTACAGTAACATCAAGCTTTGTTAAAGCAAACAGTTGATGATCCACTTGTAATGACCATAAAATCTCTTTGTTTTCTATTAATATTAATGTTCCTGTAACAGAAAATCAACACGTTCAAAACTCAATTTTACAGTTGTTTTCAACTCTTTTAATGGGAATAGGCAAACATTATTCAGTGGGTTTATATTTCTGCTGCTAAGTTTACCTCAAAATGTACATAACCTGATGTTCAGTGGTTGTTGTTTGTTGATGTGGTTCATAAATGTTTATGGTTTCTTGTTTTTTTATATACTGTAAATTCAGAAACTATTTTGTGCATTTATTATTGCGAATTTTTTATTATATACAAAAATGCGATTTTAATGTTTGCAATATGGAGAAAAATCAAGTGTTATTGTTTATAAATAATTTCAAAATGCGAGTTTAAATTATTGTGATTATAACCCTGTTGCATTTTTCGCAATTAAAATAAACATTGCAATATTTTTTTGAATTTATAGTAGATTAGACCGCTTCTTTTCCTGTTTTAATGGTTTAACACTATAGTCGCCGTCAGCTGAAATTCGTAGCGGTTATCGGTAAAAATAATCTAAACTATCAATCGCG
Organism: Mytilus galloprovincialis; assembly: GCF_965363235.1. NCBI lineage: Eukaryota > Metazoa > Mollusca > Bivalvia > Mytilida > Mytilidae > Mytilus > Mytilus galloprovincialis. The sequence goes on from NC_134851.1 coordinate 54,372,517, forward strand.
TTCACTTAAGATATAGTTTTTCATATTCCATTCATAAATCGCATAAAGAAAAACCACTACTGACCTACCTTTTAAGTGATCACACTGTAATAATCCTGACCTTCACATTTTCCAGAATATTTTCCATTGTAATTCCGCCATCTTCGTTTCTATGAGGATCATTTGTTTACATATGACATTCGTCACTGTACGCAGATTCCTGAAATGTTCCTTTCATTGATGTGATAAGGTTTCCCGCGCTTTATGCAAATTTTATGAAATTGAACTCCACGGAAACACTTCCGGTAAAAACAATGGCTGATTCCACCATTCAAAATCGTCTATGAAAAAGTGAAGGTCAGGATTATTACAGTGTGATCACTTAAAAGGTAGGTCAGTAGTGGTTTTTCTTTATGCGATTTATGAATGGAATGTGAAAAACTATATCTCGAGTGAACGCGATTGATAGTTTAGATTATTTTTACCGATAACCGCTACGAATTTCAGCTGACGGCGACTATAGGCACTGTGTTGAAGGCCGCACTAACTACTTTGACCTATAATGGTTTACTTTTACAAATTTTGACTTGGATTAAGAGACATCTCATTGGCAGCCATACCACATCTGTTTATATACATTAACATAAACACAATCAAATACAATCCTGAAATATAATATTGTACCCATCAACATTACCAAACATCAGAGTAAAACTGTAAGATGATTTGTTTCTCATGAATATTGTGCACTTTACAAATATATTAAATCCTGGATTATTAGAAAACATGGCTATCTGTACTTGGAGAGGGATTTTGACATTTTAAGCATGGAAGCTCTGAGGGGATATCATCCATGGAGGTACTTTTGCATGTAAATGCATTAGGCAATGAAACTATGCCAGATAACAAGGTAGCTATCCAAGGATAGGGCTGTTTAAACAGGGGGATTACATGTTAAAGGACCAAGGTAGGTGCTGTTTTATAGAGGGATTAAATACAGTGGATTCATTTATTTTCATTAGATTTCATGGTTTGAGGTGAACTAGCAGTGGCAGATCCAGAAATTTTCATAAGTGGGGGCCCACTGACTGACCTAAGAGGGGACCCGCTCCAGTGATTCCCTATATAAGCAACCAAATTTTTTCCCAAAAAAGGGGGGGCCCGGGCCCCCTGCCCCTCCCCCTAAATCCGCCTCTGACTAGAAATTAAAATGTTCAACGAAGTAAAAATTCTCTTAGGCTTGCATGAAGACTTTGGTAAAACCACTAAATCAAATATCCCTGAAATTACATTATTTTCTCAATCCACGAACATTGGTACATACAAAAAATAAATGAATTCACAGTACCGGTACTATAGGACCCTCACCATCAAGAGTAGAAAGTGCATAAAATGTTCCTCCCCCAGCTTTTCCTCGGTTTCCTTTGTTAATTCCTCCCACAATCTCAGTGGTAATCATACTATTACGGATTCTGGCTGAACCAAGTCTTTCTTCTACAAACCTATCAATTAAATAAAAATTAAAAAACATGAAAAAATATTCGCTTTTTTTTTATAAAAAATTAAATAAGTCTTCATGTAATCAAAGTCAGAACTATTCAATAGTTTACTTTAGAAAAATCTCAAATCATTTTGCACTAAATCTTTCAATATAAAAGTAAGGAGATGGTCCGAGAACACAATTAATTCGTAGTGCATTTCTTTTAGAACATAAATGAAAATAAAAAAAATCCCACCTGCGCTTTCCCAATGAAACTTTTACAGTGTGTTGTACTACTTTTGGGACAAATTATATCAAAATTATAGAAAACTTCATCGCCTCTAACTCAAAATATGGACAATTTTGTGTTTAGGGTGTCTTGAAATCTTTTGACAGCTTCCGAAGTGCTAATTTTTAACCTTTTTCAGCTAGACCAAATCACTACTTTCCTGTAAAATTCTGGACCCAAATTTTTTTACAGTGTAATTTCACCCCCCTACTTACAATTTGAGGCATTAAACTCGGAGAAATAAATTTGGAAGGGGTATAAAAATTATTGGCAAGTAGCCCACTGTTAACACTAGGGACTATATTCGTAAACAACGAAAATCAAGGGACGACAATTGTGGTCTCGGACCTAATAGGATAGAAAGAGTTGACAAAGCTTAAAAAAACTTGGTATGACTAAAGCTTAATTAATTATAACACTGCTTGCAAAGTTTCATAACAATAGGATATATATTATAGACACTATGTTAAATTCTATACTCATCTTTGCGTGTTAAATTTTGACGTTAAAATTGAAAAATTTCAACTATCAACATTTTGGGCTTTGAAAATTAAAATGTTGCAAAAAAATACTTTTCAAATGCCCTAATATATCATTTATTATGTACTTAAAGCAATAGAGTACTCATTTGATTTATCAGACTTAGCATAATTATTCAAAAGTCAAATTTATATCAGCCTGGGCCTAAAATTTGAGGTTTTTCAATGAAAGGGGGCCTTACATGAAGATGTAATATATTCCAGCAATTTTAAATTTGTGAAGCTTTTTGGTTATAAATAATCCTTACATATGTATTGAATGTACTTTAAATAGAAAGAAAAGTTACAAATAGCATATCATATTACTTTAAAAGGGTCTTAAGCCAAGCAAGACTGGAAAAAAATAAGGGTCAATTTAAGCCGTGCCACATATTTACATTAAAAAATGCATATTGAGGCTATAAGAAATAAAAAATTGTGCCCTTTTTATCATTTCTATACTCATGTGACATGATACAACAAATCTGAGCACAAAAAGGCTCTTGCAATTAACTTTTCTTACAGACAGTATGGTCTGATACAAAGATTTTTGCCTTTTTAATGAAAAACTTGAATGCAATTTTAGTCTCAACAGGCTTATATTTAAACCACTTGCTATCCTACAGAAGAAAAGAAAGATATTATGTGAAATGGAACAGGTACATTAGACATTGTAAAGTGCTTTTGATACAAATTTAGTGAGGTCTTTATTATAGACTTCAAATTTTATGTACCAAGAACCCCACTTTTGACTTCATCCAAACAGGGCGTTAGACAAGGGTCATTTATACAACACATTTTGTACATATTATCTGAAATATCCTTCTTTTCTGTAGATTCTGAGTTCATAAACAAGTAAAAGTACTAGATAAAGGCATATAAACACAAGTATTGACACATGAAAACCTGTCAGATAGAAAGTCAGGATGCCATGTATACATCAATATTGAAAAAACCTTGAAATGCCTATTTTGACCATAAAATGCCAAAGTTGGTCATTTTTGCAGAAATTCTATAAAATAAAAGTTTAAATCCTTTAGTTTCATGCTATTTGACAAAGTGACACCACCAAATCATTTAGGGAAGTTGCCAAAGTACAGATTCTATATTTACAGACTTCACCTCTTAGGTCCGAGAACACAATTAATTCGTAGTGCAGTTCTTTTAGAACATAAATGAAAATAAAAAAAATCCCACCTGCGCTTTCCCAATGAAACTTTTACAGTGTGTTGTACTACTTTTGGGACAAATTATATCAAAATTATAGAAAACTTCATCGCCTCTAACTCAAAATATGGACAATTTTGTGTTTAGGGTGTCTTGAAATCTTTTGACAGCTTCCGAAGTGCTAATTTTTAACCTTTTTCAGCTAGACCAAATCACTACTTTCCTGTAAAATTCTGGACCCAAATTTTTTTACAGTGTAATTTCACCCTCCTACTTACAATTTGAGGCATTAAACTCGGAGAAATAAATTTGGAAGGGGTATAAAAATTATTGGCAAGTAGCCCACTGTTAACACTAGGGACTATATTCGTGAACAACGAAAATCAAGGGACGACAATTGTGGTCTCGGACCAGATACAACAAGAATGTGTCCAAAGTACAGAAAGGCAAAATGTGAAACAATTGAAATGAAATAACAAACAGCATGATTTTTGGTAAAACAATTATTGCAGACAGCATTGATAACCCCTTGTTTAAAGGCTCCTGACTTGGGACAGGGAAAACAAAAACAATGACTCAGTAGATTATTAAAAGTGCTCCATGAAAGAAGAATCAATACCCCAATAGTTTTTTTGAATTAGAAATTCAAACTTATTAAACACTGAAAAATACCATGTAAAAACGCTGTATTTGTAACTGGCTTTGTTAAATCTTCATCTAATATCAATAATGCTAAAAAGAAATGTACAAATCACACATTTAAATAAAACATGTAAAATGTTCACATAATCTTAGTCAGGCCTAAATTAAAATATTGTTTGTTTGCCCTTTTCCGACCCTATGTTTTTGAAACAGGGTAGGTAGGTAGGTAAAATATTTTATTTTTCTTTCCCAAAAAATAACTTAGCTCGTTACATTTTTTGTCATGGGTAGGCAGGTAGGTATAATATTTTATTTTATAGATACAAAATCTGCATGATGTCATTTTTGTCTGTATTGCTTTTGTTTAAGTATGCTTTTGCTAATAAGTTTCTAGGACTATTAGTATAATAGTCCCAAGTTTTGAAAAAAAAGTATCATGTAAATGTGAAGTTAATTCATTTGTACTACAATTTTTTTCAAATTTCAAAATATAGGGCTGTGCGGCATATTTTAAAGGCAGTGTCTGCGCTTACCCGCATGCGGGTACGAATAGTAAAATTGACATTCGTAGGCTGCACGTACCCACTTCCGGTTTTATAATAAAATGCCATCGGATCGGGAATCAAACGTGAAATATGTATACAGAAATTATCGATAATATGGGGATTTTGAATAGAACGAGTGAAGATTATGACAAATAATATTTTCGAATTGTATTTATTAGTTAATAATACATAATAAACCTAGCAAATTAAATGCACACTGATTGAAAATGAAATCTACAGTCCCTGTAAACTAGTGCTATAATATATAATATCTGAATTTTAAGTTGCTTCCACTCTTCAGAGGTAAAATATTTTTTGATGCGCTGAAGGTCTACATTTTCGTCAAATATTTTGTTATTTATTAACGAAGCTTTCACGATGCCTTTGTTTATCAGAAATAATGTATTAGGCCTTATAATTTTTCCTGTCGAACTTTTTTAAAATTTTTTGCCTCCGTGAATACAGGCAATATGTATTTTGTTAAACTTTATTTCCTCTTTATTTTTTGTGTTTCCAGTTCTTCTTTTCTCTGCAGCTGCAATTGACTCCGAGTTTGTTTTTATATACAATTGTATAAAATTCACCGACTGATACTTTTGAACAAATTGTTCCAATTCATAACTTTAAAATGTCTGCCCCACATATATATCAATCTTTTCCCATTTTAAGAATATTTATTAACCGAGAAAAACTGTTCACTTACCTATATATAAATGCTTTCAAAGTAGTTGATTAAATTTATTCACTAATTGCGACAATTTCTGTATATATTTCACTTTTAATTCCCGATCCGATGGCAGTTTATTATAAAACCGTATGTGGGTACGCGTAGCCTACGAACGGCAATTTTGCTATTTGTACCTGCATGCGGGTACGCGCAGACACTGCCTATTTTAAACGTTTACATACCTGGAATTTTTAAGAATTTTAACTTGCACTAATAGTACTACTACTATGTACCTTGAACGCTTTCAAGGTTCAAACCTAAAGTTTTTCTGTAAGCAGGTAAGAGATAATTTTGTTCTGGTAAAATATGTCCGGGCAGAAATACATTGTACATTACTAGTAGAAAAAGTCCCTAGAGTGTTTAAATTTTTGTGTGTGCCTGTGTTTCCAATAAAAATGCTACAATTTAGACTTGAAACTCAATTGTCACGTATTTTACACCGCATTTATAAATGATCTGTATGGAAAAACTTGGCGATTTTACTGCCAAATATTCTCCCCTTTACAGACCTTTGGTTCATGTCAGATATAAATCAGAATATATCAATGCTGGTCAAAGGCATCATTAACATAATCATCCTAATCTACGGACCACCAAAGGCCATCCCTACATAGGATACAAAGTCTGTTTACAAAATATTTTGTACACACGTTGATAATTTAGTATTGGACGAACTTTTTTTGAATGAACCCTGCTCTTCATGTATAAAGACAGAGTAACGTTCGTTAAATCATGATTTCAAAGCTTTCAACATCGATTTCAAACAAATGCTTTGAAACTCCAAATGCAAGTGTTCATTCATGTCAAACGCTCATGTGATACCAAACGGACTAGACCTTATACAGGAAAGATAAAACCTGAGAATTCCGGTAAAAAAGTTTTGAGCGGGAAATACAAATATAAGATTTTTGGTAGGAACAAAAAATAAAATAAAATAAAATCTTGCTGGTAAACATAAATAAAAGATTTTCAGGCGTAACGAATTTATAGGGTCGGTCGGTAAAGGGCAAACAAACAATATTTTAATTTAAGCCTCATAGATACAATTTAATATCTTACGTAGATTCACTTTGTCCAGGACTCTCCCCACCTGTTACCACAGTCAGACAAAGTTTAACATAAGTCCCACCAGGCTGTGCAACCAGAAGTTCTGGCTTGCCTTCCTCTGATAAATTAACTGTTAGAGATCCTATCTACAAAATACAGAAAATCAAGAATTATCATCCACATTACATAAAAGCCTTAACTCAATAAATGTTTTCGGACTTGTAACCATGTTCTGGAGAATATAAACACAACTTTTGTCGATTAAAATATTTTCAGAGGGAGGAGTGGATTCAGTGGACTACAAATTGTATAACTTAGAGATTTCAAAAATGAATAAATAGTAGCAAATAATTTGTATGACATTTCTGTGTTAACCTGGTATGGCCCTTTTCAAGGTGTTGTTAACTGTTTTCTGAGATCAATTTAAGCTGTGAACTGTTTTCAACCCTGTTTGTTAACTGTTATTGTCATTTTTGCATTTTTCTTTAACTGTTATTGCAAAAATTGAGGTGTTAATAACATGTGAAAGGACCTCCCATTGCCCCCCCCCCCCCACCCCACCACCCTCCCCACCTCATTGCTAGCAATACTAGTTTTCATGTTTTCAAATTGACTGAAAGATCAGACATTCTTTACATGTTCTTATCATAATTGACAACATGCAGAGGTAAGTACAATGTATCATAATAACCAGAACTTATCCACAAAAAAGATTCATTTCAATGCAATGTATTTATGCATTTGTATAACTATAATTAATCTTGCATTCTTGGCTACTGGTCAATAATTGCAATTATAAATTTATAATACATGCTTATTTCTTAATTAACAGTACTCTAAATGTCAAGTAAGTTATAACAAATTATACAATGGAACAGTGATTTAATGAATCAAGGACAACTTTGAGGAATCATTCAGACTGGTACCATTTTGTCATTCATACCTGCCCACTCAACTGCCACTGAGAAATCTGAATCAGGTTACCAGTACTATTTCCAGTTCCTGCTTCTAGCATATCACTAGAGCTATCTTGTCTCCATCTAAAACATCTGACTACTCTATCTGAGTAAGCTACAACTATTTCTATCTGTCCATCTCCATCTACAAACAACACAAATACATCATCATGTCATTGCCTAGGAACAATCTTCAAGATAGCTCTAAATTTCGTATAATGCGGATTCATTTCAATTTGTGGGATATTTTTGTTGATTTTGAATGTACAGGTGAAAAACAAAGGAGTACTAGGGGCAATAAGGCCCTTATTTGGCCCAAAAATGACTGCAAATTATAAAAGTTTTCATACATATTTTAAATTACCAAAAACTCGACTAAGGTATAAGGTACTAAGAAAAACAAAACAAAGGAGTAGGTCTGGTAAGGACCTATTTTGGCCTCAAATTTCAGGTTCATCTGACGAAAGATTTTGACCACTTTTTAAACACTTAAGTGTCTATTTTATTTGAATTAATTTGTTAATGTGAAAGATTTTAACAGATTTAGTCATTAAAAACGATCTGATTCAAGCTCAAATATAAAAAATCTACCTAAAATGCCAAAAAATGTAACTTTTCAGATGGTTTTTGGTAAAAATGAAAGTGGCTGCATCCGTGTTCATCCTCAACCTTTATATATGTTATGTATTATCATAAAATACAACTTACATTTCAATATTAAGGATGAACACAAATGCGGCCACTTCCGTTTTAAACGAAAACCGTCTAAAATTTAACTAAAATGCTAGAATTATGAGGATTTCAGTAATTTAGCATGACTTAATGGTGCTAGTACCGGATATATGTGCATTGTATTGTCAAAAACAGCCCATATTTATGTAACAAAAGCATTCTACTGTCCAATAAATAACTAAAGGTTTACATTTTAACAATTAAAACAATTGTAAAACTGCTATATTTTGGGGCCAAAAAGGGGTCTTACTGAACCTACTCCTTTGACATCGAAACAAGTTACCATGGCAACATATCATGACCTAATTTGCATATTTTGTTAAATTTCATGATTTTCCTTGTTTTTTTCATTAAATCTTAAGTATATTTTAGATTGAAAAAGTATGTGCGCACCCAAGAATAAACTTTATATTTGGTGAGATTATGCCAATAAGTTATAATAAAGCGGCTGCGCAGAGTGTTTCCACAATGGGAATAAAGATAGGAAACTGCATAAATTCTGTATTTTACAACGTTTTTGTGAAAACAGTACATATTATTACATAATTGTGACATCATCAGATAAAAATCTTCATGTTTTTCATTTATATTTCTTGACCCTATGCATTTCTAAACATTATGTGCCAATTTGAAATAGTTATCAAACATTTTATTTTCTTGGGCCAAAACTTGGCCTTAATGCCCCTACTCCTTTAAAACATTCAAAAAATTAAGCATTTTCTATATGCAGAATTTTGCAAAACCACGAAAATTGGTATCCATGAAAAAAAATGAATCAACAGCAATATAAAAAGAAGCAGTAAATTAAAGGCAATGAAGCAACTTTCCAAGCAAGTTATCAATAACATTGGCAAATCTTCTTCTTTCTTTACAATATGTATGTTAATCTTTTGCAAACTGAAAACTTTAACAGTTTAACTACATCAATTTTTACAACATACCTTCATCCTCCAAAATGTGATTGGTGTTTAATGCCACTGTCAGCACAATTGGCTATTTCATTATGGTAAGTTTTTTATTGGTGAAAATAGAGGGAGTGACCCAAGAATACAAAGATTGGAGTCAAGCACACCTGCAACGTGCAGTGCTGAACTTACAATCTAAGTGTTGATAGTCTTGTGAATTGCCTAGACCATTTAGACTTCAAAGCCCCCTTCTATTCTGATTAAAAGAGAAATTTTGAAAATGTTGTTTATTTAGAAGTAGAACGTAAATAAGCTGTAAAAAAAACCCCAAAAAAATGACTTTTATTTTATATACCTTAGGCCAGGGTTTTTTAATTTGTTGGTTTATGGATTTCCCCCATGAAAAAGTTGGGTTGGTCGGTCGGTAAAAAGAAAAGAAAAAAAAAATCTTTTAAGGAAGTAAATTATGCAAAAAACAAAATGTTTGGTATGCTTTTTTGTCATCATTTCTTAAAAATTGTAGTTCCATGAAATAGTATTGCTCAGCTGTCATAAACATGGTATGACATGGTCTAATAATTTCCCGTGAAAAAGGGGTGTTGTGTCCAAGGACTGTGGCAAAGACGAAATTAAATCGTCATTTTACAAACGAGAAGAAAAAAACCAATTTGCGTAGCTCTTAATCAATTTCAGGAAACTTGATGAATAATGATCTACAAGCACGACAGCTGAAAAATTGACAAAGAGTCGTTCGAAAAATAAATTTCAACACACACGTCAAAAGCGTAATAGACTCCTCCACTGGAAAAACGAGGATATCGGGTTCATAAGTTGTTATGCATTCCTGTTTTATATATTTAAATGGATGATTTTTTTATCATAAGCTATGAAACATGAATTTGATGAAAATTCCAAATGATTTGTTTTTATTAACATGATTAAATACTTTAACTTGACGTTTACCACGTTTGGACAAGTTGATTTTCCATTTTTTCTATAAGATGATGCATTTTACGGAATGATGACAAATACAGGAAAGAACTTAATGTGTAATGGGTTTTAAACACATGTTTCGTTCTGCAATATTATATACGCAAATGACATTTCAAGGTTAGAAATCATTGATTGGTCTATTTTTAGATACGTAAATTTTTTTTGGAAGTTTTATTTTTTCAGAAGAGTGTTTCAGTTTTGTTAGTGTTTTTATAAAAAAAAGAATATTTTATTTATTTTTCAGGGATAATGTTTTTGTTATGGTCGGCGGGAATAAAAAAGCATGAAAATTCAATTTTATTTTTATTCTGCAAATTGGCAAAATCGGGTCGGCAGAGCTGTAAACCAACAAATTAAAAAATCCTGGCCTTACCTACATCTGCTATTAACAAAGACTTTCCATTAGCTGGTAAATGTTGAGTATAGTGTGGCTTCAATATAATTCTATTTTCTTCTTCTGCATCTGTTTCTGTCTACATAAAAAACAAAATTACAATTTCTATTAAATAAAGTCATATATTGTGAAGATAATATTATACAATCGAGACAACAACTCACTGACAGAAACATAGAGATCAAAATATAGTCTTCAACAGAATATTGTCTGTATGTTTCATTTTCAAATTGCTTTGAGTATAGTAGGTAGAAAAAAATCTAACACAGGCTATAGAAAATCTGCTATCATTACCAAATTAATCAAGCAAAAATTACAAAAAAACAAGAAAGTCTCCATAGTACATGGATGCCCCACTCGCACTATCATTTTCGATGTTCAGTGGACTGTGAAATTGGGGTCAAAACATTAATTTGGCATTTTAATTAGAAAGATCATACCATAGGGAACATGTGTACTAAGTTTCAAGTTGATTGGACTTCAACTTCATCAAAAACTACCTTGACCAAAAACTTTAACCTGAACTTCACATTATCATTTTTTATGTTCAGTGGACCGTGAAAATATGGTCAAAACTTTAATTTGGCATTAAAATTTGAAAGATCATATCATGGGGAATATGTTTACTAAGTTTAAAGATGATTGGACTTCAACTTCATCAAAAACTACCTTGACCAAAACTTTAACCTGAAGCGGGATGAACGGATGCATAGACGAACAGACAGACAGACAGACAGACAGACAGACAGACAGACAGACAGACAGACAGACAGACAGACAGACAGACAGACAGACAGACAAGACAGACAGACAGACAGACAGACAGACAGACAGACAGACGGATGTACAGACCAGAAAACATAATGCCCCTCTACTATCGTAGGTGGGGCATAAAAATTAATATAAATCCAAACTGTTTAAAAGCTAGCTATTGTCCTGATCTGAAAATCATTCTGATGAGTTTACTGGCTGTTTCTAAATTCCCCAAGTCTTCTGTCTACCTTCTCTCACAGGATAAGATTTTATATTTTTCAATTGTAGCTTGTTTAAGAAGACTGAAATCTTGGGTGTTTGTGTAAGAAAATGAGATATATTTTAAGGCTAGTACACATTATAAATGTTCATTTTTGTTATAACAACATTTGCTTCAAAAATTTCAACATCTCTACTTTTCAAAGGAAAATTTACCATCTGATCTCTACATTTGGCATTCCATAACCTCTCATTTATCTTTTTGATATGCCTACTCTACATTGTGAGTAGAATGCAAAATTTGTCAAAACCACAACACCAAGTATCGATAAAATATAAATTTTTCATAAAACATTCAAATAAATACATCCACAGTAAATGGAATGGAAGAAGCCATTACAATTTTCCAGCAATTGTCCTTTAATACAATACTAACCTTACTGTCATCTTTCTTGACTTCAGCAACCACTTCAAATAAGTAGCACCATCCCTCTGCTGTCAGCGCTAGTAATGTATTCTGGAAAGAAAGGAAAAATGCAGGTCCTTACATTTTACAGCTAGCGATAAATTAGGGTTAGTTTATAAAAGATAAACTTACGAAAGGAGGTCAAATTTTCATACACATACACAGATGCTCCAGTCAAAATCTAACTGGGACGGTGATTTATTTTAATGGATTATGGTGATATTCATGTTATTAGTGATCAAGTCGAGTGACTTAAGAAAGTGATATATCACAGTGAATAATGGTGACAGTACACATGTAGGTGATTCACACTAGTTTTAAGTTTGCTGTTCAATCAAAAATTTTGGCAGTTAAATCTTTGTGGTGTTTAATGTTCATGTTTCACTTCCCTGTACAATGCATTTAAATGAACAGAAACAATGTGTGTACGGTAAATATGTATGTAAAATGCATCATTTTGTTTATTTTCTTTGGTTACATCTTCTGACATCAGACTCGGACTTCTCTTGAACTGAATTTTAATGTGCGTATTGTTATGCTTTTACTTTTCTACACTGGTTAGAGGTATAGGGGGAGGGTTGAGATCTCACAAACATGTTTAACCCCGCCACATTTTTTACGCCTGTCCCAAGTCAGGAGCCTCTGGCCTTTGTTAGTCTTGTATTATTTAAATTTTAGTTTCTTGTGTACAATTTGGAAATTAGTATGGCGTTCATTATCACTGAACTAGTATATATTTGTTTAGGGGCCAGCTGAAGGATGCCTCCGGGTGCGGGAATTTCTCACTACATTGAAGACCTGTTGGTGACCTTCTGCTGTTGTGTTTTTTTTTTGTTTTTTTTTATTTTGGTAGAGTTGTTGTCTCTTTGACACATTCCCCATTTCCATTCTCAATTTTATAACACAAAATTAGCAAAAATTAGACAATATAAGAAAATGTCAAGATGATTAGGACATATATATTCAATAGCTATTTAAGTTAGCAGTATTATGAATCAATGTGTACTCAATTCTTATTATCTTGTATCCCATAGATTTACTCAACTGTGATTTTTACTAACCTTTCCTTTATTACAAACATCACCAATACCAATACAGGTTAACTGAAATAAAAAAAATATTGTCATAACTTTAATATAGTGATGTAAGTTGTTAAATATTTCATATAAAAAATACATGTCATAATTTTAATATGGTTATTTTTTTATATGTTTTATTGTGATCTGCATAAAATTTTCAACATAGCACTATAAAATTGTGTCTGCACCTTAGATCTATGACAATGTTGTTAATTTCTTTGACAATGGCATGTGCACCCTTAGTTTCTAGCGATAATTTTTCATATCAATCTACTGTGCTGAGAAAAGAAATATCAATCAGTAAGATCAAAGGAAAATATCGTAAAATAGCGATAAATACATTATGTCATAGTCGAGATGCTGTCACACTGAAGTACATGTATACCCCTCCCCTTTTGGATAAAAATTTAACATAGTCATTGTTATACATATGTATGTACCATGCTTAACTCAGATCATCCCTAATATTAATGTTCCAGACCATATGAGTACATGTATTTGGACCGTACGCGTACGGTCCGGACCGTATACGTATACTCGTACGGTTCTGTCAGATCATAGGTTTTGAGATCATATGGGTTAAATTTAAACAAACATTTATCAAAATCTTTATTTTTAGTTAAACAAATTGTTATTATTACAAAATAGATGGCCGATGATGAAGTAAATAAGCGAACAATTGAAATTAAATATTTGCTTAATTGTATATCCGTGAATTCTATTTTGTTACTCTGGCCGAAGGTGACACTTGCTTCTAATAAGAACGTCGTATTTTTTACATTTACATGTTTTGTTAATGCATGTTCCTTTGCGTATGCATTTCTTTTGTAAAGTTCATAAATACTCTAAAACAATTGTCCTCCCACATTATGTTTACTTCCGATAACTTCAATTTCAATGAGCATACTGAGCTGCAATTAATGAATTACCGGCCTGCAAAATACAGGAGATTAACAGATTAAATAAGCGTGATCTTTTTAAATAGTTAAAATATTAAGTTTTTATGTCAAATGCTGTTGAACTTTTTATATTAATTGGAGATTGAGTCATGTTGATCTGTTATATACATTTGTATCTACTATCTAATAAGCTTGACCAACTTCTTAATATCAGTCAGACCGTACGTGTACGGTCCAAATACTCATACGGTCTGGAACATTAACACTACACTACATTTGCTGTATTTGTCAAAATCTTTCTGAAGTCTGGTCCTTATAGTAGTTTCTTTGGCCTTTGAATTGTTTTGATTCAAACGTCACTAATGAATCTTTTGTAGACATGTATCTGGCATACAGAATTATAAACCTGTTATCTTTGATGAGCTTTTTTTTTACTGTTCAATTTTTTTTTAAATCTGTCAAATGTACTATTTACATCATATTTTCTGTTTAAGGGTTTGTGTGTTTAACTGCTATTCTTAAAACTTAAGTGTGTATTTTAAATTCTCATTTCATTTTTTAAATGCAACCACAATATACATTTTTACATGATAGAATTGTCATCTTACATTTTGTATATATTAAAGTAAAATGTTACAAACTCAACTTGCATACTTTTGGCAACTTTAATCCTGCTTCCTTTTTTACAGCACTAATCACATATCAAAGCCCCTAAAAACACCTGCATCTGACTGTAATTGTGGAAGATGTTTAGTTTTACAAGAGATTTCATGTTAATTTTTGCAATAAATATGCTTTACATATACATTAATATTGTATATTACATATAAAAATACAATTGCCATAATGTGCTGTACATTAGGGTGTTGAATTGTTAGCAATCAATCTACTAAATCTATTCTTACCATGCCAAGATCTGAGCATTTCCTCCATGGTGATGAGAATGTACCTCTGAAGATATGAAGATCTCCTTCTGTGTTTCCAACTATAAGTTCATTTGCCTACATTAAAAAATAAAATGTAACATTTGAATAAATTAAATCATCAAAGTTTGTTTAGCATAGATATTTTAAAGAAAAAAATCTATTATGAAGACCATTTTTTTGCTATTTGATTATTTTTACCATTGACTGAGAACTTTAAGGTTAAAAAGTGGGACGTTGCAGTTTCGGTATTCATTTAAATCTTGGTCTCGCTGCAATATTCTTCGTTTTTTGTTGGTAACCACTATTGTACACCTTGTTTTGTACCTGATCGTTGTCGACATCTCCTAATAGAATTGCTTGATTGAATAAATTTCCAACAAAATCTACTTCAATGCGCTCAACGAAAGAAACTGTTCTCCACATTAAGGCGTGTGTAAAATCTGCACAATATCGGATATCGATAATTCCGGAATATGCCTTAAAGTAGCATTATGAAAGAGCAAAGTCTATTTTCTTCGCCTGTGTTCATGATACTTCATCAAGAAAATTACAATGATTTATTCACCGAGTGGTGTGATCTAGAAATTTTCATAAGTGGGGGCTCACTGACTGCCTAAGAGGGTCCCGCCCCCCCCTAAATCCGCTCTCTGAGCAATTAAAACACATCTATTCAGCAAGATACACACTGTTGCAAAAGAAACTGCTTACAAATTATGCCAAAAATATCAAATTCCCTAAAACATATCATTTAGTTTTTCAAGTGCACTGAGAAATAACTTGATTTCAACAATAATCAAAATTGTGCGATTTTAAAGAAAAATGGATTATTGTCGTTATGTTTTATTTTTAATTAAATTATGATATTAAAACGGATTTTTTTTTTTGTTATAACTGGTTGGGTTTGTGTGGCTTATATATAGTCATTAGTTTTCCGTATGTGTTGTTTTGTATATATTGTTGTTTGTTTTTCTGTCTATTCTTCTGTTTTGTTGTTTTTTTGTTTTATGATTTCATTTTAATTTCGACTTATGAGTTTGAATGACCCTTTGATATCATTTGCCTCTCTTTAACAGTGGAGAACATTTCATTCCTTTTCCATCAATTCAATTTAAGAGACGAATTTTAAATCATGAAAGGAGTAGGTTCAGTAAGACCCCTTTTTGGCCTCAAAATATAGCAGTTTTAGAAAATTGTGAAAATGTAATCGTTTAGATATTTATTGCAAAGTAGAATGCTTCTGTTACATAAATATGGGCTGTTTTTGACAAAACAATGCACATATATCGGATACCAGCATCATTAAGTCATGCCAAATTACTGAAATCTTCACAACTGTAGCATTTTAGTTAAATTTTAGACGGTTTCCGTCTGAAATGAAAGCAATCTAATTATAAACCGATCTCTCATCGCTCCTGTTTCTGATATGTCGCGTGGGAGATCTAACGAAACCCGCTTTGAGGTCACATGTGAGTGACCTCGTAGGTGTGTCTTTTTCGACCAATGAAATTGAGTCTTCCACGATCTTGGAAGTTTAACGTAAGGCAAAGGGATGTAACTCATTTTATTTACGACGAAATCGTCAGTCATAATAATTCATAAACTTTTTTGATTGGCTTATTAATAGGTCGTCAACTCATTTGCATATCTTTATAAATTCATGACTTTTAGTTCACTCACATGTGACCTCAAAGCGGGTTTCGTTAGATCTCCCACGCGACATATCAGAAACAGGAGCGATGAGAGATCGGTTTTTAATTAGATTGAAATGAAAGTGGCCGCATTCGTGTTCATTCATAATATTGAAATGTAAGTTGTATTTGATGATAATACATAATATATATAAAGGTTGAGGATGAACACGGATGCGGCCACTTTCATTTTTGACAAAAATCATCTGAAAAGTGACGATTTTTGGCATATTTGATAGATTTTTCATATTTAAGCTTGAATCGGGGCGTTTTAAATGACTTATTGAGTTAAAATCTTCCCCATTAACTAATTGAATCAATTGAAATAGACACTTAAGTGTTTAGAAAGTGTCTAAAATCTTTCGTTAGATGAACTTGAAAATTGAGGCCGAAATCGGCCCTTACCGGACCTACTCCTTTGAACATTTTACAGTATCAATAAAAACTATATATCACATGACTATACAGTCTTGACAATAGATTAACTATTCCCAAGGTACACACCAAACAACAATCAAGTTCTGGCATAGTTAAGTTAATCATGAAAGTATTATATTTACTTCCATGAGTTAATTAACTATATTTGACCAATGTCAGTGGACAACATTTCCGTGACTCCATGTGCTGCTTCATATATATAGAGACAAAATATCGTTATCTGGTTCAGTTAAAATAGATTGTTTACGTTAGTTTTGAGATTGTTTTCTTGGAATTATTTCAATACCATTTATAAGTGATTTCTGACGTTTCTAATTGAAATCTGGGGTTTAAGTGTTCCTATTAAACTAATATTTCCCAGACATTTTAAAATGCTTTGTTCTCTCATGATAAATCCCATGTATCGACCGATTTGATTTCTAAGTTGTGGCCACTTATAAGGACTAGGGTTTAAAAAAAAAAAGAGAGGCGAAAGATACCAGAGGGACCGTCAAACTCATAGATTTAAAATAAAATGGCAACGCCATAGCTAAAAAAATAGAAAGACCAGCAGACCAATAATAGTACACTCTCCATACACGTCCCAATTTATAAAAGTAAACCATTGCAGGTCAAAGTATGTTCTTCAACACAGAACCTTGGCTCATACCGAACAGCAAGCTATAAAGAGCCCCAAAAACACTATTGTAAAACCATTCAAACGGGAAAACCAACGGACTAATCTACATAAAAAACGAAAAAAGAGAAACACGTATCAAACACAATTAAGGAACATCTGATTCCGAACTTTGGACATGTGCATACAATTGTAGCGAGTTTAAACGTTTTAATGGTACTAAACCTTCACCTTGATCTGAAACAATAGAAAGTGTAACATCACAACATTTGATTTTATGATTATTTTTTTTTTTTATTATTGTGAGTCGGAGCCGTGAGTGACACTGAGTAGTTCTCAATTTGTTTTTATCAAGTTCAGATTACTATAAAGAACAAGTTTTGAAATTTTAACTATATATAATATATTCATTTTTCCATAGTAATTTCCTCCCCCCTTTTTTTTTATAAACAGTTATGTTGTCAGCTATTCAATTTTTGTAAGTATAATATATTGAAACCCCTCGGGCTCTTTTGTGTAAAAATAAAAAAATTTAAACGACAGATTTTTTAAATTAGATATGAGAAGATAGTTCTTATAATGTGGTTACAGAAATATGTATGTACAAAATGATGAACGAAACACAAATATGATATTCAGCAACAAACGACAACCACTGAATGACAGGCTCTTTATATAGTTCATATAAGTTTGCTCGTACTTTAAAACAAGTGGAATACGGGAAAAAGAAGAAGACAAAAATCCAAAAACATAACTTTAGAAATGAGCACTCAGCCTACATGTCAAACCCCACCATTATAAGTAAGTGAATACAAGGCAGCGGCGGATCCAAGGGGTGTTCTGGGGGTTGGAACCCTTTTTTTTAAACGATCAATGCATTTGCATTGGGACATATGGTTGGAATCCCCCTTTATCCTGGCATGGGAACCCTCTCTATGAAAAATGGCTGGTTCGCCCCTGCAAGGATGACTGCATGGGCTCACTGGGCTTTTTTTCAACAAAACCTACGAAATGTTTGGCTCCTTAACGCTTTCAACTTCGTGATTTGGCCTTTTAAACTTTTTTTTGTTAGAGCATGAGGTCATCGATCATGCAATGATAACTTTTATAGACGAGGCGCACGTCTGTATGGCGTAATACAATTTAGATTATGACAAGTCTGATGAGTTTATTATGTCTTCTTCCTACCGACTGTCGTAGGTGGCCTGTTGCTAGGCGAGATTTCTGTCCCTATCAAATATACCATTATGTTCCAGTGACAGTCCAAATTTCCCTGACTTTCATCTTAATTGGACGGCTACTTTTACGGAACCTACTTATCGTGTTTATTGTTAATTTGTTCTCGACCTCATCATGAAATTGCAAAAAAATCAGTATGGTTCCCACTGGTCATTAAACAACCAACATTAGATCAATCAATCAATCGGCTATTCAGATCACTCTATTTTCAGTGCAGACAGAAATCACAATTAGTCCAGTCAATCTAGCATAGATTTGACCCTAACCTTGAAGTAATTGCAACAGAAGATTTTTAAGTTTTAACCTTTAGCAGTATATCCAAAACATACACAGAAAAAAAATTCATAAAATCTAACTTGTGGAAAACAAAAATAGTCATAATTTAAATCTCCTATTGAGATTTGCATTGATAAGGGAGATAACTCTGCAAAAAAAATGATACAAAATTATAACTTTACTGCTTCTATTCAACAGAATGTATTCATTCTTGATGTTTTAGCCGTCTTTAGTTTCATGTCTTTTGTCAAGCTACAACCTAATTTCATAATTCATTAGTTGACCATTTTATAGTAGATTTTTTCAGCATGTCAAGGTAAAAAATCTCAAATTAAGTAAACTAAAGAAGCATATACATGTATCCATGTTTGTGTGGTTTCTTTAAACAAGGTAGATGCTGAACAAATGTATTTTACAGATATAAACAATACCAAATATTCACATTGTTTTTTTCAAAATGTCACATTGCCATAAATTTGCAATTTCTATATAAATGAAAAATGTGCAAAAAAATAAAAAATACCCATAACGCTTCAGTTTTGTACATTTCATAAGCAGGATATTATATAAGATTGTCAAATACGAACTTATAACCCCATCAAAGTATCATATTTTACATGGATTTTAAGAAAACCAATCAAAATTTGACCAAAAAAAAACTTATTTTTTGCTTTCCAATGTTAATTCCCATAAGAAATTAAAAATGCAAAATTTGAGTTTTCCTTCGAGTTAGATTTTATGGGACTTTTTTTCTGTGTATAATTGGGGCTTAATGCTATAGATTAGAACTAACACATTTTCTGTTGCAATTAGTTTAAGGTTCAAACTTAGTTTGACTGAACTAAATAGCTATAATGCCTTTATAGGGCTCGAGTGTCGAAATAAAATTAAGGAGATGTGGTATTATTGCCAATGAGACAACTATCCACCCATTTTCATATGAATTGGATGCAGTTCTCGGCAACCATACGTCCTTCAACGACGAGAAAACCTCATAAAAGTTCCCGACATTAAAAATATGAAACAAATCAGTTGAGAAAACTAACGATCGAATTTATATATATACGAAACAATTTACAAAAAACAAACTTAACTGTGTTCTACATCTTGATATACTATATCTACCATTTTCTCATTCCAGATCTATATATGAGAAACTTAAAAGTACTCATTGATATAAATGGGGAGTGCTGCTTTCGGTCAGGAAATTAACATATCTTAACAATTTGTTAAAATAGCATAACAGCTTGCAGAAGACATACTTATATTTATCAACCTAAAAACTATTCTGTAAATTATAAGTCTAGACTTAAGAAAAAGAGAAGCCATTTTAGGTTAATAGTCATGCATTTAACGTAGACATGCCTTTTTAATTGAACAGGAAGGAAGTCATTATCGCGGCGTAAAATGTTGTTGCTGTGCTCTTTTGGGTCTTTCGATATTGGAAATAATTGAAGAGTAAACTGAGTGGACGAATGTACTTCTGTAAATTTTTGATGACAAACGATTTCCTTAATTTCATGCTGAACTGTGTCACGTTTACCAAATAGTCTACACTTTCTTGGAAACCATTTTAATTAAATGAGACAAATCAGTTTGAGAGTAAATTATGGACGAATGTACTCTGAAAGACGAACTGATTTCCTTACTTCATGTTGAACGGTGTCACGTTTACCAAATAGTCAACACCTGCTTATAGAAACCATTTTAATTGAATGAGACAAGTCAGATGAAGTCAACTGAAGAGTATAAATTATGGATGAATGTACTCTAAAAGACGAATTATTTCCTTACTTCATGTTGAACGGTGTCACGTAACTTCGTTTATATATAAAAAAAAAAAAAAAAAAGACGATGTGGCATAATGGCCAATGAGACAACTCTCCAAGTGATACCAAAAATGACACAGAAATTAACAACTATAGGTCACCGTACGGCCTTCAACAATGAACAAAGCCCATACCGCACCGCATAGTCAGATATAAAAGGCCCCGCATCTCTTTAATTTTTTTTAATTGAACAAGTCTATATGATAGTTTTGAATGACAATAAACACTTTTAATATTAGCGGAACCTCATTAACATAATAAACCAAGAACAGAAAAACTCAGACAACACCATGGCCATATGTTAAATTGATGAGACAGGATGAGTTTTACAGAGTACAGAATAATGGGCAACAATGCTGATTCAAGGGCTAAAAACAATTAAAAAAAGAGGAAAAAATAGATAAGAGAATAATGGGGTGCAAAATTATACAGATTTTTTAAAGCATTTTTCTTCATCTGTAAAAGTAAGGCTCATTCTGTAAAATTCTCATGAAAATAATTTAACTATTAAACTGTATCTCTAATTTATGGATGCTTACTTTAATTTATTTTATACGTCGTTCATTTCTCAAATCATGCAGACAGTATGTTTTATGTATTACGTGCTATATTCAAGCTATAAGTTGTTCAAAATTGCGCAATTTTGCATAGATTATTCAAGTTAAGAAAACTTCGTTAGTATGGAAAAAATCTTAGAAATAAGTGGTTTGAAATAAAATAATAAGAAGCTGGTTTTATCATATGCGGTATGAAAATTAAAAGAAAAAGGTGACACCGAACTTATTTTCTTTCTACAAGTAAAAAAAGCAATTTTTAACATTCTTTTATAGTTTTTTACTATAAGAGTTATTTCCCTTAAATTGCAAAGTTCGTACAACAACAGATACTTGATATTTGTTTGGAGCACTAGCTGTCAAAATCATATTCATATACGCGCACTGATTTGACTCAAATTCTCAAACTAGATTGATAACATACTAAAACATATTTCCAAATCATAAATGTATATTCTCAAAATTTCGGGTGTAATTTAGTCTAGACGCCATCTAATTAACTATCGAGATGACCTTGGAAACTACCGACGGTCACATAACACGATATAGACATACATAAACATACATAGATATGGTCCTCGTGCAAATGAATTTTTCTATGTCTGTTCGACAATCTAATTAAAATATTGATCTCTGATTACGTTACACTACCTATCAGAGATCAATACTTTAATTAGATTGTCTGTTCGATTTCATGCTATAGGTTAAAAAATGCAATTTTTCGATTTTTTTTAATAACAGAACACAAATTAATCATTTGTAATCCATATCTAGCTAAGGGGTTTAATTGAAGTTCACATGAATATGTATTCAATGAGGTCGAATTATTCGTTTGTAAGTGAATAATTCATCCAAAAAAAGGGGGGTTCCAACCCCCAGAACCCCGCCCCCTTTTGGATACGCGCCTGTATTTGCTGCTAAAAGCGAAATATAATTAATTATTCCATATTGATATTAAATTAGTAGTTTTCTCTATATGAACTGGATTTTGAATTAAAAAAAGCATATTCACTTAATACCGCAGTCCCACTAGGCCACGATCGCACTACGATCTGTGAAAAAAATGTAGATTTTGACGATCGTAGTGCGATCGTGTAGATCGCAGTAAGGTCGTATCACTGTCGTGGTGAGGTCTTCAAGATCGTGATGAGCGTGGCAAACTTTGAACATGTTCAAAACAATCGTGGTGTGGTCGTGGCGAAATCGAGTCGTAGTAGAAGTGTAGTGAGCGCGCACCAAGGTCGTGCTAAGATCGCAAAGGTCGCTGTAGCATCGTAGCGAGAGCGTAGTGAAAGCGTGATTCTATTCGGAGAGACTGCGCTACGATCTCACAGCGATGTTATTACGACCTCACTACGACCATCACGTTCTCACTGCGACCCAACTACCCTTTTACTACGACTATACCACGTTTACACCACGCTGTTCAAGATCACAGTACGATTCTAGCACGCCCATGCCGTCCTCGTCACGCTCTTCTTACGACCTGACTACGTTCATACTACGACCATCATGCTCTTAATCATTGTCACATAAAATATATAAAAGCTCTCCAGGTTTTGTTTGTCTGTATGTAATTTGAACCTCTTGTCCTTTTTCTGTAACAGCTCGACCTAAGGCCGTTAGTTTTTTCTCGTTTGAATTGTTTTACATTGTCATTTCGGGGCCTTTTATTGCTGACTATGCGGTATGGGCTATGCTCATTGTTGAAGGCCATACGGTGACCTATAGTTGTTACTTTCTATGTCATTTTGGTCTCGTGTGGGTAGTTGTCTCATTGGCAATCATACCACATCTTTTTTTTTATATCGACACATCTGTGGCATCCCTGATATCGTTCACTTACATCGTCATTTGAGCATGATGGACCAGCAATAGGTTTGCGATTCAGGTTGGATTGGTCGGTCCGACATCTCTGCTGGATCAGGATTCATTACTATCAAAGCTCCCTCTGCCTCTATCACCCTACCGCCACTCCCAAGTGTTCTTTATGTATTGGTGGCAAGACATGTCGTTTCCGAGAAATCTACGTATTAATCAGAAATAGAAAGAAAGGAATCGTATTGATATGGAACACGATGTTGACGCTATTGCTGTGAACGTAGTAAGATTGCGGTATGAACGTAGTATAATCGTGGAAAGAACGTAGTATAATCGTGGAAAGAACGTGCTATAATCGCAGTAGAAGCGAGGTAAGATCGTGTTGCAATCGGATAGCTCGTGGTATGGTCGTAGTGAAAACGTGATGAGCGTAGAAAGATCTTGATAAGCGTAGTGAGGTCGCAGAATAAGCGCGGTGAGAACGTGGTATAATCGTAGCGGGGTCGTTGTAGAAGCGTAATGAGGACGTAGTAGCATCGTGGAGGCAACGAAAATATTCATTTTCATGCCGCTTATACCGCGACCTCACCACGATCTGCATTTATTTTAGATCGTGGTGAGCGTGGTGCGATCGTGGTCAAGTGGGACTAGGGCTTAAGAGAGTGTTATTCACCGCGCTAAACGTCACGCGCTTTTATATACATGCAACGTTATGGTAAAATGTTTCATGCAAAATTTGTTTTGGTATATGTTTGTCATTAAATATACATTTTTTTCTCTCGGAATATGGAATAAAACAATTACTGTCTTCTGTTTCGGTAAATATGGGGTTTAATTGACTTTTGAAAAAAACTGATATTCAGTTATTCAGTGTGCACCAAATTGTTTATGTTATTTCCTCATAGACAGAAAAAAATATTACAGTCATCCCTTAAATAATACAACACAGTCAAGAAAACGCTCACTGACTAATCCAAAGAAGTATGTACCATTGACCAAAGTCTGGAATATATCGTCAGTAGATTTCAGTTTACGCCGTCTGCTTCAAATTCAACTTCAAATTCAAAATTGATAGTTTTTCCTGGGACTATTATACTCCGACCATATAATATAATGTCATATATTTTATATCCCACTGAGGTTTCACCAAACACAAATACTGAAACAGTTGTAAAAGTTGCCGTTAAAGGAAGAAATAATCAGTTATCATAAAATATTCGCGAAGTCAATGTGTATATATGTCTCTGCTGTGGCATATCGGGAAAATGTGCATTTTCGACTGTAATAATGGCCTTAAAAACGCGTACATATATAAGCATTAGGTTTGATTACGTATGAAGAATATTTGTACTAATTAATTTTAATGAAAAAGGCAACATTGATTTTTTTTTAATTTGACTAAATATAACTGAAAAAAAAATGCCGTTCTTTTCCTAAAATCTTGAAACTTTCAGTTTGTTAAAAAATAATTATTTCCAAAGAATTTCAGCTTCCCAATTGTGAACTTTCCATTTCTAAGTAGCAACATTCCAGCAGCACCTGCATATATCTCCCAATTGATACGATATTCCCGTGCTTGCATTTCCTATCATGATTTTCTTGATAGAGGGTTACTGCTCACAAGGAAGCTATTAAACCAAGAGTTCAAAATGGTGAAGTTGAAATCATCCCTTCGTAAATTTTACGGACACCATCACGAGTTGGTTGACCGTTATGGAATAACGGAATAACCGTTTCACAAATGATATCGGATATGTTTCTTACGTCTTAACTACAATCCCCTTCCCTTTCATGAATGTGACCTACCGAATTAGACTATTTACCGGATTTGTAATCACATAAGCAACACGACAGGTGCCACATGTGGAGCAGGATCTGCTTACCCTTCCGGAGCACCAGAGATCACCCCTAGTTTTTGGTGGGGTTCGTGTTGTTTATTCTTTAGTTTTCTATGTTGTGTCATGTGTACTATTGTTTTTCTGTTTGTCTTTTTCATTTTTGAATCCGGGTCCGTTCGCGCCCATTCACGTTCGCACCCGCTCATGTTCGCCCCCTTTCACTTTCGCACCCTACATGTTCGCACCCAAAGTCCGTTCGCACCCTACATGTTCGCGCCCAATTTCAACTTTGTAATCAAGTAGTATTCTTATAAGTATTATTGTTTTCATTGTCTCAAAATAAAGTGATACAGCATTTTTTTGTGTTGAATAAATCTTAATCATGTTTTGGATAGTGTATTGTTAAAAAAAAAAAATATTCCTTTCTAAATAAAGTGGGATTCTGTCAACGTTTTATTTTGTGTTGAATAACTCTTTATCATGTTTTGGTTAGTGTATTACTATAACATGTATAACTTTGTTTCATTGACTTGTTTCAAAATGAAGTGAGATTCTGACTACGTTTTTTTTTTTTTGAGTCTTGAATAAATTTTATCATGTTTTGGTTATAATATTGTATTACTATATTTTATTGTTTCATTGTTTCAGATCAAAGGGACCAAGCTGTTAAAAACAATTATCTTTTGTGTTTTTCATTTATAATCCTCAATCTTTTACTCATACCAAGCTATAGATACATTCAGTATTTACACGAAAGCAATTAAAAACAACAATGATGATTTTCCAATTATTCAACTGGAATTTGAATTAAAATTGGGCGCGAACGTGTAGAGTGCGAACGGACCTTGAGTGCGAACGTGCGAGGTGCGAACGTGTAGGGTGCGAAAGTATATTGGGCGCGAACGGACCTGATACCTTCATTTTTAGCCATGGCGTTGTCAGCGGTTTGTTTTAGATTTATGAGTTTGACTGTCCCTTTGGTATCTTTCTTCCCTCTTTTATACATATCAAGAACACTTTCAGGAGAAATTTTTCAGAAATGTTTTACAAAAATCCGTTTGTGTTTATTATCCTTTTTGTATACGATCTTGACTCTAAATAAAACTACTTTATTATTTCTTCAGTTTAGGGCCGAAACGAATAAGGTCGAAACGTCTTGTTTCAAATCCCACATGGGATTTAGTAAGGTTACCAGTATAACCAGTAAATCATTTACCGTAGTACTGTTTCCGGCAAGAAACAAAATAGTGCTAAATAGTTTATACTTATATTTGATTGAATGTACAAAATATTGAACCAATTTTAATTTATCTTTTAATTTTATCGATTTTAATTTATTATATCTATATATTACTTAATACCGTGTTCATTACTCTAATATCAGTCAAGTCTTCCGGTGATATCCTTGTGCAAGTCTTTTCCATGTGGTAGTCGACATGGTAGGTCGCATAGCCATGTGCTCTTTATATTTTTAATGAAAATTTGGTATTTGTGATATTGTATAAACAGTCACAATGTAAAAAAGATATATAGTTGTAACTTATTCAATGACAAGATAACGTAAAACTAATTTTAAGTGGGTTTTAAAGTTCAATACTTGTTTCTATAACGTCTAAAGGAAAGGGTGTCCATGTATTCGATAAAAAAATTAATTTGGTTGATTTCACACCACAAGAAACTGTTTATTCTTTAGTACAGCTCAAAACTATGAAACCTCTGCTAAACATTACTGATGACGATGGTCAATTTCAAAGATATTGATTCATTTAAATTGTAAGAGACATTGTCGTCGTTCTAATTTTTCGAGCATGTTTTATTGTTTTATAAATTATACAATACTAAACTTTGAAATGATGGGTTTCAATGAACTAACTGGACCTTTTTTTTTAAACGTGTACAAGCCCAAACTAGCTAATATCTTTGTCACCATGCCAATGGCAACGTCCTATC
Organism: Mytilus galloprovincialis; assembly: GCF_965363235.1. Taxonomy (NCBI): domain Eukaryota; kingdom Metazoa; phylum Mollusca; class Bivalvia; order Mytilida; family Mytilidae; genus Mytilus; species Mytilus galloprovincialis. The sequence continues at coordinate 54,399,482 of NC_134851.1, forward strand.
ATTTGTTCTCTCAAATTGACCCTGGACCTGGTTTACTGGAGTAGTAACTAGTTCATTATTATCCGTCTTAACGATTTTGCGTTTTTCCTATTTTTAACTCTACATTATCCTTCATTATATTAGAGAAACCAACCCTTGTAGGAAGGCTTCAAAGCAAATAGATGAAAAAACCTTTCAAAAAATTTGTAATTAGCTGTACCAGATGATCATTGTCATTCAAACTCATAGATTGAAAAACTGTATGCGATTGCGATAAAGGAAAAGACAGACAAGCAATAGTACACAGCAAATTAAAAGACCAAGCAACACGAACCCAGCAAAAACTAAGGGTGATCTCCAGTGCTCCCGAAGGGAAAGCAGATCCTGCTTCATATGTGGCACATGCCAATTCCAACCTGGAAAGTGATATATTATTCATTAGTCCAAATATTTATGAAGTCTTGGAAGGCTATTTTAAATTTTTGTTTTGAGGCCTTCCTGCGACTTCATAATGCTGAAGTCACCATTTTCGGTTGGACTGAGACCCAATTTAGCCATCCTAATATTTTCATTATAGCTAAAAAAAAATTGCATATGTATAAATTTTGACCTTTAATGTGTTTGTGCAAATTATTTCCAATTAATCCCTAGAGTAATAATAAAATAAGTTACAATTCCAACCTAGGCGGGAACTTGTCGACTGCTTTTTTAAAACGTTATCTGATTTCTTTTTAGGATATTATAAAATAATTTTTGCACCAAACTCTGTAAAATTTGACATACCTGAATTTCCGGAACCTTTGTTTTATATATATATATTATCTGGAAATTCAGGTCAGTCAAATTTTACCGAGTTTGGTTTAAAAATATATTTTATACTCCCAAAATGAAGCATCTTTGGGATAAATCAGCTAAATGTAAAATCCCTCTCGAAGTCCATCTGAAAATATGAGTTCGGCGTTATGACGTTGATGTACAAAAAATGTAAGGCGTCAAAGAAAAAAAATATAATAGCCTTTCAAGATGTCATAATTAATTGGACTAATTATTCACCTGTTATTTTATTGGTTGTCCCTGACCTGTGATTATGTCTACATTTGTTAAAGACGTTCATTTATGCTCACCAATAAAAAAAAAAGCCTATTTAGATTATTTTTATTCCTTTCATCATTTCAGACTTCCAAGCGTCGTAATAATGGACGCAGCAAAAAAGGGCGCGGGCACACGAAGCATGTAAGATGTACTAACTGTGCCCGCTGTGTTCCCAAAGACAAGGCCATCAAGAAGTTTGTCATTAGAAATATTGTGGAGGCAGCAGCTGTCAGAGATATCTCTGATGCCAGTGTATATGATGGTAGGTTTATTGTAGAATATTTTTCACTTGTTGATGTGGTCAGAGGCGGTTTAAGGGAAGAGGGCCCGGTTCCCCCCTTTTTGGGAAAAAAATTGGTTGCTTATAAAGGGAATCATTGAAGCGTGACTGGAGCGGGCCCTCACTTATGACAAATTATGGATCCGCCACTGGTGGTTATTGGTATTAAAATGATTCAGTAGTGAAATAAAAAACAAAATTCTGTGGACTCATTGACATTTAAATATAAGAATAAGGGGATGTGTTGTGAATGCCTTTGAGACTACTATCCACCCTTGACCAAGGACATAGTGTGGGTTTTTTTACAAGCTTGAGTCTTGTGAGGGTCCTGCACAATCGGTTGGAAAAAAAGTGGTGTGTTCACTTATATTTCATGATGCCAATGGGGTAATTATTGATATAAAAACAAAACTAAATAAAACTTTCCCCTCTTTAAAGAGATTTAAATCTGCTGTTTTCATCTTAGGCCAGCTTCACATGATTTAGATTGTCCTCATTTAGGATAGTTTGCTTACGAAAAAATCAAATAGCAACAAAGAGTTGAAAGTTTGATTTTTAAAATAAGCCCTATATAATGTTGTGTTGATAAAAAGAATATTTGTTAGTTACCGAAAGAAAATATTAATGTTGATCAACTATTATTTCAGTATATGCATTGCCCAAGCTATATGCTAAGCTACTGTACTGTGTGTCCTGTGCAATCCATTCAAAAGTAGTGAGAAACAGATCACGAGAGGCACGTAAAGACAGATCACCCCCACTGAGATTCAGACCAAGAATGGTAAGTTTTATCCTAGCCACAACATTTTAAGCACATTGTATAGGTAAAAGTTGCACAAATAGTATACCTGCTGAGATGCTTTAATTAATTTCCAAAATGGAATATTGGAAGGCTGTGTAACTGAAAGCTTTAGTTAGAAATATAATTATTCAGAGTTCTAAATTGTAATTTCTTGAGTTTTATTATACCCCACGCAACGGGTTGCGGAGGGTATAATGTTTTTGACCCGTCCGTCCGTCAGTCCTGTTTCTTGTCATCGCAACTCCTCTCAAACCACACAACAGAATTTCACGAAACCTTTTCAGATAATAAGGACATACTATGTAGTTGTGCATATCGACGGGGAATTGCTATTCAATTTTTTTTCTAGGAGTTGCGCCCCTTTGAACTTATTACTTTAATGTACTACTGCAACAGTTTGTCATCGCAACTCCTCTCAAACCACACAACAGAATTTCACGAAACCTTTTCAGATAATAAGGACATACTATGTAGTGCATATCGACGGGAAATTGCGATTCAATTTTTTTTCTAGGAGTTACGCCCCTTTGAACTTATTTACTTTAATGTACTACTACAACAGTTTGTCATCGCAACTCCTCTCAAACCACACAACAGAATTTCATGAAACCTTTTCAGATAATAAGGACATACTACGTAGATGTGCATATATCGACAGGAAATTGCGATTCAATTTTTTTTCTAGGAGTTACGCCCCTTTGAACTTATTTACTCTAATGTACTACTGCAACAGTTTGTCATCGCAACTCCTCTCAAACCACACAACAGAATTTCATGAAACCTTTTCAGATAATAAGGACATACTACGTAGATGTGCATATCGACAGGAAATTACGATTCAATTTTTTTCCAGGAGTTACGCCCCTTTGAACATATTTGCCCAATATACTACTGCAACCTTTTGTCATCGCAACTCCTCTCAAACCACACAACAGTATTTCATGAAACCTTTTCAGATAATAAGGACATACTTTGTAGATGTGCATATCGACAGGAAATTATGATTCAATTTTTTTTCTAGGAGTTGCACCCCTTTGAACTTATTTGTTTCAATGTACTTCTGCAACAGTTTGTCATCGCAACTCCTCTGAAACCACACAACATAATTTCATAAAAACTTTGTAGATAATAAGGACAAACTATGTGCATATTGACAGGAAATTATGACTCAATTTTTTTTTCTTATACAATTTTTTTTTCTTACACATATTTTATTTCTCCAATGACAATGTGGGGACGTGGGGTATGTGAGCGTGCTCACTAAGGTTCTTTAATTTTGTAAATGAAGTTAAAATGTACAACTTGGATTTCTTGTATTCTCAATTATGATCATTTTATAAGTCTTGGAAATTACCAATATTGATTGATTGCTTATACATAACTAACATGATTAACTCTTTATCTACCACTGACATATTTATACGCGGTAATTAACACCGTTTAGTTCGTAGTGACTGATAAATCTGCTTGCCGGGTCACCTGTGTATTCGCAGTTACTGATCTATCCGCTGTAAACAATGCATGCACAGTCGCGTTGACAGATAATCCCGTAAAATATACCACTGTTAAAACTCTTTAGATTGGACAATACCTAGGGGGAATCCCGAAATGAACCAATCAAATTCGGTTTTATAAATGAATAAGCTTTCAATTCGTATATTCCTTTTCATTGAAAGGTAATATGTTTACATTAAAATACATTGTTTTTATACGACCGCAAATTTTGAAAAAATTTTCGTCGTATATTGCTATCACGTTGGCGTCGGCGTCGTCGTCGTCGTCGTCGTCGTCGTCGTCCGGCGTCCGAATACTTTTAGTTTTCGCACTCTAACTTTAGTAAAAGTGAATAGAAATCTATGAAATTTTAACACAAGGTTTATGACCATAAAAGGAAGGTTGGTATTGATTTTGGGAGTTTTGGTCCCAACATTTTAGGAATAAGGGGCCAAAAAGGGCCCAAATAAGCATTTTCTTGGTTTTCGCACCATAACTTTAGTTTAAGTTAATAGAAATCTATGAAATTTTGACACAAGGTTTATGACCACAAAAGAAAGATTGGGATTGATTTTGGGAGTTTTGGTTTCAATAGTTTAGGAATAAGGGGCCAATAAAGGGCCCAAATAAGCATTTTTCTTGGTTTTTGCACAATAACCTTAGGTTAAGTAAATAGAAATCTATGAAATTTAAACACAATGTTTATGACCACAAAAGGAAGGTTGGTATTGATTTTGGGAGTTTAGGACCCAACAGTTTAGGAATTAGGGGCCAAAAAGGGACCCAAATAAGCATTTTTCTTGGTTTTCGCACTATAATGTTAGTATAAGTAAATACAAATCTATGAAATTTAAACACAAGGCTTATGACTATAAAAGGAAGGTTGGTATTAATTTTGGGAGTTTTGGTCCCAACAATTTAGGAAAAAGGGGCCCAAAGGGTCCAAAATTAAACTTTGTTTGATTTCATCAAAATTGAATAATTGGGGTTCTTTGATATGCCAAATCTAACTGTATATGTAGATTCTCAACTTTTGGTCCCGTTTTCAAATTGGTCTACATTAAGGTCCAAAGGGTCCAAAATTAAACTTAGTTTGATTTTGACAAAAAATGAATCGGTTGGGTTCTTTGATATGTTGAATCTAAAAATGTACTTAGATTCTTGATTATTGAAGTTTTTTGGTCCAGTTTTCAAATTGGTCTACATTAAGGTCCAAAGGGTCCAAAATTAAACTTTGTTTGATTTCATCAAAAATTGAATCCTTGGGGTTCTTTGATATGCCAAATCTAACTGTGTATGTAGATTCTTCATTTTTGGTCCTGTTTTCAAATTTCAAATTCTACATTAAAGTCCAAAGGGTCCAAAATTAAACTAAGTTTGATTTTAACAAAAATTGAATTCTTGGGCCTCTTTGATATGCTGAATCTAAACATGTACTTAGATTTTTGATTATGGGCCCAGTTTTCAAGTTGGTCCAAATCAGGATCTAAAATTATTATATTAAGTATTGTGCAATAGCAAGTCTTTTCAATTGCACAGTATTGTGCAATGGCAAGAAATATCTAATTGCACAATATTGTGAAATAGCAAATTTTTTTTTAATTAGAGTTATCTTTCTTTGGCCAGAATAGTAAGCAAGAAATATCCTATTGCACAATATTGTGCAATAGCAAGAATTTTTTTTAATTGGAGTTATCTTTCTTTGTCCAGAATCAACTTAAATCTTTGTTATATACAATATACAATGTATATACACTTTTTACTACCAACTGATAAATTTAAATAATCTTTACCATTCAGTGATAACAAGCAGTTTTTTTACATCTTAATATTTTATGATGTATTTAAATGAGTAGTTCTTGTTGCAAACTCCATTAGAAATTTGAATTGATATCAGTTTTGAAAAAGGGAAACGGGGATGTGAAAAAAAAGGGGGGGGGGGTTAAATTTTTCTCATTTCAGATTTCATAAATAAAATGAAAATTTCTTCAAACATTTTTTTGAGAGGATTAATATTCAACAGCATAGTGATTTGCTCAAAGGCAAAAAAAAACCTTTTAAGTTCATTAGACCACATTCATTCTGTGTCAGAAACCTATGCTGTGTCAACTATTTAATTTTAGATTTAAAAAGTTTGAAGAAGAAATCTTTAATTGATTTGTAAAATCTTGGCATTTGTTTTGTGTAAAAAAAACCCATGTAATGTCAAAAATTTGATCACAATCCAAATTCAGAGCTGTATCATGCTTGAATGTTTTGTCCATACTTGCCCCAACTGTTCAGGGTTCGACCTCTGCGGTCGTATAAAGCTGCGCCCTGCGGAGCACCTGGTTAACACGTGTTTTCGTTGAGAATTGCAATTGAAACAATGGCCAATCAATGGGCTTCATTCTTTGAATCGGAGGAAGAAGATGAAGGATTTTAGTGTTTTAAGCAATGTGATATAGACGAAAGTGAAGTTTGAAGTGTCGGCAGTTATATCAGTTATCCGAAAATAGCTAAGCGAGGAACCGAAGTTAGATATCGGCATTTGGGCATATTTTATTGGATTATTAGTGAACATAATTGGATCAAAATCAGAAATATAAAAATTCAAACAATTGAGAATTAAATACATTTTTTATTTTTAATTTCTATACAGTAATTGCTTAATAATTTCATATCTAATTGCACCCCCGTAAAAATTATCACTGCAAATTATCTCTGGTAGTTAACCTACAAATCAGCTGCAGTAGCTAACTAATAAGATGTGTGTAGTAGTGAACTATATGATTGCCTGTGGTAGATAAAAAGTTAATACTTTACTTTTATATTGAAAAGCACTTTTATGCCAAAATGGGCCAATGGCTTAAAACATTGGACACTGAACACTAATATTTAGTAAAACTAGTTAAATAGTTTGAATAAATAATATGCGTCTACCTACCTAGCTTTTATAAATTTTAGCATGCAAAGCTTTAGCACAGCTTTTATTTCATATATATATATATATCTTTCATTAATATGCAAGATATCTGGCCTGTATAAATTTCATAATTTTGTATTTGATTTGAATTAGAAATTTGGAAGTCTGTTGTTCGAATTGACTTCAATCATTCAGAAATAAAGAAGCAAATGTTATTTGAGCTTTCTCTGTGAATTATGAAGGTTCTTAACATATTAAGAAAGGATTTTAAGGGACTTAAAACATTTATTTATATTTCAGGACGGAGGTCCACCCAGAGGAGGACAAGGTGCTGGAGCTAGCGCAGGTACCGGAGGAGGTGGTGGCCAAGGCGGCGGTGGTCAAGGTGGTGGCGGCGGCGGAGGAGGCGGTCCCCCACAAAGATCATAGTTAATAAATGTCTTACAGAATTGAGTGTTATTTTTCTTGTGATGTTATAGTCTGTCTTTTTGATATACCTTCATTTCATATGGCTTTCACTTCACATTATCTTGGGCCTTTTTCTTTCTTTTTTTTTACACAATGTACTAGGTGTACATTACAAAGCTATTTTGAAAAACTAAGATTTTCATCTTTGTCAACTTGTTTCTTAGTTCACAAATAATTGAAAGTAGTATTAGTTGTTTTTATACGACCCCAAAAAAAATTTGGGATCTTATAATGGTATGATGTCGTCGTCTGAAGACACATTGGTTTCCGGATAATAACTTTAGTTTAAGTGAATAGATCTTCATGAAATTTTTTCAGAAGGTTCAATACCACAAAAGGAAGGTTGGGGATGATGGTCCCAAGGGATTATGAATTAGGGGTCCAAAACAAGCATTTTTCTAGTTTCAGGATAATAACTTCAGGGTTCGTACGGGGCATGGAATCCTGGAAAAGTCATGGATTTTTATTTAGGGGGGAATAGGCCTTTAAAAGTCATGGAAAGCTATATTTTAATGACAAGTCCTTGAAAAGTCATGGAAAATGATTATTTGCATCTTTATTGCATGTCTTCAAACATCTAAAATTAAATGATCCCCGTAGTTTTTGTCGAAACTGTTTCTTTTTAGAATGCTAGAAACAAGGCCCCAGTTGTGGTAAGTGTAAAATGAGAATTTAAAATTCGTTTCTTCAAAATTGTTTATAGAAATATGCAACCGTATCTGGTTCCCTTCATAGTGCAATTTGCTTTAACAGTATTGAAATAAGAAACAAACTATCGGAATATTCGAAAACGAAGTTATTGCTACCAAACAGCCGTTGAAAAACACTTTTAATGATAATGTATGGATAGAGGAGCTGAAATGATAAAGAGTCCTACATATAGAGCAATTTTTCATACAAAAGTTGTGAGGATATCGTCTCGGTATTTAAGAATATGTTTCTAGATAGTAGACAAATGTCACTTCTGAAATGGCAATGATGCCTCTAAGTAGGAAGGTGATAGTTTTTTGTCTACAATGTATTATCTGTTTGAGTCCAACCAGTCAAGAGGATTATGCCAAATAACCTTTTCTAATACTTTGTTTATTAAAATATTTCAAAATTTGTATATATTCTTTTATACTGTAAAAAGAGGCAGAACATATACCAAAGGGGACATGCAAATGAGTGTGTAGGTCATACTCTTTCATAGAATCTGTCGCCAAGGTCCACTCCAGAGCACTGTTAGATAAGGGGGAGCTATCTCGTATGTGCTGGAACCAATGGACAGGGGGTCAGTCTATCGCTAGACTTAATGTTCTGATAGGCATAGCTAAAACGCAAGGAAGGTTTTCATAATTTAATTAACGATAACGATTTAAATGAATGATAACAAATCAATCAATAAACAATGCCAAATAATAATAATCTAATTAAAGTACAAAGTATCAATTCAAAATAACAAATCCAAAGTAAAACTATTTCTCTATAAAATGTAAAATATAAAATAAATGCCAAAATTACTAAATCATAAAATGTACTTAATCTCAATTTCAGAATGTAAAAGTCTCAAAATAAAAGTTTCTCAAAAGTATAATTTTCTAAAGTTAAATTATGAGTCAGAGATAAATTTTGTCTCGCACTACACAGTCAACTGGTAGACTGGTAGACAGTCTTATAGGTCCAGTATAATGACCTGATTAGTGTGAGGTTACGCTTCCGAAACACTGACTGCTTTTACAAAATTTCCCAACAATATTTATACTAAAATCCGAAATAACTCAACTTGTCCCCAGGGGCGGATCCAGGATTTCCAGTTAGGGGGGCGCAAAGTTTTATTTTCGACCAGCGGAGCGATGCGAAAAATTTTTGGAGGTTTTTTTAGGTAAAACTATTGAAATATTCTTCTAAGGAGGTGAAATGTAGATATCTCGAACTATTGTGTGGTAAAATTAGCGAGAAATTAAAGTTTTAAGCTGAAACCGCCTTAATCCACACCTGACAACAATCTACAGATAGACGTGCGGACAGACGGACGCAAAGTGAGACGAGACAGACCACAATTGCTCACCTGACCAATATTATTTTCAAACGAAAATTTCTACTTTTACCAGCGATTTTTAATTGTCCTTTCATACTATCTGTTTTTTACTTTTATGATTTTCGGAGGTCGTGCCAGACTTCACTGTGTTCGCCACAAACAACTAAAACCAGAATGAGATGCATTTACGCAGTTATATTTATTTTCTTTGGGATCCCAAGCATACAGTAAGTAATACAGAATTCGGCTAAATATTTAGGTTGCAAGTGAGAAATAAATATAGACACAGAGAAACAAATTAATAAACTAACCTTTCGCTTGAACAGTATTTCTATCTTTCATTACGCCGGGATATTATAAAAGAATCTCACTGTTTTCTTGACCGTGTCATGATGAAATTGTGAAAGTGAGTAAGGGATGTTTTGGAACTTCGATTATCAAACAAATTGATTATAAAAACCGCAAATACAATGTAACATTTGTTTTTACTTCAACTGCTAACCAGTTGCTTCGCAGGGCGCAGCATTATACGACCGCAGAGGTTGAACCCTGAACGGTTGGGGCAAGTATGGACACAACATTCAAGCTGGATTCAGCTCTAAATTTGGATTGTGATTAAATAGTTGACACAGCATAGGTTTCTGACACAGAATGAATGTGGTCTAATGAACTTAAACAAAAAATTTTGCCTTTGAGCAATTCACTATGCTGTTGAATATTAATCCTCTCAAAAAAATGTTTGAAGAAATTTTCTTTTTATTTATGAAATCTGAAATGAAAAAAATTGACCCCCCAATTTTTTTTCACATCCCCCTTTCCCTTATTTCAAAACTGATCTCAATTCAAATTTCTAATGAAGTTTGCAACAATAACTACTCATTTAAATACATCATAAAATATTAAAATGTAAAAAAAGTGCTTGTTATTACTGAATGGTAAAGATTGTTTTAATCTATCAGTTGGTAGTAAAAGTGAATAAACATTGTATATTGTATAAAACAATGATTTAAGTTGATTCAACTACTATTCTGGACAAAGAAAGATAACTCCAATTGAAATCCAATTGGAATTTCTTGCTATTGCACAATATTGTGCAATTAGATATTTCTTGCTATTGTGCAATACTGTGCAATTGGAAATATTTGCTATTGCACAATACTGTGCAATTGAAGATTTCTTGCTATTGCACAATACTGTGCAATTGAAGATTTCTTGCTATTGCTGAATACTGTGCAATTGAAAATTTCTTGCTATTGCACAATACTTAATATAATAATTTTGGATCCTGATTTGGACCAACTTGAAAACTGGGCCCATAATCAAAAATCTAAGTACATGTTTAGATTCAGCATATCAAAGAGGCCCAAGAATTCAATTTTTGTTAAAATCAAACTTAGTTTAATTTTGGACCGTTTGGACTTTAATGTAGACCAATTTTAAAACGGGACCAACAATTAAGAATCTACATACACAGTTAGATTTGGCATATCAAAGAACCCCAATTATACAATTTTTGATGAAATCAAACAAAGTTTAATTTTGGACCCCGATTTGGACCAACTTGAAAACTGGGCCAATAATCAAAAATCTAAGTACATTTTTAGATTCAGCATATCAAAGAACCCCAAGGATTCAATTTTTGTTAAAATCAAACTAAGTTTAATTTTGGACCCTTTGGACCTTTATGTAGACCAATTTGAAAACGGGACCAAAAATTAAGAATCTACATACACAGTTAGATTCGGCATATCAAAGAACCCCAATTATTCAATTTTTGATGAAATCAACCAAAGTTTAATTTTGGACCCTTTGGGCCCTTTATTCCTAAACTGTTGGGACCAAAACTCCCAAAATCAATACCAACCTTCCTTTTATGGTCATAAACCTTGTGTTTAAATTTCATACATTTCTATTTACTTATACTAAAGTTATGGTGCAAAAACCAAGAAAAATGCTTATTTGGGTCCCTTTTTGGCCCCTAATTCCTAAACTGTTGGGACCTCAACTCCCAAAATCAATACCAACCTTCCTTTTGTCGTCATAAACATTGTGTTTAAATTTCATAGATTTCTATTCAGTTTTACTAAAGTTAGAGTGCGAAAACTAAAAGTATTCGGACGACGAGACGACGACGACGCCAACGTGATAGCAATATACGACGAAAAAATTTTCAAATTTTGCGGTCGTATAAAAACCTATTATATTTGTCATCAGTTTGACACCTTCCTTTGAAGTTATTTATAGAACTTTAATAAAGTGTAGGTCAGTTGATTAGTAATAACGTTGATTCTGTTAAACTGACTGTTTTATATACTTTGAATGTTAAAACAGTCGGAAACCAGGTTGAAATAGAACAAAAGAATCGAAGCTCTCTATTAGAGAAGGCGATAAATGTTTACTGTATTGTTTACTATAGTGACAAATTTTTAAAAAGTTAATAGAAACAAACAAAACTGCAATTTTCTTCTCAATTACGAGGTGTTTTATTTCAAAAACACCATTTGCATAAGTTTTCAATTTATCTAGTACATAGTTAAGCAGAACAATTAGATATCAAGTCGACGACATGGGTATCTTTCAAGTTGGATGACAAAAATGCATAACCTCCGATTTTTTTGAAAAAATTACCACGGACGGAAAAGATATCAATCTATTAGTTCAGTAATTTTCGTGTCTGCCCTTCCATTATGTGACTGAAGAAAAAATTCCAAAAAATAGGTAACAATTGTATCGAAAAGAGAAAATCGAGTGCACCTTTTTATGTTAGGGCGTGTTTGAGTTGAGTATTTAGTCTTGATATCGTTCAAAGTAAGAATATTTCATACATCGTCTCGCTTCAGATTCTATCATTTTTATATATTAAAGCTACAGGTTGACTTTATAACACAAAAAAATAACAGTACTAAAAGATGAAATATATGGGTCAAGTGAAATACCTATCTAATGAGTCACAAAAACAGGGAAGGTGTGTTCGAATAGCTATTTTTTTACTGAAAGTACTTGACGACAGTCTTACAAGTTGGATGATGAAAATGCATATCCTCGAAAAATTCTAATTTTTTGTGTGTGATAACTAGGGTTTATAGTCTTCAACCACTAAAAAAATCTAGTCTGCCCTTCCACGAAATATTTAATTAGATTTTTTTTAAATGTTTATGATTTTTCGAAAATTCCACCTAACAACCGATTAGACAATAGTTTTAAGTTGAATCAATGCAGACAAGATCATTAACTGATGCTCATTAGCTAGTTGATACATTTGTCTTTTAAAATATAACTGACATATAAGGATCGTATTGGTGCAATGTGGATAAATTTATCGGTTTCCAAGAGCAAAATTGGTAGCGCGTCATCGCTACAATGGCTTCCATTTTTACGATTGTGAAAATGAACTGGCGTAATGGGGAGATAATTTTGACGAAGTAGGATCCTGACTGAAAAAAGATTGAATGGTCTCTTCTGATACTTAAATATGTTGAAGTCAACCCATGCTTTGCAAATTTTAGGGGGGCGCACGCCCGTCACGCCCCCGCCTAAATCCGCCCCTGAATGATATATACATGCATTAGTTCAAGTATTGGATAAAGATTATTTTTCACCAGTCACTCGTTTCATATGAATTTTAATTTGTGCATTTTTTTTTTTTTTTAAATAACTCATATCAATCAAATTTCCATAAATGTAGAAAAAAAACCATCATTTTTACTGTAAAATTAATCAAATAAAAAAAAAAAATGAACTATTGACGTTTTCATAAAAATGTGCACACATAATCTTCTTACGTTATCAAACGAAAATGCCATTTTAAACAAGAGGCTCTCATGAGCCTCAATCGCTCACCTGTAATGTTTTGCTTAAGTCTTTCATCAATAACTATTTTTGCTTTTCAATATATATGATCATATATTAATGAGTGAAAGTTAAAAATGCATTTTACCCCTATGTTCCATTTTGGCCATAGTGGCTATGTTTCTTGACATACAAGGAAATAAAATACAAAGTTTACAACAGATGCTCTGAAAATCATCCCGCCCAAGTTTAGCAGTATCAAAGGAGAAGAATTTTTTTTAAGTAACTGGATGCACAAATTGTGAAAATTTGACTTAAAAGGGCAATAACTCCTTAAGGGATCAATTGACAGTTTTGGTCATATGAACTTATATAGATCTTACTTTACTGAACATTTTTTGCTGTTTGCAGTTTATCTTTATCATAAACAATTAACCCAAAACAACAAAATTTCCTTAAAATGTTCATCTAAAAATTTCAGGGCTGATAGAACTTAGTCTTTACCTTATTAACACTTTTACCCCATATCAGATTTGCTCTAACTGCTTTGGTTTTTGAAATATAAGCAAAAAACTGCTGTTTACCCCTATGTTCTATTTTTAGCCATGGCAGCCATATTTTAAGACGAAACAGAAAATAAAACATAAACTTTATTCTAGACACCCTAAGGATCATTCAGCTTAAGTTTGTTTGGAATTGGTTCAGTGGTTTTAGAAAAGAAGATGTTTTAAACTTAAAGTTTGGCAACATGATAAACAAATTATGTAAAATTGTCCTTAGGCCACACCAATTTAATTTCTTGTTCTACGGATTTTTGGACTCCAAAATTTGGGGCGAGCGAGCGATTTGAAAATTTTAATATAAAAATATTTAATTTGCAAATTTTTGTTGCGAAGCTTGAAAAGTAAAGGGGAGCGATTAAATTTTTTTTTTTGTAAACATAAAATACATGTAGTAGGTTTTGACAATATAAAAACTTGATTTATCACTTGTACTTTGACATTTCTTTAATTTCTGAAGTATTTTTTCCCTGTTCACCAAGAAATAATTAAATCTGGTCTATGTATGTGTGCCTGATAATGAGACAATTCTCCATCCAAATCATAATCAGTTTGGGGGCAACCCCTTAATGTTATAAATATCCCTTTTACATGTTTTATGAGGGATCAATATAAGTTATAATATATTTGTTTGTACGAAAGGGCTCATATTTTCTCAAAGAACTATATATCTATCTGGTATTAAATGGTCAAAACATGTCCAAGAATTTTGTAATATTCCTGGATTTTAACCATGTTAACATGGTTAAATTAACACATTTACATTAACAGTTAAATATTATTCAAAATAAGGGGACCCCTCTTTTAGAAAAAGTTGTTTAAAATATGATGTAACTCTCCTCTTTTTGAGTACAAAATTCTAGGTTTTCAAAGGTTTTGTATCACTTTTGTGTTTTGTATAGAAGAACTAGGCAAATCCTTGGTATTTCTATTTTCTTTTCTACATCAGTAAAATGACCCCTTGTCTGAGGGAGGGTTGTTCTCAACCTGATTATAACAAACACAGGTCAAAGTACGGCCTTTTACACAGGGCTTTGATACAGACCAAACAGCAAGCTATAAAGGACCCCAAAATTATAAGTGTACACAATTCGAACAGGAAAACCAACGATCAAATTTATATATCCAAACGGGAAAATACTTATGAACAACATCAATAAAGATAACAGCTGAACGACAGGCCCCTGAATCAATCAGGACAGGTGCATAAACATGCAGCGGCTATGGATAGTTTTTCTTTCGCCAGCATACAATATAATTGCAGTTGAAGGCAAATCCTTCAGAAGTTATTTGTACTTTATTCTAACAACGAACATTTTTTGATAGGGAATATAAGTAAGGGGGAAAGAAACCAATTTTTTGTTCTTTACAGGTATTTCCGCTGTTATAAAATTATATGGGAGCACCCCCACTTTGGATAAATAGGTTTCATGCTGAAACAAATATTCTCAGATATTTACACAGTGTGGTGGGGTGCTTTTATGTTTAAAATCGTTATATACAGGTTAGACTGTGATTTTAAAAACAAATGTTGGTATCTTTTTATAATATTTACAAAAAAACGGTGCGGGAAATGGACATGATTACATTTCCGGATGCGGGAACATAAATAAAAAAAAAAAAATCTGTTTTGAAAAAAAAAGGTGCGGGCGGGTCCGTCGAACAAGGAATCAAATTGGTGTGGACTTAAAGGGCAATAACCATTTAAGGAGTTGATTGACAATTTCTGTCATATTAACTTATTTGTAGATCTTACATTGATGAACATATTTGCTGTTTACAGTTTATCTTTAAAGATAATAACCAACCAGGTGCTCCGCAGGGCGCAGCTTTATACGACCGCAGAGGTCGATCCCTGAACAGTTGGGGCAGGTATGGACAAAACATTTAAGCGTGATACAGCTCTGAATTTGGATTGTGATCAAATTTTTGACATTATATGGGTCAAATGTCAAGATTTTACAAATCAATTGAAGATTTCTTTTTCAAACTTATTTAAATCTAAAATTAAATAGTTGACACAGCATAGGTTTCTGACACAGAATGAATGTGGTCTAATGAACTTAAAATTTGTTTTGCCTTTGAGCAATTCACTACGCTGTTGAATATTAATCCTGTCAAAAAAATGTTTGAAGAAATTTTCTTTTTGTTTATGAAATCTGAAATGAGAACAAGTATGGACACAACTTTTAAGCTAAAAATATTTTAGATAAGATAAGGAAAAAAAACTTCATCAGCAACATTTTATGTTGGCAAATTTCCAATGAAGTTATTTACATAAAGTTATTGGCAAATAAAATAGAAAATGACATCATAGTCATGTCTGGCAAATGTCCAACATACATTATCTAAAAACATTTTAGATAAGATAAGGAAAAAAAGCTTCATCAGCAACATTTTATATTGGCAAATTTCCAATGAAGTTATTTACATAAAGTTATTGGCAAATAAAAATAGAAAATGACATCATAGTCATGTCTGGCAAATTTCCAACATATATTATCAACTACTATTCTATACAAAGAAAGATAACTCCAATTGAAAATTATTTGCTATTGCACAATATTGTGCAATTAGATATTTCTTGCTATTGTGCAATACTGTGCAATTGAAAATTTCTTGCTATTGCACAATACTTGATATGGAATCCTGATTTGGACCAACTTGAAAACTGGGCCCATAATCAAAAATCAAAGTACATGTTTAGATAAAGCATATCAAATAAGCCCAATAATTTAATTTTTGTTAAAATCAAACTTAGTTTAATTTTCGACCCTTTGGACCTTAATGTAGACCAATTTGAAAACTGGACCAAAAATTAAGAATCTACATACACAGTTAGATTTGGCATATCAAAGAACCCATTTATTCAATTTTTGATGAAATCAAACAAAGTTTAATTTTGGACCCCCATTTGGACCAACTTGTAAACTAGGCCAATAATTAAAAATCTAAGTACATTTTTAGATTCAGCATATCAAAGAACCCCAATTATTCAATTTTTGTTAAAATCAAACTAAGTTTAATTTTGGACCCTTTGGACCTTAATGTAGACCAATTGGAAAACGGGACCAAAAATTAAGAATCTACATACATAGTTAGATTCGGCATATCAAAGAACCCCAATTATTCAATTTTTGATGAAATCACACAAAGTTCAATTTTGGACCCTTTGGGCCCCTTATTCCCAAACTGTTGGGACCAAAATCAAACCCAACCTTCCTTTTATGGTCATAAACCTTGTGTTTAAATTTCATAGATTTCTATTTACTTATACTAAAGTTATGGTGCAAAAACCAAAAATAATGCTTATTTGGGCCCTTTTTTGGCCCCTAATTCATAAACTGTTGTGACCTCAACTCCAAAAATCAATCCCAACCTTCCTTTTGTGGTCATAAAACTCGTGTTTAAATTTCATTGATTTCTATTTACTTATACTAAAGTTATTGTGCGAAAACCAAGAATAATGCTTATTTGGGCCCTTTTTTGGCCCTTAATTCCTAAACTGTTGGAACCAAAACTCCCAAAATCAATCCCAACCTTCCTTTTGTGGTCATAAACCTTGTGTTAAAATTTCATTGATTTTTATTCACTTTTACTAAAGTTAGAGTGCGAAAACTAAAAGTATTCGGACGACGACGAAGACGACGCCGACGACGCCAACGTGATAGCAATATATACGACCAAAAAATTAAAATTTTTGCGGTCGTATAAAAACTGCAAAATTTCCTTAAAATTACCAATTAAGTGGCAACAACCCAACAATAGGTTATTAGATTCATCTGAAAAATTCAGGGCGGATAGAACGTTACCTTATGAACACTTTAGCCCCATGTCAGATTTGCTCTAACTGCTTTGGTTTTTGAGATATAAGCCAAAAACTGCATTTTACCCCGTTGTTCTATTTTTAGCCATGGTGGCCATGTTTTTGACAAAACAGAAAATAAAACATGAACTTTATTCTAGATACCCTAATGATCATTCAGCTATAGTTTTAGTTGGAATTGGTTCAGTAGTTTCATAGGAGAAGATGTTTGAAATAGTTTACACAAGATGGACGACGACCTAAGCCAAGTGATGGCTAAAGCCCACTGTTCCTGTGAAATGGTGAGCTAAAAAGCAATGAAAATTATCAAACAAATAATAATGAATCTTGTTTTATGTAAAGAAATTAATGTCATTCAAGAGTTCTCGAAATCTTTTTATATCTGGTAGTCCTTGAAGAAAAACTGCTGCACCTCACTATTAGGGAGCTACCATTTGATTTTTATGGGGGGGGGCTAGGATGAAATTTGAAAAAAATAGGCAGGACAGGAGTTTTGAGTTAAAAAAAAAGGCAGGATGAGACAATTGCCAAAAAAAAAAAGTCAGGACGACAATTTAGGTAAAAAAAGTCAGGATAAACTAAAAAAAAAAAAAAGCAGGACCAAACAGAGTGAAAAATAAAAAGGCAGGACAGAGATTACAGCTAAAAAAAAATGCAGCACAAAATTTTTCATCCTAGCCCCCCCATAAAAATCAAATGGTAGCTCCCTTATTTCTATTACAAAATACCAAAATTGTGTCAGTCCTTTGCAAATTTTGGTGGTCAAATCCCTCAAACCACCATTTTTCAAGAAATCTGTCATTCACAAAATCAAAACATGGATTTTGTTTTCTTATCTGGCTATGTGGCTAATAAAACATAATGTAAGAGTAATTTTAATTGTTTATTTTTATTTTGACTTTTCTGTTTTGAATCTTATACTGATAATGAATGATTTTATATACAAGATGACGAAAAAAAGATGAAGATAGTCAATATAAAATGATGTTGCTATGGAAACAGATGTAGACAGTTCTTCACAGTGATGCCATGAGATCACATGACTTCTACATTTCTGGACCTTCACCACCAGGAATCAGCTGAAAGAAAAAAAATGAAGACAAAAATGTAGAGGAATGTTTAAACAGAGTATGTCTTAACTTAAGAGGATGTCAGACTGAGTGAGAGCAATCTGGATTCTTTGACATTTATTGGTGTCCTAGCATTTTTCAATATCACAAGAACCATAACTCCATCTTGTCATCAGCAACAATATAATTTTTTTTTAAAAGCTTTGGTTCACCAGTTTATGAGTTAAAGCATGGATATGACTAGCAACACAATTGTTCAATCCTTCAAGAACCAGAACTCCTGAACTGTCACAGTGAAAATTATCAATATTGAACTTGAACTCCATTTTGTCATCAGTAACAATATGTTAAAATTTGAAAAGCTTTGGTTTAATGGTTCATGAATAATTGCAGAGACATACATCCCCAAAGCAATAACCTATTGTTACTTCATAAATTTTGTTAAAAATACGGAAATTTGAATTTTTATACGCCTGTCAAATTTTGGACAGGAAGTATCATGGTATACAAATGTCAAGCGTCTATCTGTCTGTCTGTCCGGCATCCACATGTCGCACTGTAACTTGAGAACCACTTATCCAAATTTCATGAAACTTAAGATAGTTGTTTCAAATGATCTGTATACTTTTTGGTGAAAATAGGATTTAAACTTTTTGAGTTACAGGACTTTATGACTAAAACAGGGATAATTTTCTCACATGTGTCGCGCTGTATCTCAAAAATGATTTAAGATTATTGCTTAAAACTTTACACACTTCTTAGTTATATATTAATCCAAAGGTCTGTATACTTTTTGGTGATTCAAAATTTTATTTTAGAGTTATTGAGTTTTTTGTAAACAAGAGGCTCTCTACATTAATCGCTCACCTTGTTTTTTTGGCATTTATCTTTCTTTCAAGAGTTTAAGTGTCCAATTTCATTGTAGTTTGTTTTTTTTGGTTTAATGTATATCAATAAGTGTTAGAAAACATGATAAACAAATTGTGTAAAATTGTCCTTTAAGGGCAATAACTCTTTAAGGGGTCAATTGACAATTTTGGTCATATAAACTTGTTTGTAGATCCTACTTTGCTGAACATATTTGCTGTTTACAGCTTATCTTTATCATTAATAATATTCAAGATAATAAAAAAAATATGTAAAATTTCCTTAATATTACCAATTAAGTGGCAGCAACCCAACAATGGGTTATTAGATTCATCTGGAAACTTCAGGGCTGATAGAACTTTACCTTATAAACACTAACCCCATGTCAGATTAGCTCTAACTGCTTTGGTTTTTGAAATATAAGCTAAAAACTGCATTTTACCCCATTGTTCTATTCTTAGCCATGGTGGCCATGTTTTAGGCAGCAACCATTTGATTTTCTGGGGGGGGCTATGGTTTTTTTTTCTGGACAAATTTTTTTTTTCGCCTGTGGCGAAAAACAATCTATTTTTTTCGTGACAAGTCGAAAACAATTTTTTTCTTTCAATTTTAGCATTACATATAGTGGCATCTGAGGGTGAAACAAACAATTTTTTTTTCTCAGAATCAAAAACAAATTATTTTTTTCTCCAAAAACTGGAAACAAACTTTTTTTTCCAAAAAAAACCATAGCCCCCCCCCAGAAAATCAAATGGTTGCTGCCTTATGACGAATCAGAAAATAAAACACAAACTTTATTGTAGACACCCTAAGGATCATTCAGCTAAAGTTTGGTTGGAGTTGGTTCAGTGGTTTCAGAAAAGAAGATTTTTTAAAGTTAGAAAACATGATAAACAAATTGTGTAAAATTGTCCTTAAAAGGCAACCAGATGCTCAGCAGGGGGCAGCTTTATACGACCGCAGAGGTTGAACCGTGAACGGTTGGGGCAAGTATGGACACAACATTCAAGCTGGATTCAGCTCTAAATTTGGACTATGATTAAATAGTTGACACAGCATAGGTTTCTGACACAGAATGAATGTGGTCTAATTAACTTAATTTTTTTGTTTTGCCTTTGAGCAATTCACTATGCTGTTGAATATTAATCCTCTCAAAAAAATTGAAGAAATTTTCTTTTTATTTATGAAATCTGAAATGAGAAAAATTGACAACCCCCCCCCCCCCCAATTTTTTTTCACATCCCCCTTTCCCTTATTCCAAAACTGATCTCAATTCAAATTTCTAATGGCCCCTAGCAATAACTACTCATTTAAATACATCATAAAATATTAAAATGTAACAAAAGGTGCTTGCTATCACTGAATGGTAAAGATTGTTTTAATTTATCAGTTGGTAGTAAAAGTGAATATACATTGTATAAAACAATGATTTAAGTTGATTCAACTACTATTCTGGACAAAGAAAGATAACTCCAATCAATTGAAAATTTGTTGCTATTGCACAATATTGTGCAATTAGATATTTCTTGCTATTGTGCAATACTGTGCAATTGAAAATATTTGCTATTGCACAATACTGTGCAATTGAAGATTTCTTGCTATTGCACATATACTGTGCAATTGAAAATTTCTTGCTATTGCACAATACTGTGCAATTGAAGATTTCTTGCTATTGCTGAATACTGTGCAATTGAAAATTTCTTGCTATTGCACAATACTTAGTATAATAATTTTGGATCCTGATTTGAACTTGAAAACTGGGCCCATAATCAAAAATCTAAGTACATGTTTAAATTCAGCATATCAAAAAAGCCAAAGAATTCAATTTTTGTTAAAATCAAACTTAGTTTAATTTTGGACCCTTTGGACTTTAATGTAGACCAATTTGAAAACGGGACTAAAAATTAAGAATCTACATACACAGTTAGATTTGGCATATCAAAGAACCCCAATTATTCAATTTTTGATTATCAAACAAAGTTTAATTTTGGACCCCGATTTGGACCAACTTGAAAACTGGGCCAATAATCAAAAATCATAGATTTTTAGATTCAGCATATCAAAGAACCCCAAAGATTCAATTTTTGTTAAAATCAAACTAAGTTTAATTTTGGACCCTTTGGACCTTAATGTAGACCAATTTGAAAACGGGACCAAAAATTAAGAATCTACATACACAGTTAGATTCGGCATATCAAAGAACCCCAATTATTCAATTTTTGATGAAATCAAACAAAGTAAAATTTTGGACCCTTTGGGCCCCTTATTCCTAAACTGTTGGGACCAAAACTCCCAAAATCAAACCCAACCTTCCTTTAGTGGTCATAAACCTTGTGTTTAAATTTCATTGATTTCTATTTACTTATACTAAAGTTATTGTGCCAAAACCAAGAATAATGCTTACTTGGGCCCCTTTTTGGCCCCTAATTCCTAAACTGTTCAGACCTCAACTTTCAAAATCAATCCCAACCTTCCTTTTGTGGTCATAAATCTTGTGTTTAAATTTCATTGATTTCTATTTACTTATACTAAAGTTATTGTGCGAAAACCAAGAATAATGCTTATTTGGGCCCTTGTTTGGCCCCTAATTCCTAAACTGTTGGAACTAAAACTCCCAAAATCAATCCCAACCTTCCTTTTGTGGTCATAAACCTTGTGTCAAAATTTCGTAGATTTCTATTTACTTATACTAAAGTTATTGTGCGAAAACCAAGAATAATGCTTACTTGGGCCCCTTTTTGGCCCCTAATTCCTAAACTGTTCAGACCTCAACTCTCAAAATCAATCCCAACCTTCCTTTTGTGGTCATAAACCTTGTGTTTAAATTTCATTGATTTCTATTTACTTATACTAAAGTTATTGTGCGAAAACCAAGAATAATGCTAACTTGGGCCCCTTTTTGGCCCCTAATTCCTAAACAGTTCAGACCTCAACTCTCAAAATCAATCCCAACCTTCCTTTTGTGGTCATAAACCTTGTGTCAAAATTTCATAGATTTCTATTTACTTAAACTAAAGTTATAGTGCTAAAACCAAGAAAATGCTTATTTGGACCCTTTTTGGCCCCTAATTCCTAAAATGTTGGGACCAAAACTCCCAAAATCAATCCCAACCTTCCTTTTGTGGTCATAAACCTTGTGTTAAAATTTCATAGATTTCTATTCACTTTTACTAAAGTTAGAGTGCGAAAACTAAAAGAAGTCGGACGACGACGACGACGCCAACGTGATACCAATATACGACCAAAAAATTTTCAATTTTTGCGGTCGTATTAAAACCTTACACACATTTTACACTTATATGCAGCCAAGCTTAGCGAAAGGAAGTGCGACGTAATCAGTCAAACATACTTTATTAGATTAACTCGTAAAGGAACAATCGTTTTCATTGGCCAATTAAAACCTTCGCCCTCGCACCTGCGAAAATTCACACCTGCGAAAATAGAACACACATACTATAAGTTTAATGGACTGATCAGTATTCACGTACATTATTGTGTTCTTGATTACCCCATAGCAATTCAAAGTATTTATGATAATGGCATAAGACAAAGAGTGTATCATGCGCTCATGGCGCAGCTGTTTATTGAAATAATATTCTGTGAAAATACCTTTACATTGAAACATAATAGTATTGATGAAGTGGAGGTTATTGCAAATATTTTTTTAGATGTAAATGAGGAAAACAGACTGAGCAAAAATTTATAGTCAAAATATTTGCCCGCCTTCTTTAGATAATAAAAGCAGTTCATGGGCAGAATAATGAATGGCAGTCCATGTCAGAATGAAAATTTCTAAACTTTTCTCAGATCAAAATATTATATTAGCAGTTTGATCAATTCAAATAGAAATCTGTACAGGAGATTTCATGGAGTTGTGTATTATTTAATCAGTTTGGTTGTCAACAATACAACTGATCCCAATAGGACATATATGTTGCTTTACTTAGCTATCAGCTTTTTTTTTAGAATGTAATATTCCTGAGTGAAAAAAAAATGCCATAAAAGCCTCTTAAACTACTCAAGAAATGATGGATGTTTTTTTTAATTATCTACTGTTAGCTCAAAATGTGCTTCGAAAGAAAGTTATATGCATGACCTTAGGGTCAAGTTCAACTATGGTCTAGATATTCAGGTGTGAGGTTCATATTTTGCTTGATTTTGAAACGCATCAGCCTATGACCATTATACTATAATACATGTATCTGAAAAATTTTCAAACAACTTTGAACAAAGTTTGCAGATCACTTTTGTTAGCAATGTCAACATCTTATTTAAGGTTTCTGGTTTTTATTTTATTATAAACAAGTCCTGGTCACTGGCCATGGGCACAGTGAATTCAACAACTGCATGATATGTACATAAGTAAATTCATTTATGTTTTTTTTTAATATTTTTGGTAATGTACTATCATCATTATGTAATGTTGTATTTAAAAAAAAAAATTCAAGACTTTTCATGTATTTAAAGCCATCAACCTCATTGGAGTATAAATGTGCATTGTTTTTAATAAACTAATTATAAAGTTTTCATTGGAAAATAAGATGTTGATTATGCAAAGTAAAATGCTGAAAAGTAACAATTGAGGCAAAGAAAATCAATAAATTAACTTCTTCCCAAACAAACTAGTATGGGATATACGAGTACCCGGCCATGGCCACTCTGTGCTTTTTGTTAGATGTATTTCTATTTGTATCCATCTGATGCATACAGGGTATTACTATATATCTCCCAATTGATAGGATATTCCTGTGCTTGCATTTCCCATCATGATTTTCTTGATAGAGGGTTGTGGCTCACAAGGAAGCTATTAAACCAAGAGTTCCAAATGGTGAAGTGGAAATCATCCTTCGTAAATTTTCTTCTTAAATTTTACAGACGCCATCACGAGTTGGTTGACCGTTATGGAATAACTGTTTCACAAATGATATCCGATATGTTCTTTACGTCGTAACTACAATCCCCTTCCCTTTCATGAATGTGACTTACCGAATTAGACTATTTACCAGATTTGTAATCACATAAGCAACATGACGGGTGCCACATGTGGAGCAGGATCTACTTACCCTTCCAGAGCACCTGAGATCACCCCTAGTTTTTGGTGGGGTTTGTGTTGCTTATGCTTAAGTTTTCTATGTTGTGTATGTGTACTATTGTTTGTCTGTTTGTCTTTTTCGTTTTAGCCATGGCGTTGTCAGTTTATTTTCGATTTGTGAGTTTGACTGTCCCTTTGGTATCTTTCGTCCCTTTTAAGCCTTTTTTCAACAGATTTTTATAGTTCATTCTTATATTGTACTGTTACACCACATCCTGTCCCAGGTTTGGGGAGGGTGTGGAAGTTATGATCCCCCTTACATGAATAACCCCACCACATTCTGTATGAATGTGCCTGTCCCTAGTCAGAAGCCTGTAATTCATTGGTTGACGTTTGTTTGTGTGTTACATATCTGTTTTTCATTAATTTTTTTTTGCACATAAATTAGGCCGTTAGTTTTCTAATTTGAATTGTTTTACATTCCTCCTTTTCAGAGCCTTTTATAGCAGACTATGAGAATACAGTATGGGCTTTGCTCATGGTTGAAGGCTGCACAGTGACCTATATCTGTTAATATCTGCGTCATTTGGTCTCTTGTGGAGAGTTGTCTCATTGGCAATCAAACCACACCTTCTTTTCTTTTTTTTTTATTGAAGGTAAAATATCACAATGAAATAAAGTCATCAACTCACCACTTTCAATTTGAAATAAAACCTTCCCAAAAACATATTGACAAATCACCTGAAATTTTCATTAAATTGAAAATTTCAATAAACAGGATAAATTTCACTCATTATCATTGAGAATTTAAGATAGGCACAGATAATAATACTAACCATAGTAATATTGTTTCCATTCAGAAGAATTTGATCTAGCTTGGTTACACGTCGCCCTTCTGATGTGCTTTCACTGAAATATTTTTTGAAAAATTGTCATATATTTTGGTTACAGTCAAAAGTTAAATACTAGTGTGATGATTAATTGCACATATTCGTAAAATGTCAAGAAACAAAGTGTGTGTCAAGATAATATCTACAAATTATTTATTTATCAACAAATCAATGTAAAAAAGTGTACTATATAGGTAAACTTTTAAGCTTCTACAGAATAATATTTTGGCACTGAAAAAAACATTGCCTAAAGACAACTAAGTTGTATATTATTTTTTTGTTTTCTTTAGACCAATTGTAAAATTTATAACTTTTGGGCCTAAACAGAAAATTTATGACCTATTAATGTGTTAAATTATAAACACAAAAAAGGTTCATCTTATTGTTATGTCTGCTGGCCAAGAGCCTCAGGGCAACATGAGTTTCAGTGAAAAACTTTCATTGTAACAGTATACAAATTTATATAAGGAAATACAACTAAAAAAGTTTAAGTGTATATATTGGCACTAAATGCTTAATACCGATCTCCTGTAAAGGAGGTGAAAAATTGTGGTTGGCTACTAAATGTTTTTAACATTAATCTCCTATAAAGGAGGTGAAAAAAGTATATATATCTATAATTTTGATTCTCTGCAGCACTTATGTTTTGTTGTGTCGTGCAATTTTTTTTCTATCTGTGATAAAAGTTTTACATAATGTTTGTTAGCCCTGAATTAATTTGAAAATAAAAATAATGGTTGGTTGATTAGTTTTTTTTTGTTTTGCTTGATTTTTTAGTAGATGTACCTTGAGTGTACATGTGTATTGTAAGGTGATCATATGCAATGTTGTTACAATTCACTTCCAATATTAATGGGCTGATATAAATAACTTGTGTACACATAATGTAGAAAGCATTTTCATATCACTAATTTTTGACTCCATAGTTTATATTTTTTACATTAATGGGCTGATATAAATAACTTGTGTACAAATAATGTAGAAAGCATACTATTTTCATATCACTAATTTTTGACTCCATAGTTTATATTTTTTTGTCTGGTCACCTACTCAGAGGTACATGTAGGATATCCTGGTACTGGCTCAAGTAAGAGGAACTAAGCAGTAAAATGTAGCATTTTTAGAAAAAGTAAATTGTTCTATTTTTTGGACACAACAAAATAATAGGAAAACAGTGAACTTTCCCACTGAATTGCATTGATCATATGTTTGATTATACTTGTTTTGTTGGTCTTGGGCATTAAACCAAGTACCAGGATGTCTTACCAGAAAAAATAACCATTACTTTCAAATAATTATAGAACCCTGTGTCAAAAGTCTGTTCAGTATTGCATACTTAAGGACGACATCAAAAGATCAATGACAATGTAGGATAAAAAACTTTAACGATTTTTACATATATCCCTATTTAGTAAATCAATTTTTCCCAAATTAAGTTAAGAGGGGGGGGTGGGGGGTCAGTGAAAAAACTATGTGAATTTAGTTTTTTATCCTACATTGAACTTTTGATGTCGTCCCTTAATAAACTAAATATTTCCAGGGTTTAATAACTTTAATTGCATAAAAATACTCACAATTCCGTCACATCTTCTAATACCATATCTATCATTCTGTTAAGGATTATTCTTCTTTCACGTTTGGGGAGAGTGATGTTTGTATATATAGAAGTACATATCAAATGTATATAACAAATGCACATGCCAGACATGACAGACAACTATCCAACTTTTGAAAATATTCATGTAAAATTGAAATCATTTTGGAAACATAGATGACACAGGGACCTATTGAAAACTATATACTTGGCTTCTTTGTAGCAAGAGGTCACAGGCACTTGGATTCTAAGCAGATTAAAAATGTAATCGAAGTTTTTGAATTTTCCCCCCATATTTCCTGTCTATTTGTTAAAGTCACATGAAACCTTAAATTAAAAAAAAATTGATGCATATTTTTTATTTATAACAAAATGGATAGTTTCATTATTAAACTAATGTACATATACCTTTTTTCTGAAGTAAATTCTTTAATTTGTCCACAATTAGAAGAAGTTTACTTTCTTGTAATTGCTTGCTACCAGGAAGCAATTCGTGGACATATTTTCTGTATGTAAGAGACCTTTGCGTGACCCTTCTGGTACCGTAAATATCCAGTTTTTAAATTGCAGACGGACTAAGAACAGACCAAGTATCTCACAGACCATATTTTTAGTGAAATGTTAAATATTTGATTCCATGGTTTTGCCAAATCTGTTTTCAAGCGTAAACAAATATTTTTAGATGAATTTGTGGATCAACTGTAGCTATGAAATCCACCAAATAATTGATCCACAGAACATGTATGATTAGCTTATCAGCTAGGTCAGTAATGATAAGATGACATTCAGCTTTTTTTTCAGACACTTTGGTAAAAGACATCCAGTAGACTATGATCTCTAGGTAGTTGTTCTTTAAATTGGTCAAAAGGATACTGACATAATCATCAAAACCAAGTAAAGTTCCAACTATTTCTTTATCGTTCTTCATCACAATGTGGATTCGAGATCCTATACATTTATCTACCAGTTCTAAAAAGAGAAATTAAATAGTTGAAAACTAGTGTCAGAGATATTGGTCGTAATAATTCCAATTTCTTCTTTAAAACTTTATTACTTCAATGTAATATTGGATGCAAAGAATAAGTGAAATAGGTGAAATGGAGATTTTTATATAACATCTTTTCATAAGTTATGCTCATGTGATGACTATGATACATGTAGATAAAAAGACTTATTGATGTTATCATGTTCATGTATATATCATATCCATCTATATTTATTTATTTTAATAATTCATTGCACATTTTATTATACACTGTTAAGTTTACAAGTACAGTTTTGCAAACATACAAAGAGAACAGAAAAATTTAAATTGTTTATCATTATTTAAATGTTCCCCGTCTCGTCTTGAGATCAAGAGCAACTATAAACACTGTATACACATCAGAATGATCCAAAGATCATGGTTTTCAATGCACACAGCTACTAAAAAGGTTAGTATACACATTACACATTTGGTCCACATACTTATACAGTTATATGGTCCAGAACATAACCATATATAATAACACCCGGTACGAAAAGTCTTGGTAACAAATTAATGTACCAGGTACAAAACGTCTTGGTGACAAATTAATTTAATGTAGTTACGAATTGACTAGCAGAGCTTGTATCAATTGTAATGGTACTGGAATTTTTTATACTGGAAAGACTACACAACACCACCACCACACTAAAGATCTTCTCTGACAGTCAAAGTGCAGTAGGACTCCTCACACTAAATTGGGCACCCAAATCCTATATTGATGTGATTCCAGACATAAGAGAACACATCCAGGACCTAAGAACTAAAGGGATGGAAATTTGCATCCTATGGACACCAGGACACACAAATATTCAAGAGAACGATGAAGTGGACTTATTTGCAAAGCAAGCAGCAGAAGAAGCAACACAACTCACGCCAAAAAACAACATACTTAGTACAAAATTACCCTTCAAGACATAAAACAAGGTGCACACAAGAGTGTCATGCTGAAGTGGCAAAGACGATGGGTATTAAGCAACACAGGAAGACACCTTTTTGAGATAACACCAAACGTTAAAAACATCTTCTTCTTCTTCAATCTTTGACTATCCAACCCAAAAATTCTTCAGCATCTTTATACAACTTAGAACTGGCTATACAACCTTTAACTACATGTACATTTTACTATAAACAACGCACAGGGCAAAACACCACATACATATGCAGCTGTGGAACTAAGGAAACACAACAACACTACAAATATACCTCACAGAGTGCCCCAACTACGAGAGTTATAGAGAAGAAATGTACCATCAAATTACAAAGGAAATTGGAATCCGCAAAATCAACACAGACACCCTGCTAGGAAGACTAGATAAGAATATAAGGGAGCTACCATTTGATTTTTATGGGGGGGCTAGGATGAAAAATTTTGTCATGCCTTTTTTTTTAGCTGTAATCTCTGTCCTGCCTTTTTATTTTTCACTCTGTTCGGTCCTGCCTTTTTTTTTTTAGTTTATCCTGACTTTTTTTTACCTAAATTGTCGTCCTGTCTTTTTTTTTTTTGCAAGTGTCTCATCCTGCCTTTTTTTTTTTACTCAAAACTCCTGTCCTGCCTATTTTTTCAAATTTCATCCTAGCCCCCCCATAAAAATCAAATGGTAGCTCCCTAAACGGAAGTTAGAAATCATTTTGCCCTTTATTTCAAAAACAGGACGTTTCGACTTACCCGAACATCCGCAACCTCAGTCGTAACAGCAAAAAACAAAATTAAAGTACATGGAGGAAGATACACATAGGGCGTATTATGCACCAATGAGAAGAGTTGTGCCATATATAAGGCCATAAGATTGAGAACTATCATTCAATGAGATCTACAGTTAAAAGTATCTATAAAAGCACGAAAAGTATGCAGCCTCCAACCAATTGAGTCAAAGAAGGTGTTCCCTTAAAAAAAGCAGGAACAGTACTTGTACAGACTTCGACCTCTTTCACATGAAAAATTATATACCGGTCTTTTAAAAAATTTATATGGTCATAGATATGGTTTGAAACTGTTGTACATTTGTGGTTTGAAATGACAAGCTTCCAAAATTGTAGCCTTAATTGAAAGCCAGTAAAAAATACACTATCTATTATCGGACACTTAGCACAAATAATTTACCAAGTGGAAGTAGCTGAGATGGATTTGAGAAAGTTGTCATCGTGGGTTTCTCACATGTGGATTTGTTGACAAAGTAGAAAAGGCCAAAGACATAACGAATGAAAAGGCCGATTCGACACTAAAAATAAATTTATTCTCGGGGTTTTTGATACTAGGAATAAGGAATGAGTCATGGTGGTAAAGTCGAACACGCCTACTATGACAAATTCCACCGGAAGCTACGGAAATATCCGATGCCTACCGAAATAATAATTTTGATGGCCGAAAAAGATGAAGATGCTACACAATGATGCTGATTATTGTAAAGAGCAATTAGAGCGTCTTATGGCCGAAAAGACATGAACAACCAAGAGCACAGAAAAGATGTGACTAATGAGAGAGAAGTGGAATGCTATTATCGCCCAGGTACAGAAAAACAAAGAAAACTTTACTGTTTTTATATGAAGTTTATCTCGTCATGGTCCATTGCATGCTCCAAAATAAATGCCAAACAGCAAGATAACTGATTTTTTTCTCATGTTTTAAGCTATGAACACACTAGTTTTGGAAGTTATGTATCAAATTGTCTTCATGTTAAGTTTTATTATAAATTAATCAACAGTAATTTTGATTTTGACATAAACTTTTTGTCCAGAACAAAATAATTTATGAATGTTTGGAAAACATGCATATATATGAAACTCTGGAAATTGGTATCTAAACATTTGAGTTTTATTAAACTGTATGGTGTGTAGTGTGGATTATGGCCTGGCAATATGTCTGTTCTGTGAACACTCCCAAATCACACTTACCTATAATCAAGAGATATAATGAAGATATCCCACATACCACTGGCTTTGAACTAATCACAAAGAGAACAGTACACCTTATCTCTATTTGTGACCCATGACTGGACATCTGAAAGGTTTCTGTAAATATTTGAAGTCACAATAGAAAAATATCTGACGCCACAATGGATAAGTGATTGTTGTACAAACACAAATGATGTCAATAAACGTACAGTAATTACACTTTTCGTATTTACATGTAGCTGAATTTTTTCTTTAGTCTGCTTCACTGACGGCAGACAGCAATCACTTTTTAAATGTGAGGTCTTGAATTGTAATGTCAAAGTTTACGGCAACCTGTGTGATTTTACATAGTGGCGGACAAATTTGCATACAAGTGTGAATGTGTCTATATTGTCATAGCGGCACAGATTCTCAGGTCAAGCTGCACAAATTTCCAAATGGTTTTAAGGTCTACATTGTATGCTGTATGGTCATTCCCTGTATTTGAACAATGTCGTTGGGTAATGTGATGCCTATAATACCTTCAGATGTTGTGTGTGATGTTAGATAGAATCACTTGAGTGTTTTATTTTCAGGGTTTAAGATACGGTCATGATTAAATTATCTAGAACTATATTTTGTACCTACATGTAAAGTACAGTAAAAATTCTAAGAGAAGGCAAAACACAGGCTACATTTGTGTATCAATGATATCATGTGTATTCAGATGTTATATGTAAACCTGACCACCCTCAGCAAGCAACTGAAGATGGAGTTATATCAATAAGAGGGTAGTTATAGCTATTTTACTATGATTTCAATTCAATATTTGTTCATGCCTTGAAACCCAAAGGTATTTATAAATGTATTCACTGTGTTTAATGCAAGATGCTGAGCCAAAAATATCTATACTTTTTTTTTCATTATGTACATGTTGTTTCATACTGTTTCTAACAGAAAATATAAATCTTACCTAGTGCTCGAAATATGACTGCCACTTGTTTTTTTATCATGTTTATTGAATTATAGAAAATGATGCTTCAGTGTTCAAGTGGTATACTAGTAAGTAGTTCCCTTTCAGTATCAATAGCTTGATAGGGGTTACTGCTTACAAGAGTTCCAAATGGTGAAATCATACCTTTGTAAATTTTACGGAAGCTATCACAAGTTGGTTGACCATTA
Organism: Mytilus galloprovincialis; assembly: GCF_965363235.1. Lineage (NCBI taxonomy): Eukaryota > Metazoa > Mollusca > Bivalvia > Mytilida > Mytilidae > Mytilus > Mytilus galloprovincialis. The sequence goes on from NC_134851.1 coordinate 54,431,230, forward strand.
TATGGAATAACCATTTCACAGATGATATTGGATATGTTCCTTATGTCAAAACTACAATACCCTTCCCTTTTCACGAATGTGACCTACCAAATTAGACTATTTATGGGATTTGTAATAACATAAGGCCAAATAAAAATATATGGGTAGTTCCAGTTACATACTTTTGAAAAATAAGGTCGGTAGGTCAGCAAATTTTATTTATTTTTTTCTAAATTTTATTTAGGATTGTCAAAATCCAGAAAAAAATCTTGTGTTTACCGAAATTGTTTCCAGTATTACACACGTTAATACCAGAAGTTAGCCATTTTAAAAGTGTTTGGTTGCAAAATAAAGACAGTCATTTACGTTTTTCATTAATTTTGTTGCATTTTGACAACAAATTGTTATGAATTCTTGCATTTTGCCAATAACAGATACTTCTTATGGAAATTCAAATGTCAGAAATCTACGAATTTTATATTATTATTTTTATTCACAATCCCCAAACTAGATCGTTTGAAATTCATTTTTCAGAAATGAAAAAAAAAGTTCTAGGGTCGGTCTGGTTACTGGAACCACACATATATTTTTATTTGGCCTAAGCAACACAACGGCTTACCCTTCTGGAGCACCTGATATCACCCCCAGTTTATGGTGGGGTTTGTGTATGGCATTCTTTAGTTTTCCATGTTATGTCTTGTGTACTATTATTTGCCTGTTTGTCCTTTTATTATAGCCATGGCGTTGTCAGTTTATTTGCAAACTATGAGTTTGACTGTCCCTCTGGTATCTTTTGTCCCTCTTTTTCAATGTTGAAGTTGTGAGATTAAATTCTACTCAAGCCATTTGAACATTTTGAATGAAATCTTTTCCTATCTAAGGTTGTGGTTCTTTCCAGGTTACTGCAACTATTTTGACCAAATGTTAACTACAAATGTAGTGCCATTTATTATACAGCCATGTGGGCTGATCGAATGCTACATGTACACAACATGTAGATGTGATGTTTTACACCAAAAATCATTCAATCTTTTATTTGAACATTAATATACAATTAAGGTTTTAATATATATAAAATAAGGAGTTGTGGTTTGAATGCCAATGAAATAACTATCCACCAGAGTTAAGATGAGGTTGATGTTAGCAATTATAGGCAACAGTAGACCTACAAGAATAATAAAAAACCACATACAGTAGGGTCAGACATGGGTTTCATTATCTATCATGTTGACTGGTACTTTCCATGTTTCTAGGTGGAACTTTTCAATTTATTCCATGAATATCTTATATTAAAATTCCTACATTTAGGCGGTACTTGTCAATAGCATAGGAGGGTAAAAGTACCGGGTACCGCCTCCTAATGAATGGCCTGGGACTCAGATATAAAAGGTCTTGACATGAAATTTATAGTCAGCTTTGCATGGTCATACATGTACAGTGCTCTTCAGGAACTTTGAATATTTGAGACCAGCAAACAAATATGTGGTTGTCTTTATTTCAAATGAAGTTCAAGAACTATATATACAATTATCATTTCTGTAATTTTTCTAACTTTCTTTTTTAAACTTCACAAATGATGATTTAGTAATATTCACCATGGCTAGATCTTACTTATGTAGGGACATTGACAACTTGGGAGTAATTTTGTTGTTTTTTAGTTTCAAGTTTTTAGATATTGACCAGTTGGTTGATGATTGCTCAATGACCAGTAGCAAGTACATGTACATGTATTTATTAAAAGCATATTCATTATTCAAGGTGAATAACAAGTAGTCTAGTTCATGTCTGTCTTAGATGTAAGAAGATGTTGTATTCATGAGTGCCAATGAGACACCCCTCCATCCAAGTCACAATTTGTTGAAAAAAGTAAACCATTTGTTCTGGGTTGTTTTTCCAAAATTTTATTTTAGAGAAGGCCTTTATTTTTCTCGTTTGAGTTGTTTCCCATTTTCCCTGTAGGGCCTATTCTAGCCTACTATATGATATGGCTTTTTCTGATTGTTGAAGGCTACACTCAGGCCTATTTTTACATGTATGACTTTTAATCTGCCTACTCAACTTGAGCACCTGAGAAAGGCTGAGATAACCCTTAAGCTTGGTTCTTATTTCGGTAAGTCAGTCTTAGGTTTTCTTTTCATTTTAGTGTACTGTTGTACATGTATTTCTTTCATCTTTATTTTGTTTTTTGTATGGTAATGTCATTTTGATATCAACTTAATTATGAGTTTGAAGATCTATTTAGTATCTTTCACCTCCCTACATCATTGTACATGTATGTATTCTAATGACTTTTATAAACACTAATTTTGATCTGGGGTACTGTGGATATCAATTTTCGTGGATTGCTCAAAACTTGCATTTTCATGGATATTTGATTTCTTGTTTTGCCAATCTCTGTTTACAAAGGCCAATAGAAATATGCTATTCGTTGAACATGTAAAATTTGTGGTTCACCTGTATCTACGAAACCCACGAAAATTGTTATTCAATAAATAATAATCATGATAATGAATCCACAGTATTTAGTGTGTATTTTAAAACCAATATTAGTCTTTATAAGTATTTTATTGAAAATAGATTTCTTTTTATTGATAGACTTGACTAATGTACTAAGGGTTCTTATTAAGGCAAGTCCATGGGTCCTGGACTCATCAAAATCTGTCTGGACTCACCATTTTCAAAACTGGTGAGTCCACAGATGCATCGTAATTGAATATTGTGTATAAACTGAACACAGTTAAACACAAATATCATCATTTTATACCAAAAGTTTAAAAGTAATCTGAATTTAATGTCATTGCATTGCTCTGTTAGGAAATGGAGACTAAAATATTACATTATATTGCAATAAAATATTTTGTTCTTGCTGTTGGACTCATCATGGCTAAAAATGACGAGTCCCTGGACTCGCCTTCAAAAATCCTTAACAAGAACCCTGTACAGTACTTATGGTTTTGGTTTTGTTGAGTGTATAAATATAAGCAGAATGAATTAAATTGCTGAGATAAAAAATAAATGGTTTTCCTTAAACTAATTTATCTTTATTTTTAGCAGATATTAATTATAAGGAAACAATTCTTCTTTATGTCTTGATTATTGTACAAATATATTTATCAATATGTTTAATACTTAAAAGTAATAAATAATGATTCAGAAATCAAGACTTAAGAATTTCATCCCTTTTTACGACTCAAGGAAGTTCAGTCAATTAAATAATTTGTTAAATATACAAATATGACAGTTAAATATTTTTGTGATTGCTTCAGGAAAGAAATGTGGTTTGCCAAAAGGAATTTCAATACATCTATGGTCAGGTTTAAGTACAACGTACATACATTGTATACAAATCTGGTAAATTCAAAAATTTCTGAGCGAAGAAACTATTTATTTTATTCATACATACAACGTACATGTATACATGTATGTATGCATCTAAATTAATGAAAATTGAAAAAAGAATCCCTTAAAAGGTTTATCCTTTAAATTATTAATATATCTGGCATGTTAATGATTAGGCCAGTGTCGAGTTTAATAAACATTTTAAGATTCCTGAATAATATGCAGATATTGTTTTTATTGCTATTGGTTATGTTGGTGGTGCATATGTACATGCTTTCCCATTCTGCTTGTGAACTCTAAGAACACAAAAATGACAATAGCGTCATCTAATAAAAATATTACTTCCTACTTGAAATCTCTCTGGGATTTGTTTACCCAGAGGAGGGGGCAGTAAGATTTGCCTGTTCTCCCGCTGTATATTGTGTGTTCATACATGTGTATGTCCTAAAATTAGTTCCGTTCTACTGCTTTAGTTTCTGTTGACCAAATTTTATGAAACTTATACACAATGCTTATTCCAACAAAAGACTTTTAAGTCAGACCTAGTTCTAATTTTGGTGGTTTCCTTTTAATATGTTACAGGTATAAGGTTTTATGCAAGCACGAACAACATCTGTGTCGGACCAATGGACATATTTCCAATCAATTTTCTCTAGTACATATATATATATATAAATGGACTTGTAAAAGGTTTATTGATTGTTGCTTACTTTCTGTCCAGTGACAAATATTTCATGCATGTTCGGGACTAGAAAAGAATAAAATTGCTACAGTAAATTAGGAGCTTCTACACATGGAGTGTATCATTTGAATAAAAAAGTCTTATTCAGAAATGAAATATTTAAAAAATATCATATTTAATGGTAAAAAAGCTATGACTAGCCTATTCTGCCAGTTAATATCTGATGTGTGCCCTACAATTTCATTTTATACAAGCATATGCATTTGTACTTTTATCTATAATCAGACAATATGACATTTGGTTAAAATTATCATTAGGTAAAAATGTATGTCTAAACAGATGTCAGACAATGTCCCAGTAAGTTTGCAGATGTCTTTACATATCATCCTCTGTCTGTGTTAGAAACAAAGCATCTAGGTCATTTGGTTGCTGATGGAGTTTTGTCTCATTGGCAATCATGTCACATCTTCCTATTTTACATGATAAATGCAGAATTTAAAAAAAATGGTTTATACATATTTCTATTATTTAAAATTATATAATAATAAAATAAATAAAAGTAAGGAGATGGGGTATGCTTGACAATGAGACAACTGTTAAATGCACCTTCGAGCCTTAAAGCTGTTGATGTAGGCAACAAAACATGTAGGTCCCCTGCCTTCAACAATGTGAAAAAAAATTGTGCTAATTTGACTTCAGATCTAATATTAGTTACTTCATTATCTTTAAACTCAAAGTATATGTATGGTTTGCAACATTTACATTAAACCATAACTAAAGCTACATGTATAAAACATGTTAGGCCAATAAAATGATAAGTATCATAAAATTTTTAAGAGTAAACATGAACATGTAGGGTACTTTGTACTAAGAATTGACTATTTTGTTTGGCCTAATGAGAGCATGCAATAGTTTTTCTTATAAAGACACATGTTTAAGGGTCCCCTATCCTAAATAAATATCTTTCCCTTAACCGTCTTAACAATCTTTCTCATTGTTGTGTCTTCCTCTGCTATTTTTATACGACCGCAAAATTTGAAAAATTTTTCGTCGTATATTGCTATCACGTTGGCGTCGTCGTCTGCGTCGTCGTCGTCGTCCGAATACTTTTAGTTTTCGCACTCTAACTTTAGTAAAAGTGAATGGAAATCTATGAAATTTTAACACAAGGTTTATGACCACAAAAGGAAGGTTGGTATTGATTTTGGGAGTTTTGGTCCCAACATTTTAGGAATTAGGGGCCAAAAAGGGCCCAAATAAGCATGTTTTTGGTTTTCGCACTATAACTTTAGTTTAAGTTAATAGAAATCTATGAAATTTTGACACAAGGTTTATGACCACAAAAGAACGGTTGGGATTGATTTTGGGAGTTTTGGTTTCAACAGTTTAGGAATTAGGGGCCAAAAAAGGGCCCAAATAAGCATTATTCTTGGTTTTTGCACAATAACTTTAGTTTAAGTAAATAGAAATCAATCAAATTTAAACACAATGTTAATGACTACAAAAGGAAGGTTGGTATTGATTTTGGGAGTTTAGGTCCCAACAGTTTAGGAATTAGGGGCCAAAAAGGGACCCAAATAAGCATTTTTCTTGGTTTTCGCACCATAACGTTAGTATAAGTAAATAGAAATCTATGAAATTTAAACACAAGGTTTATGACCATAAAAGGAAGGTTGGTATTGATTTTGGGAGTTTTGGTCCCAACAGAATAAGGGGCTCAAAGGGTCCAAAATTAAACTTTGTTTGATTTCATCAAAATTGAATAATTGGGGTTCTTTGATATGCCGAATCTAACTGTCATGACTGTGTATGTAGATTCTTAACTTTTGGTCCCGTTTTCAAATTGGTCTACATTAAGGTCCAAAGGGTCCAAAATTAAACTTAGTTTGATTTTGACAAAAAATGAATCAGTTAGGTTCTTTGATATGCTGAATCTAAAAATGTACTTAGATTCTTGATTATTGGCCCAGTTTTCAAGTTGGTCCAAATCGGGGTCCAAAATTAAACTTTGTTTGATTTCATCAAAAATTGAATAAATGGGGTTCTTTGATATGCTGAATCCAAAAATGTACTTAGATTTTTTATTATGGGCCCAGTTTTCAAGTTGGTCCAAATCAGGATCTAAAATTATTATATTAAGTATTGTGCAATAGCAAGTCTTTTCAATTGCACAGTATTGCGCAATGGCAAGAAATATCTAATTGCACAATATTGTGAAATAGCAATTTTTTTTTAATTAGAGTTATCTTTCTTTGTCCAGAATAGTAAGCAAGAAATATCTAATTGCAAAATATTGTGCAATAGCAAGATTTTTTTTTAATTAAGAAATAATTCATGGGGGCTTGAATATATCGTGATTTTACCACGGGTTGGCCCTTTATGACAAATATTTTACCCCTGAGCGATAGCGAGGGGTAAAATATCGGCATAAAGGGACAACCCGTGGTAAAATCTAGATATATTCAAGCCCCCATGAATTATTTCGATTCTGATAGGACACATACGGCAATTCTTTTGGATCGAAGCGCTCTAGGTGTAGGCAAATATTTGCCGTTCCCATAAATAAACGCACTAATAAACTAGCGTAAAAGAACGGAGCAAACTGCATTAGTGACATGCTTAAACTATTTAAAATAATGTATTTAGACAGTTTTAGATGAATTTGAATGATAATTTATTTATATGTCTTATATGATGTACAATAAAGGGCTTTTGCCACATTTTAGCATCATTTGTGTATGTTTCCTTGTGATGATTTTCGGATTCACAAGCGTGTATTTTCCCGTAAAATGCTTACATTCTAACGTCATTGTTCTATGACGTCGGGTATCTCATTCATAAAAAGCATATGACGTGGGAGTACAATCGGAACAGCACTGGCAATATATTCATATTTTACCACGGGTGTGTACTCAAAGCGTTTGAAGGACGTCATGTTAGAATTGGAGTTATCTTTCTTTGTCCAGAATCAACTTAAATCTTTGTTATATACAATATACAATGTATATTCACTTTTTACTACCAACTGATAAATTAAAATAATCTTTACCATTCAGTGATAACAAGCAGTTTTTTTACATCTTAATATTTTATGATGTATTTAAATGAGTAGTTATTGTTGCAAACTCCATTAGAAATTTTAATTGAGATTAGTTTTGGAATAAGGGAAAGGGGGATGTGATTAAAAAAATTGGGTTCAATTTTTCTCATTTGAAATTTCATAAATAAAAAAGAAAATTTCTTCAAACATTTTTTTGAGAGGATTAATATTCAACAGCATAGTTAATTGCTCTAAGAGAAAACAAAAATTTTAAGTTCATTAGAACACATTCATTCTGTGTCAGAAACCTATGCTGTGTCAACTATTTAATCACAATCCAAATTTAGAGCTGAATCCAGCTTGAATGTTGTGTCCATACTTGCCCCAACCGTTCAGGGTTCAACCTCTGCGGTCGTATAAAGCTACGCCCTGCGGAGCATCTGGTTCATTCTGTATTTTTGTTTTTTTATATCAAGTGATTTTTTACCTCCAAAGTACCTGCCTCATATTTTGACCAGACATTTTTCTCACTAAAATGAATATAATCAGCTTGGTTTACTATGACCCAAATATTTCTACTATCTGTGTTTTATCTGTTCATTCATAACTTACATCTTCTTTTTAAGGGGCTCTGAAGGGAATTTTTATATTTTTTGGTAAATTTTTTGAAGCTTTGGACATATATTATAAGACTTTTAAAGATAATCATAAAGACTTTTTGTGTGGTTTATTTTTTAAAGTTCTTGTATATTTAATTTGTGGTTTTGGATCAAAAAGAAATAATTCAGATTTTAAATAATTGGTAGAGAGGTTTTTAACAACACAAATAAAACTCATTTAACAAGTTTAAAATAATTATGCTAGGAAAACAGATACATATTAGAATAAATAGCGAAATCAAAATTGAAATAGATATTTTGTAAGAGGAGATGTATTAAAGTTGATACCAGTTGATAAGTACCGGTAGTAAAATTCAAGATATACATGCATTCTGATAAAGATTTGAAAACTTGTCTTTGGCATTCATTGCATCCCAAAAATAGTTTTTTTTAAAGTTTGCAGGTTTTTAAGGTAACTTGTGAATATGTTTCAGTTGAGTTTCCCAAGACCTCAGGTTTTGGTAAGATCTTTTGGGTGAGTTAACTATTTTGGTGTTACATTACTCCTACTTGACAAATTCACAATGGAAGTTCTTAACAACCCTGACTGGCTATACAGCCCTTACACGGTCAGTATGACTCCTACTTGAGAGAGACTGAATTGTTTATATAAAAAATTGCTTCAGGAGTCCTGGATTTTGATTGGTGTCCTGTGAGAAAGTGGACAAATCAGCAGTCAAATTAATAGTGATATTATGGATTTATACATAACATACAAACTGTTTTAGTAAATAACTGTTAGATGTTATGACAAAGAGATCGGTCTTACTCTTCAGATATAAAACCTTTCTCGTAAAAGCATGAAATATTTTTATTGATAATCTGTTTTTCTATAGATGGAGATTTCTCACATTGCATGCTGATCATGATAATTGTGAATCACTTTGAAGTATGTAGATATGACAGGATCATCTTACAATCAGAATGTTATCATTTTAAATCACCAAAAAATCACCCTGTTTCACTCATCTCCAGCAAGAGTGATCACTTTGTATGTTCTTTAGGATGTAAAACATTGGACTGTATTGAGTGTTTGGAGTTCCCTTCATTTTCCTCTTGAGTATCTCTGTCTAACATCTTAGGATCATACTTTTGGGATTACTGAAATGTTTATATTATTATATTTAAAAAAATAAAAATAAAGATATGGATATTAGTTTAAGGGTCTAAAATCTATTTTGAATTGGAGGAAACTAAGAATAGCAATTTATAGGTTTAGGCAGATTAAAAACCTGACTGCCATTGCTACACAAAAAATTGTAAATAAAATGTATGTTATGGTACTGATTGAACAAGATTTTGGTAGATAACTTTGTACATGTGCGTAAGTCATAGATAAGAACCCCTGCTGGGCCCCACAGACTTAGGCCAGACAAGATAAAAAGTAAGGAATACATTATAAAGAAGTAATGCTGGAGTTAATTAAAATAACCTTGTTGTGATAATGCAAAGAGGTTTAACAGAGGGACAATGTAAGAGATAAAACAATGAGATATAAGTTGTCTTTCAGAATGAGTCAGTATGTACTATGGCTCCTACACTGCTAAACCTTTCTGGAACAGCATCTGGTCATCATTCCAAAATGCAGAGGCAGATCCAGCCACAAAAAGGGGGTTGGGTTTCCAACTCCAATCCATATGTCCCGATTGAAATGCATTGATCATAAAAAAAAGGGGATTCACCCCTCCACTTCCCCTGGATCTGTCAATGAGTTGTGTCCCCTAAAATGGCTATATAGAAAAATTCTTGTTTCAAAAGGTCTGTTCATAGTATACATGTAATACATGTATATACATTAATTTTGTCTCTAACACAAATCTGCAAACCTTGAGCAAATGTTATAGAAATACATGTTTGACAAAATAAGTGATATATTGAGTTGAGGTCAAAGGTTGAAAGGTATAGCAAAGATTTTGAGATGACTGTATAACACTGCACCTATTTCAATTGATTGTTTAGATTGATGAAAGTAAAATTTTAAACTGAGGTCAACGAGAAAAAAGTGAGGTCACATTCCAGGATGTCCTCATGCACATCTAAAAGAGATAAGGCACTCGTCTTACATAACACAAATTCTCTGGTCTGTTGAAAATAGTGACATCCTTGTTAAAGAAAAAATGTGGTTTTAATTTTAGCTTGAGATATGAAAGTTTATTAAATATATGTATAAATAATCTTCTGTAGTAAAACTTGGTGTCGTTAGGTTTAAAGTATGTTTTTTTTTATTAAATGTATTAAATTTCACCTTGAATGTTAAAAAGATATTAAAATTGAATCTTAATAGGAAATGGGTAAGAATCGTTTATTTTTATGTTTCACCAAATAACATGAATAATAAAAGTCGATTGAAGGAAAGACTGTAACTCCCATAAAATGTTTTCTCAATATACAATTCTTGATTTGTCAAATTTTCACTTGGTGCTATGGTCAGATATAAACCTTGCAAACTGTACCAGAGCTGAAATAATAATTTTTATTAATTGATTATTGGACTATATTGTAGATACATGTATAATCTTTGTTTTTATAACTTTTGAATTGAATATTAATTTTCATAACTAATCAATTAGACAATGTATTACCAAATTACTTAATTATTTTTATTTTGTAAAGTATTTTATTTCCAATGACATATTCATATTGGACTATCATCTCGAAATCAATAGTTTTTCATATTGTTAATGATGGGAAAGTCTTTTAATGACAGGATACAAAACGCTAAATTGTCAACAGCGTATCTGTATAGCAGTTTGAAAATGATCATTGGAATACAAATTGAATATAAATATTTTGCAATAAAAAAAATGTAGTTTTTTTCAGTATTAGAAATGTATTGATGAATTTATTAATTTGAGAATCAAGTGATTTGACGCTGTTTATATAATTTCAACCCACATTACTCACATGATAGTTTATTTAAGATGTTTTAAATTTTGTAAACTGTATTATGATATATTTAATCCTCCAAATTATTTGTTTTTCTTTGAAACTAATCATAAAATGTAGTCACTGTGGCAGGTTGTTATAGAGTTGGGGTTTTGCTTGTTTTTGAATGCTGTAAAGTCATACGGTAGGGGTTTTGCTCATTGTTGAATGCTGTAAAGTCATACGGTAGGGGTTTTGCTCATTGTTGAATGCTGTAAAGTGTCCTATAGTTGTTTACATCCTCATGCTATGGTGTCTGATGGAAAATGACAGCTAGACAGCAATTTGAACATCTGTAAGGAAACGAGGGTCAGGGCAAACTGGCAAAGAAGGAGATACATGTTAGTGTATTTCCCCTCTTTGGCCTTGGTAGAACTCTGGGAAATCCTGAGCATAATACATTTGTAGTAATTATTACATTTTTTGTGTGTTTTCAGGTGGAAAAAGAACAGATGGGTTGAAAGCTGCTGATATAGTGCCTATTCTTAGAGAGAGGGTGGCCTACCTGTCAGGTAAGATATAGTGCCTATTCTTAGAGAGAGGGACTGGCCTACCTTTCAGGTAAGATAAACAAATATGGAAAACCACTTTTGACTGTCTTTCAGTAGGTGAAGATTAAATTATCATATTTGAAAGCTGGAAATTGAATGTGTCAACCAATCAACAGCCTCCTACATTAAACATTTAATTCGGGAAGTCAACAATCTCTTTTATTTACATGTTGTCTTTGATAAGATGCAATTTGTTTGGAATATTATGCATATCTAAGAGAATTTTTTTGTAATTTTAAAATTTCAACCTTGAAAGCCAGAAAAATTTATGATCCAACTACAAATCAGTTTTTAACAGACTTAATTTCCCTGCAATTATTTTGATATTTGTTATAATCTACAGTAAAGCTCAGAAGTCACAGGTATCATAACCATCTTATACAAGATCTGCTAAAGAAGAAATTCTAGATTTGATTAACATTTAATGACGCATGTATTATTTTCCCTGCTGCTTCTCTTGAAGGACACCTGTATTTTCTATATTTAAGAGATCTAGACACATTCTATTTATAATTATCTTTTTTCTAAGGTGGGGGAGATCTAGACACATTCTATTTATATTTATCTTTTTTTCTAAGGTGGGGGAGATATAGACACATTTTTTTTATAATTATCTTTTTTCTAAGGTTGGGGAGATCTAGACACATTCTATTTATAATTATCTTTTTTCTAAGGTGGGGGGAGATCTAGACACATTCTATTTATAATTATCTTTTTTTCTAAGGTTGGGGAGATCTAGACACATTCTATTTATAATTATCTTTTTTCTAAGGTTGGGGAGATCTAGACACATTCTATTTATAATTATCTTTTATTCTATGTTAGGGGAGATCTAGACACATTCTATTTATAATTATCTTTTTTCTAAGGTGGGGAGATCTAGACACATTCTATTTATAATTATCTTTTTTTCTAAGTTGGGGGAGATCTAGACACATTCTATTTATAATTATCTTTTTTTTAAGGTGGCAGAGATATAGACATAAACTATTTATAATTATCTTTTTTTTTAAGGTGGCAGAGATATAGACACATTCTATTTATAATTATCTTTTTTTTAAGGTGGCAGAGATATAGACACATACTATTTATAATTATCTTTTTTTTAAGGTGGCAGAGATATAGACACATACTATTTATAATTATCTTTTTTTTTAAGGTGGCAGAGATATAGACACATACTATTTATAATTATCTTTTCTTAAGGTGGCAGAGATATAGACACATACTATTTATAATTATCTTTTTTTTAAGGTGGCAGAGATATAGACACATACTATTTATAATTATCTTTTTTTTTAAGGTGGCAGAGATATAGACACATACTATTTATAATTATCTTTTCTTAAGGTGGCAGAGATATAGACACATACTATTTATAATTATCTTTTTTTTTAAGGTGGCAGAGATATAGACACATACTATTTATAATTATCTTTTCTTAAGGTGGCAGAGATATAGACACATACTATTTATAATTATCTTTTTTTTAAGGTGGCAGAGATATAGACACATACTATTTATAATTATCTTTTTTTCTAAGGTCGGGGAGATCTAGACACATTCTATATCTAAGGTTGGGGAGATCTAGACACATTCTATTTATAATTATCTTTTTTCTAAGGTGGGGAGATCTAGACACATTCTATTTATAATTATCTTTTTTTCTAAGTTAGGGGAGATCTAGACACATTCTATTTATAATTATCTTTTTTTCTAAGTTAGGGGAGATCTAGACACATTCTATTTATAATTATCTTTTATGTAAGGTGGGAGAAACTGATTTGGCGGACCAAATATTTAACATTTCTTTGTCTTTGTTTTTAGGTGGGCGAGACAGACGTGGTGGACCAATATTAACATTTCCGTCGCGGACACATAATGATCGGTTAGACCATGATGATCTCAGGCGTCTCATGACCTATCTAGCCAGGATCCCTAGGTAAAACAGGAGTATTTGTATATATTTTAGAAGTCTAGATCCTAAGGATAATCATTTTGTAGAAGAAAAAATATTAAATGATTATTTTTGATATAGTTGTTTTTGTTATAGTTCTTAAATCACTTTAAAAACATAATTTTATTTATTAATAATTTTGGGGCATTTTACATAATTTGAACCTACAAAATGTACTTTATATTTTTAGTGATGATGTGAGGGACAAAGGTTTTACTGTGATATTAGATATGCGAGGTTCAACCTGGCAGATAGTTAAACCAATTCTTAAAGTATTACAGGTAGGTCTAAAGACTGAATTTCAACTTGATGTATTAGGGACATAGTTCAGAGGTTAAATTACAAATTTGATCTTGACTGATAGAAACTGTTGTTTATGTCTTTATGCAAGTTTTAGATCAGATGTTTATCCCCAAGCAGATATACATGTGCCTAGCACTACATTAGGCCCTAGTGCTACTGACTAAATCTTCATCTTGATCTCAGAGTTCAAATTCAAATTTTACAGTTGCAAAAATTTAGGACTTATTGAAGACGGGTTATTCTAGAATTAATCCAGGTTTTATTTTAAAAAACATGACATGCCTGTAGTAGATTTTTGTCTTATTTTAATAATTCAGTCCAAAATGTAGTTTTAATCCCAAATTTTAAGCTGATGCATGTAGTCAAGAGCATTTCAAAATTCCAGGTCTGATATTGTTAGAAGGTTGAAAGCTGAACTCCCATGGACTCTTATTCATTTGATTTAATATTTTATATGAATGGGTTTACTACACTTTTTGTGCTATCTCTCTAGCAAATTCCAAATTTTAAAAAGCTGATGCATGTATTTAGAGCTTTTCAGAATTTCTAAGTCTTATTTTGGTAGAAGTTGAATGGTAAACTTTCATGTTCTCTCATCCATTTGATGCTTCTCTTTAAAAATTTTATATATATAGAACTTCCTACATATGTACTCTCATTTGATGCCTCTGTTTAATATTTTATATGTATAGAACTTCCTACACATTGTGTGCTATCTCTCTATCCAATATTTACACTGATGCATGTAGTCAAAACTTTTTAAAATTCCAAGTCTGATATTGGTAGAACTTGAAACAAATGTTGAAAAAGCTAAACCATGGATTCTCAATCGTTTGATGTATAGACCTTCCTACACATTTAGTGCTATCTCTACCCAAGTGCATGTTCCACTCCATCCTGGGAACAAGTTTCATATTTACATACCCCCAGATGAGTCATAATTATTGATCTCTTATATCTGGAATGTTTATAAACAAAAATATTGATCCATGCATTGTGCTGAGATATAACCATTGATAGAAATGTATATTTCATCGTTAATATCAGTAGCATATCCGTGTTTTGTAAAACCGCAATATTTCATAATAATTATTCCTTGCGACTGGCTGAGCAAGGTTTTTATGTCTACAAACAGTAATTACGGGAAAACTGATGCATTTAATGAGTGCATATAGAAAGTTTTTGCCTTATTCGATTTTGAGTGTCATTTTTGGTTGGAAACAGTTGCAATTTTAATGATAACAGTTGAATAAAAATATTGACCAAAATTGAAAGTAACTTTTGAAATTTATAATCAATATAAAGGTTAAAAAATGTATGATAGGGAGGTAACGTTACAAGTGCATTAGTTTCTTGTGATACTTTTCTGAAAGAGGGGCGAAAGATACCAGAGGGACATTCAAACTCATAAATTGAAAATAAACTGACAATGCCATGACTAAAATAGAAAAAGATAAATAGACAAATAAAAGTACACATGACAAAACCAAGGCTTCCAAAACCGTCATATATTCTGGACAATTCCGATAAATTATATGATTGACTTGTTGTACCATTTTCTTTTTTGTTACTTAGTCTTATGGGATTAATCATGATAAGACAGACATGTCCAGCTGGCTCATATATTTTTTGAAAGCCCTGCACAAAACATAGAAACCTAAAGACTAAGCAACACCAAACCCCACCAAAATCTGGAGGTAATTTCATGTGCTCCAGAAGGGTAAGCAGATCCTGCTTCAAATGTGGCATCCATTCTTAACAGTTTTATTAGTTTGACACAATGCAACAGCTTCAATCTAGCAAAAATATGGATGTAAGACATTTGATTTGACACCTTGACCTTAAAAAAGGATTGATTTAAAGGTTAATAGGTCAAAGTAAAGGTCATAATGATTTCCAACCCCTAAAACCCAGTATCATTAAATTGATTAAGCACAATGATTTGAGTAACCATCTGTCTTCCTCGTATCTGTTGTATTTCCTTTTTGTTGAACCAGTTTATATGATTTTTTTGGGGGAATATATATATGCTACATGAATCTTGTTTACAGACAAACTCGAGTTTATCTATCATTGACAAAAAATGCATATGTGTGAACAAACAGGAAATTTTGTTGCACATATATGCATTTTGGGACTGCATATACTTGACCAATATTATATAATAATATATATTTGGATAGTTTCAGATATTGTTTCCACTTCCTAGCAATTTGACCTATTTTTACAGAAACGATATCTGTTAGAAATTTGTTGTTGAAGTGGCGTATATATATATGTATCTATATATGAAGGTCTTTAAATATATCCAGAATTATACAAATGCTGCCTCCTTTTCTTGGGAAACATGTCCAAAATTTGAATTTTTACCTACAGCTATTTTTCTTTATTTTTTTTCTGTTTGAAATCTGTTTCAGGTGATTTTATCTAAAAAAAGTTTTGTTTAAACACTGAACAGCTCTTTAAACAAATAAATAAGAATTGACCATTTTCAAGGAAATCAAACAAAAAAATTAGGAATTGCATATTCTGAATAGCATTAATGGTTTAAATAGAGCAGTTATTTATAATTTATAGACAAAATTGTTCCTAATCTGCAAACATGACACTTGGCAGGAAGTCAGAAATAACAATAAATAAGTGACAACAAATTCTTAGATTCCTAATGAGTTCTGTATTTTTCGGGGGTTAAATTGTCAATTATTTCCAAGTGTCTAAAATAAGTGTTTTGCTATTTCCTTTTCTTTAATATTCCCTATCAAGCTATTAATAGATTTCCTGGAAGATTTGTTTCAGCACGTTATTGGCTTCCTTGATTAGGGAAACCTTAACTTAATGTCTAATTAATTAAGAATCAATACTGTTGTTTATAAACATTATATTAATGTCAATATTGTTCCTGAACCCGCTAAGTCATTGGACTGAAATTAGATATTTGGTAATAGCTGGTCATTATCTAAAGTGAGGTAATTGCTGGGTATTATCTAAAGGGAGATGATATGTTGTTGTTGTCACTTTGGTGAGAAATTGATGCTAATGTCAGAGGCAGATTTAGAGGTTTTTTTCAAGGGGCCCTGCCCCACTTTTTCTTGGAAAAAATTGGTTGATTATATAGGGAATCACTGAAACATTACTGGAGTAGCCCCTCTTAGGCAGTCAGTGGGCCCCACTTATGAAAATTTCTGGATACGCCACTGGATGTTTTGAAGTTGTGACTCTGATAAGTTCATTCACAGCTTGTTTGAACATGGGTTGATTCTATTTGAGTGCTTGTCCATCAGTGTACAATGTATGATGCTCAAAATATCTATTCATATTGAAGAGTGTTAAGTGACTGCATTTTAAAATTAGTTCTTTATGTGCATTAAAGTTGTGTAATAATCCTAAAAACTGTCCTATTAAGTACACTTCTTATTGAATTGGATTTTGGCAATTTTTTATTTGGTTCTTTTATGCCCCATCTAGGGGCATTATGTGTTTTATTGTCTGTGCATCAGTTTGTTCATTCATTCATTTGTCAGTCCGTCAGTCTGTCCTGCTTCTGCCCATTTAAGTTTTTGGTTAAACTTTTTGACCCAGGTAGTTTTTGATGAAATTGAAGTCCAATCAACTTGAAACTTAGTACACATATGTTTTCTATGATATGAACTTTCTAATTTTAATGCCAAAATTTTTAGATTATTGACCCAAATTTCATAGTCCACTGAACATAGAAAATGAAAGTGCGAATTGGACATCCATGTACTATGGACATATTGTTGTTTGTTATAAAACTTTCCATGTTTTTACACAAACATTTTGCTATGAGTTACTGATGAAGCTTTATCATAGAATATACCATCTGTGCAGCATTTCTAGCCTGTACTGCATGAGACAATATCCTTTCAGTAGTTAAAATAACACAACAGGTGTTAGAAATAATAAAACTTAAAACCACTGGATAATTCATCATTTCAGAAATAAGTGTTTACAGAATAATGTTTTCAGAATTTTTCTTCAAAATATTTCGTTGTCCTTAAAAAAAAAGTAAAATCACAAAACTCTGAACTATGAGAAAAATCATAAAGGAAAGTCCCTAATCTAATAGCTCAAACACATCAAACGAATAGATAACAACTGTCATTTTCCTGACTTGGTATAGGCATTGGTCATGGTGGTGTCCGAGCAAAGGCATGATACATTTTTATTTGATTTAGCAAAATCGAAACTATCCAGAATCCTTTTGACTGAAAAGGAGATGTATTTCATGTACTTATACCATGTATACTATGTGCTTATATCTTTTGTAGGAATGTTTTCCTGGCAGCAGTTATATAGCTTTTATAATCAAACCAGAGAAGTTCTGGGAATGGGAGATGAGTTTCATTTACTTATACTATGTGCTTGTATCTTTTGTAGGAATGTTTTCCTGGCAGCAGTTATATAGCTTTTATAATCAAACCAGAGAAGTTCTGGGAAAGGGAGATGAGTTTCATTTACTTATACTATGTGCTTATATCTTTTGTAGGAATGTTTTCCTGGCAGCAGTTATATAGCTTTTATAATCAAACCAGAGAAGTTCTGGGAATGGGAGATGAGTTTCATTTACTTATACTATGTGCTTGTATCTTTTGTAGGAATGTTTTCCTGGCAGCATTTATATAGCTTTTATAATCAAACCAGAGAAGTTCTGGGAATGGGAGATGAGTTTCATTTACTTATACTATGTGCTTGTATCTTTTGTAGGAATGTTTTCCTGGCAGCAGTTATATAGCTTTTATAATCAAACCAGAGAAGTTCTGGGAATGGGAGATGAGTTTTATTTACTTATACTATGTGCTTGTATCTTTTGTAGGAATGTTTTCCTGGCAGCATTTATATAGCTTTTATAATCAAACCAGAGAAGTTCTGGGAAAAACAAAGAACTAGTCTTGGAAGTGCCAAATATGCTTTTGAGGTAAGCATCAGAATATTTTAGAACCATTTGTATTGGTTAAAAGAAACATATTCCTAACATAGAGGATAAGCTAAGTAAAAAAGATAGCTAAGAAGACATGTTGTGCAGAAAACAATTCTTATATTGAGAAATACGGACAAATCAATGGCCATAAGAAAATGGCGAAATGATTAAGGGCAGTCCTAAACACAGAAAATAAAGGATTGAATAAAATGAACCCAGGGGGCGGATCCAGTCATTTTCAAAAGGGGGTACCA
This sequence comes from Mytilus galloprovincialis, assembly GCF_965363235.1. Taxonomy (NCBI): domain Eukaryota; kingdom Metazoa; phylum Mollusca; class Bivalvia; order Mytilida; family Mytilidae; genus Mytilus; species Mytilus galloprovincialis. The sequence continues at coordinate 54,449,858 of NC_134851.1, forward strand.
ACGTACCAACCCTGGATACAGAAAGAGTGGGGAAGGGGGGGGTTCCAACCATATGGCTCCATTCTAAAGCATTGATCTTAAAAAAAGGCTTTCCAACCACATATCAGCCACTGGAGCTCCATTGACAGAATCAGGTTAATATACAATGAATTCTTCAACACTACATCTCTGCAGAAGTAAAGACAAATGACTGGGTTCTTTTAGAATTGAGTGATAGAAACTTTTAGCATATAACCCCATTTGCATTTCAGTAAAAATATTAGTTTGATTAATCAAAGTATTTGTATTTGAAGTGAAAACCATTTAGATGCAAACTGAAATGCAGGGTTCCAAACTTGTAATAATTTTTTAGAATTTGTTTATTGAAAAGTAGAATTTATTCACAAATTTTTTATGTTTTATTTGAATAATTTTGTATTTTTAGACTTGTATGATCTCACTTGACAATCTCACCAAATCCATTGACCCCACCCAGCTGACGAGAGAATTTGATGGGGCACTGGAATATAATCATGAGCAATGGATACAGCTTAGATTGGTTTGTATCATTCACAACGAGATAGTTATGATAAGACTTATTAAAATGCCATTTTTTTCACCCTATTGTGGCATTACTGTTCCATAGCAAAATGTCCAAAAGACATCTCATTTAGTAGTTCTAAATAATGGCAATGTCATTAATCATTATTATACTCCTGCTTATGTACATAGTGGTTGGCATGTGTCTGCATAAATATAAATGGTGTGGTATGATTGTCAATGAGACAACTATCTACCAAAATAAAGATTAAAACAATGCAAACACATATCATAAAGCAAGATATACAAGGGACAATGTCAAACAATGTAAAACAGAAAACTGATTGCCTCATTTAAGCTAATAACATTAAACAAATACATTACTCTATATCGCTATTTGGGGATCTGTCCTGCTTGAACTTTTCAGGTCATACAACAATCACTTTTCCATTGTGGCATCAGATATTTTCTATTATGACATTGAAATTTTACTTTTGTGATGTCAAGTAATGGTGCACAAATAGTGATCAGGTGTATTATGAAAAACTGCAACCAATAACAACCACAGGAATACAGGCTACTCTTGTCTAGAACAAAATAAGAATAAACTATAAAAAAAAATGGTGGAAAATGGCTCATTCAAGCATAAAAAATTAACAAAATGAAAAATATTACAAAGTCCAGCTGTCTTTTACCAATTGGTAAAATTACATTTGGTTTCTTTGTCAAATTGTATAAACTTTTAGGCTTGCTTTTGTAAGTACACAGAATTCTTGAAATCTTTTTTTCCATGGTAATCTTCTTATATCTGTCCACTAAAAGAAAAACTGCTGGTCCTCACTACTATTTCTATTACCAAACACCATAATTGTGTCTGTCCTTTGCAAATTGTGGTGGTCCAATTCTTCGGGCCACCACTTTTAAGGAACTCTTAATTAAGTACACATTTTAAATGATCTTATCCCAACCTATTTCAGATGTTAGAAGAATTTATATGTAAAGCCTTAGATCTCCTTGATAAGCTAGATGAACTTGGAAATATTCTGACCAATCCAGAGCTTCCAGAAAATTTAAATGGTGCACAGTGTCGTTTGGAGGAACATAATCAACTGAAGAGACGGGTCAATATGGCACCTGTTGAACAATTAGGGATGGAAGGACAGAGGATACTGATGGAAATAACAGGGGACCAGCAACAAGGTATTGTTTATTGTTATATATTTATTACCTCCCCTGATAGTGTAGTATATTGGTATTCATTATCTCCCCTAAGTGGAGCATATATGCATCACTTCAGTCATCTCAAATCTTTCTTTTCGTCACATTTTGTTATTCAAATACTAATTTAAAATGGGTAGACAGAATTCTTCAAAATTTTCACAGATTTTTCTACAGGACATGAAGCTGTGCAATTGTATTTTAATTTGTGATTTAAGTGATTTTAGGAGTTAACTATACCAAGACATGGAGACGGCTTGTGACAAAAGTCTTTCATGGAAGATTTACAGATGTTTAATGTTAAGAGTTCTTCTACTTATATTTGTACTGATCTTATACAAAATTAACACACTTTTTAAAAAGGTTTCAAATTGGCAAAAGAATCTATAACTGGTTTTTTTTGGGGAAAAAGTACACATCACTGAAGTGTGTGCAGATACATTGAATAGAAATTCTAAATTTGTATTGTAAATGTGATGCACCATCAAAATTTTGTCCAAGTTAAAAGCATTCTCATAGTTGCATACTATCAAAGGTGAAAAACACGATATTTACATGTCTCTCAATTTCTTTTTGTTTTAGGTACAAAAAATAGATATTAAGCATGTTAAGACCATGGTGCTGAAATTGAAATATAAAAATAAAAATTGGATATAGAGATTTTTTTTATCCAAAATGACATAGATTACATTACATGCAGCCTAATTGAAAAAAAAATCTCTGTAATCATATATAGTGGTTAATAATTTTTCCTTAACCTAATGGTTTAGGTACAAACTTGCAGAAATAACAATGTATAGTTAAGAGCCACCCACTATCAAGCCTTACATAATTCACCTTTTAAGTAAATTGCATTGCCAAATAGCACAGACAAGTAATGAAGAAACAATTGTTTAATCAAATTTACCTGCTTATTAAAAAGGAAGCCTCTAAGAGAATTTTATGCAAATTGATCTTTTCTTTTTCAGGTCGAAGGTTTGTAGTATCAGCCACTGCAGATTTTCAGAGTTCCGTCCCCCAGATTTCACAGCTGCTCGACAGGATGCATGGTCAGAAGCAACATCTGAATCAATTATGGTCAGTCAAACGTTTGAGATTGGAACAATGTCTGCAGCTCAGAATATTTGAAGAAGATGTTGAAAAGGTTAGAAAAAGGAAACATTGAGTTTAGAAAGAAAAAATAATGAGACTTGAGTTTGTCAAAGATAGATCTTATTTTCAGATATTTAGATTAAGTAGTCTAGATATCACAAGCAAGACAACTTGTATAACATTTGCAGGGGATAGCAAATATGAAAATTCCATTATAAATTAAATATAAAGCTAAGAAGATGTGGTATGATTGCCAACGAGACAACTCTCCACAAGGGACCAAATAACAAAGAAATTAACAACTATCGATTACTGCATGGCCATCAAAAATGCCCATACGGCATAGTCAGCTATGAAAAGCACAGCAATGACAAATGTTAAGCAATTCAATCAAAAAACTAATGGGATAATAATGAAAATTGTTTAAATTGGATGGGTCACTATTATGATATGTTTCTCCATACTTTTTAACATTGTTTGACCTTTTTTCTGTATTTCAGATGTTTGACTGGATTGGCCACAATAAAGATATGTTTCTAGTTCATTATACAGAAATTGGTAACTCACACCAGATGGCAGTAGAGTTAGAAGTTGAACATAGTCAATTTGCAAATAGTGCTGTTGTAAGTATCCAATCAATTAATACGTATTACATGTTGATAATTAATCTTAGTAAACCTGTTCTTCAAAAGAGTATACAGTTTTGTTACTTAAAAGATAAATATCATAGATGCCAACCATTACGATTTTTTCGTAATTTTTCCGATTTTGCGATCAAAACTACGCTATTATGGCCAAAGTCGAATAGTTACGGATTCCCAGTCATTGCCGTTCAATTTTGTAAAAGGCGGATATTTATCATTCTTTTCCAGCCTGGTACGATATTTAGAAAACGCCAATGTAATGCTTCCGGTTGCTTGGGAGTTATTGACCTATCGTTTGGTAACTAACTGACTTCCTAAGAGGCAAACTCGCATTTTATGAAGTAGCTTTCCCTTCTTCTCTACTTCTCCTTGACAAAACGAAATGTACGAGTTGAGAACGTCTGAACAATTAATGAATGGAATACACACTACAGATAATATGTTTAACGAAACATGTTAGTGCACATTACTTTGCAACCACTCATCAGTAATTTTTTTTGTAAATGCACGTTTTTGAATGATTACTGAAAACTTTTCAAAATAATGGAAAATTTGATAGATTGTTACTGATTGTGTCAAAAGGGGGTTGGCATCTATGAAATATAAAAAAGAAGATGTGGTATGATTGCCAATGAGACAACTCTCCACAAGAGACCAAAATAACATAGAAATTCATAACTATAGGTCACGTTACGGTCAACAATGAGCAAAGCCCATACCGCATAGTCAGCTATAAAAGGCTCGAAATGACAATGTAAAACAATTCAAACAAGAAAACTAACCACCTGATTTATTTAAAAAAAAAAAACACTTCAAAAACTAGATTTTTTTGTGGGAAAATAGATTTTCAATAAAATGATTTTATAAGAACTGAGGTTAAACTTTAAATGTAAATAAATATTAGATATAACAAAATTTTTATTTAAATTGTATTACCAGAAGTTATCAGATCCCAAATATAAGAAAAGATCAGCTGAGAAATAAGTCAGAGTGGTTACCAAATATTATTGAAAATGAAAAATTAACACCAAAAATACTTAATTAATCAAATCATGACAGTTTTATAGCAGTGAAAAAGAAATGGAAACAACCCTTTAAAAATTTTGTGCATGCAAAGTGCATTTCTGCATTGACCTTCATTAGGAATGCTGAAAGATTAATACTAGAAAGCCAATGATTTATAATAGAATCAGTTGAAGAGGAATATGACCAAAAAGGACCTAAAAATAATAGCCGAATCCATCTAAAATCAACTTTGCCCGTCAAAGTAGAAACCATAGTGTCTTAACGATTTAAAACTAGTTTTTCTGACATTGAAGTTGTTTATACAGTTATATATTTGATTTTACCAATACACTTAATTTAATATCTGATGTATTTGTAGAATGTTTATGTAAATATAACCTGTATCCTTGGTATGGCTCAAAAGTTGTGAGATGGTGGTCACTACACCTTTGACTACATTTTATTTCTATTGTATTTGTAGAATGTTTATGTAAATATAACCCGTATCCTTGGAATGGCTCAGAAGTTGTGTGATGGTGGTCACTATGCCTCTAGTTCTATAAGAATGCAGGCCAGTCGACTGGAGAGAGAATGGAAGAACTTAGCTGCAGCTCTGGATGACAGGAGTGCTGTTCTTAACATGTCTACATCCTTCCATAAAAAGGCTGAACAGGTATAATGACTGTATAACTATGACAAGGGAGCCGTAGTCTGTTTCACAAAAAAAAACTTAGGACTAAGATTTATCTTAAGTATACTGAATTGTTCATGAGTTATGATCAATCTTAATCGTAAGGATTTTTGCGGAACAGACACCTGATCCATATGTTTGAGGCAGCTGCTATGAGCCATAATGTTGAAATTAAGAAATAAGAACTTTTGTTTCTGCTTGCTTGAGGTTTTTGGTTCAATTTCTGTCCAGGTCAAACCAGACTTTTAAGTTGGTGAATTCACAAATTCTCTGCTAATCATGAAATATTCTAATTGATTGGACTAGATCCAGAAAAGTGTTTGGATATGTCTTTCTGTAAACTGTTACCTAATTATAAAGAAGCTCATTAAAAAAAATTGCTGCATACAAAAGGGAGGGTAGGAGGGGTCCTGATATTGCAATCCCGGGCTTAAAAACACCAAATCCCGAAATGACGGGCTTAAAATCATGAAATCCCCAGGTCCCGAAATTCGAAAAAAAAGAATCCCAGGATCACGAAATCCCGAGCTTAAAAACACCTGATCCTGGTGTCCCGATAAAGGTCCTATCCTCTCTCATATAAGATAAGAAAGAAAATGACTGATTTGATTCAATTGATATTGACAGTATGTCCTGTGTAGATTCACACATCTTCTTGAATAAAACACAAATACAGAGTTAAGCTAAGTATATTAAACAAATAACAAACCAAGATTCAAATCAGTATTAGATTAACATGTAGTAACTCATCCTGATTAGGATTAAAAGATTTATAGATGGATTGATAAAACTAGAGGCTCTAAAGAGCCTGTGTCGCTCACCTTGGTCTATGTGCATATTAAACAAAGGACACAAATGGATTCATGACAAAATTGTATTTTGGTGATGGTGATGTGTTTGAAGTTCTTACTTTACTGAACGATTTTGCTTCTTACAATTATATCTATAATGAACTTTGCCCATTAGTAACAGAGAACTATATTTGGTAAAAATTTACATAAATTTACCAAATTAATGAAAATTGTTAAAAATTGACTATAAAGGGCAATAACTCCTTAAGGGGTCAATTGACCATTTAGGTCATGTTGACTTATTTGTAGATCTTACTTTGCTGAACATTATTGCTGTTTACAGTTTATCGCTATCTATAATAGTATTCAAGATAACCAAAAACGGCAAAATTTCTTTAAAAATTACCAATTGGAGGGCAGCAACCCAACAACCAGTTGTCCAATTCATCTGAAAAATTCAGGGCAGATAGATATTGACTTGATTAACAATTTAACTTCTTGTCAGATTTGCTCTAGATGCTTTGGTTTCATAGTTATAAGCCAGAAACTGCATTTTACCCCTATGTTCTATTTTTAGCCGTGGCGGCCATCTTGGTTGAATGGCCAGGTCATCGGACACATTTTTCAAACTAGATACCCCAAAGATGATTGTGGCCTAGTAGTTTCAGTGGAGATTTTGTAAAAGATTACTTAGATTTATGAAAAATGGTTAAAGATTGACTATAAAGGGCAATAACTCCTAAACGGGTCAACTGACCATTTTGGTCATGCTGACTTATTTGTAGATCTTACTTTGCTGAACATTATTGCTGTTTACAATTTATCTCTATCTATAATAATATTCAAGATAATAACAAAAAACAGCAAAATTTCCTCAAAATTACCAATTCAGGGGCAGCAACCCAACAACCCATTGACCGATTCATCTGAAAATTTTAGGGCAGATAGATCTTGACCTGATAAACATTTATATCCCCATGTCAGATTTCCTCAAAATGCTTTGGTTTTTGAGTTATAAGCCAAAAACTGCATTTTACCCCTATGTTCTATTTTTAGCGGTGGCGGCCATCTTGGTTGGTTGACCAGGTCACGCCACACATTCTTTAAACTAGATACCCCAAAGATGATTGTGGCCAAGTTTGAATTAATTTAACCCAGTAGTTTCAGAGGAGAAGCTTTTTGTAAAAGATTACTTTAATTTACGAAAAATGGTTAAAAATTGACTATAAAGGGCAATAACTCCTAAACCGGTCAACTGACCATTTTGGTCATGTTGACTTATTTGTAGATCTTACTTTGCTGAACATTATTGCTGTTTACAGTTTATCTCTATCTATAATAATATTCAAGATAATAACCAAAAACAGCAAAATTTCCTCAAAATTACCAATTCAGGGGCAGCAACCCAACAACCCATTGACCGATTCATCTGAAAATTTCAGAGAAGATAGATCTTGACCTGATAAACATTTTTATCCCATGTCAGATTTCCTCAAAATGCTTTGTTTTTTGAGTTATAAGCCAAAAACTGCATTTTACCCCTATGTTCTATTTTTAGCCGTGGTGGCCATCTTGGTTGGTTGACCAGGTCACGCCACACATTTTTTAAACTAGATACCCCAAAGATGATTGTGGCCAAGTTTGAATTACTTTGGCCCAGTAGTTTCAGAGGAGAAGATTTTTGTAAAAGATTACTTTAATTTACGAAAAATGGTTAAAAATTGACTATAAAGGGCAATAACTCCTAAACGGGTCAACTGACCATTTTGGTCATGTTGCCTTATTTGTAGATCTTACTTTGCTGAACATTATTGCTGTTTACAGTTTATCTCTATCTATAATAATATTCAAGATAATAACCAAAAACAGCAAAATTTCCTCAAAATTACCAATTCAGGGGCAGCAACCCAACAACCGATTGACCGATTCATCTGAAAATTTCAGGGCAGATAGATCTTGACCTGATAAACATTTTTACCCCATGTCAGATCTGCTCTAAATGCTTTGGTTTTTGAGTTATAAGCCAAAAACTGCATTTTACCCCTATGTTCTATTTTTAGCCGTGGTGGCCATCTTGGTTGGTTGACCGGGTCACGCCACACATTTTTTAAACTAGATACCCCAATGATGATTGTGGCCAAGTTTGGTTTGATTTGGCCCAGTAGTTTCAGAGGAGAAGATTTTTGTAATTGTTAACGACGACGGACGACGACGACGGATGCCGGACGCCGGACGACGGACGACGACGCCGGACGCCGGACGCAAAGTGATGGGAATAGCTCACTTGGCCCTTCGGGCCAGGTGAGCTAAAAATGGTTGTCTGTAATCTTCTTTGCATAATTATTAGCTGCTTCTAAAAAATATAATAATTTACATATTTATTTAAATTTTCAAAAACTTAAAATCTTGATGTTTAGGAATTTTAATGTTTTGAAAATGCTCAGATTTATAATGACATTTATTTCTTTGAATACTGGGAAATCTTGTTTTCCCCTTTCGTAATGTTTTTTTCAGGAGTTAGTTTTCAGTACTTGAAAGTCTCAATACAATTTTAAGTTATTGAATAATTTATTTACTATAATTCTTATTTAATATTTGATATTTTAGTACTTAGCTCAGGTTATAGGATGGAGACAAGCTTGTGAAGATCCTGGTATACCCAATAATATTCATGAGTTAGAAACCTCCCTACAGCAGCACCAGAGCTTGATAGAGGCTATAAGTCAATCATACGCTGAGGTAAGGTTGTAAAAGAGAGGCAGGAGATATCAAAGGGATAGTTTAACACAGAAATAAAAAAAACATGGCAAAAATATGGAAAAGATGAAAAGGAGAAATAATAGTCGACAAAGCACAACACATAAAACTGAAGACTAATTCATGAATGAATAATTACATTAGATGTATGTTTCATTATAATATGTTATTCTGATTGGCTAACTGCACATCACATGTTATTCCTTACGCAAGTGCATTACTCAATAAAACTTTTCATTTATAATAACATGAGGTCCCACAATAAAGTGCACAGGTGAATTAAATAAAAAATTGATAAAATTCGTGTTTTCATGAGCCTAGCTAAAAAAATGTAATTATAAGTATTGAATGCTTCTTTTTGTAACTTCATAGGGTTGTAAAAGCGTTGATTGTGCGCACATTTTTAGAATGCAGCGCTGCCGTGCTTCATACAAAATGTACTTTGATCAAGGCTTTTACAACCTTATGAAGTTACAAAAAGAAGCATTCAATACTTAAATGTTAGACATTGTTTGTATTTGTTCTGTCTATGAAGACCTCAAAAATATGATGCACACTTTCAAATAACCTGCATGTGCCACCAATCATGATAAGTCTTATTCAGTGAGGTCACTTTAAAGTACTTGAAGACAAGATTGTGATTTAGACAATGGAAAGTACTTCCAAAATTTAGTAGGATTTGCTTTATTTTACTTACCATATATGTGAATTAAATGGGTACCTTGAAGTTTGATTAAGTTTATTCTGAATGAATTTGAAAAAATCTTACAATTCAGTTTAGTGAAATTCAAAATAATATGGTTACACTACTTTCCCCATTAAATATCCAATAGCTAAAACAACAAGTTGAAAAAATATATGCAAAATTAGGGATTTATACCCATATCTTCTTTGTTTACCGAACACAGAACCGCAGTGCTGTTAATATGATTTGTGAACATCAAAATGATTGATTGATTGGGATTTAATGCCTCTTTCAACACTACTGTGTGCTACATGAAATAAGGGAATTGTACATTCTGGATCAATCTTTATCAGAAATGTTTTAAATAAAGTCTAACGAATAATTTGAATGAATCCTTGATTTTAGGTGTGCCAGGATGGTAAACAGTTGTTAGACACTCTCCAGACACCAGTTAGTTCTAGTAGTATGAACAGTATTACTGCCAAGGCAGATTATTCAGAGGCTTCTGGACATGTTCTGGATGTCGTTCATGAGGTAAGTCAGTAGTATGAACAGTATTACTGCTAAGGCAGATTATTCAGAGGCTTCTGGACATGTTCTGGATGTCTTTCATGAGGTAAGTCAGTAGTATGAACAGTATTACTGCTAAGGCAGATTATTCAGAGGCTTCTGGACATGTTCTGGATGTCGTTCATGAGGTAAGTCAGTAGTATGAACAGTATTACTGCTAAGGCAGATTATTCAGAGGCTTCTGGACATGTTCTGGATGTCGTTCATGAGGTAAGTCAGTAGTATGAACAGTATTACTGCTAAGGCAGATTATTCAGAGGCTTCTGGACATGTTCTGGATGTCGTTCATGAGGTAAGTCAGTAGTATGAACAGTATTACTGCTAAGGCAGATTATTCAGAGGCTTCTGGACATGTTCTGGATGTAGTTCATGAGGTTAGCATAGTCAGTTGTCTGATAAAATAATTGAAATTTTGGAAATTCTGAAATAAAAAAAAACTATAGATGTGTTTAAAAACTTGGTAAGATCAAATATGCACCAATGATTAAAAATCATTTAGCAGACTTAAGCTTTAAAAAGTGATGAGCAAGAAGTGATAAATTGAGTGTGAGTTCTTTTTTTCATCTGTTACCTTCTTTCTGTCATCTCAAACTTTGAATTACAAATGGGGTGGGATTAGTTGCATTATATGAAATAACTCTGAAAACTAGTGTGGTATGGTTGCCAATGAGATAATAATCCACCTAAATTTAGACGATGTTGACATAAGCAATTATAGATCACAGTTTGTATGGCCTTCAATAATGAGAATAACCCATACTATATCTTCAGCCTGCCATGAAATGTAAACTAATTAAAACCAGAAATTACCCCAGAGTAATATTTTCAACTGAAATTAGTGCAGAAATAACAGAATAATTGATTGATTGGTAGTTGCTTGAACCCGCCTTTGCACAAAAATGCTCTATTGCAGTGATAAGTAAAACCAAGTGCTTGCACTCTTTCATAATGAGTAATGGATGATTTCATTGTCTATGTTACAGGTACTTGCTCATCAGAGACATTTGGAACAAACATGGCATACAAAGAAAGTCAAACTTCATCAACGTCTCGGACTGAGGCTGTTCCAACAAGATGTTAAACAGGTGGGTAATGGTTGTTTTATTGAAATGGTTTGCTTAAAATTTTGTATCATTGACTAAAACAAAAAAACATAAAGTTGGTACATTAAATATGGAGCAAGTTAACAAACTAAAGATTTGGATTAAGAATATTACAAGCAAATTTTATTCAAAACTACTGGAAAATAAAATTAATAGTTTAAACGAAAATAACAAACTTTTTCTTAACAAAAATATTAAAGTCAAACAAGACCAAGAATTTGATCTAAAATATCAAAATTTTGAAACTAGACGTTTATTTACAAAAATTAGAATTAGTGACCATAATTTGCTCATTGAGAAGGGCAGATATCTAAAAATACCTCGAGACAAATCCAACATGTCCAACTTGTAAAACCTTAGAAGATGAAAATCACTTTCTCCTCCACTGTCAAATTAATAATGTTTTACGTATAAAACTTTTTAATGACATGGCAATAGATAATCCTATGTTTCCAAATCTATCTGATACTCAAAAACTAGTAGTCCTACTAAATCCTTCTAATATAAACCAAGTGAAAAAAACAGGTTCCTTTATAAAACAGTCTTTAGAGCTGAGGACAGAGGACTCTTAGTATGTTTTACTTGTAAATATTGTTGTTGTTACTTTTGTTTATGTCACAAGTATAATGTTACTTATATGACAAATAAAGATATATTAAAAAAGAAAAGTATTGGAGGTAAATGAATAAATTGTTAACATATGAAACAAATCTTATGATTATTTAAAAAAGTAAAATTAAAAAGATATCAAACTCAAAGGAAATTTAAAATGGAAAGTTCTTTATCAAATGGCAAAATAAAAAACTCAAACACATATGTGTTTGCAAAACTAATGTCATATTTCTGACTTGATACAGGCATTTTCTTATGTAGAAATAGGTGGATTAAACCTGGTTTTATAGCTAGCTAAACCTCTAACTTGGATTACAGTATACTTTGACTTGTATGATGTTATAAAAGTAAACTACAATGAAACAACTACACTATGAAACCGAAAATATGATTTAACTGACCTTCAATTATAACAAAAGTTCATCCTTGTAAACTACAATTTTAAGCATTTACATTTGATAATAAGCTGTGTATTTTCAAATTTAAAAAAATAAATGTAGTTAACAGTGTAGTTTCTTATTACCAGTTTGCCAATTCAGAATCTAATGCATTGTGGGTAACATTTCCAAAAGCATACATCAAAATGTGTCATTGGTTTAAAACGTGTTAATCAATAGAAATTCAACCAATGACGTAACGTTATTTTCATTTTGGTGTTCGAACAAGATTACCCATAGACTTTAAGATTCCGAAAAAGCGATTTATATTGGAATTTTTAAATTTTTGATTTGTTAACATAAAATAAATACATGCACAATATTAAGTGTTTGATTTAGCGTTATTTTATATGGAAGTTAATTTTGACAGGTAATTGATTGGTTGGATAGTCATGGCGATGGATTTCTTAAAAAGAATACAACCATTGGTCGAAGTTTACAGAGAGGAAAAGCATTACAGAAAAGTCATGAACATTTTGAAACTGTTGCTCAGGTAATAATAATGAAATGAATTCATGTATACTATAGATATAAGTAGATGTGGTATGAGGGTATGAGTGCCAATGAGACAACTCTCCATCCAAGTCACAATTTGAAAAAATAAATAAAAAGAATGTCATCTTAAAATTTCTTACTTACTGAATATGATTAAATGATATAACCATGCCATATTAAAAATTGATAAAATGAAAGTAAAAATTGTCATTTGCTGTCCATAATAAAAAAGAAATTATTGCAAAAACATAAAATACTAACATATGGAATTTTTAAAATGACTTCCAGAAGATAAAACAAACTATCTCTTGATAATTTTTGACTGGTAATTTAATGATAAAGGTGTTACATTTATATACTTTCAAAACAGGGGGAAAATCTAATAGTACCTATTTTGTAAGTATATAATGTCCCAACTGAAAATTTACATGTATTATATTGTATAATTATGAAATAATGTGACAAATGCATTAAGGCTAACAGGCTGTTATATCTGTCTATGTAGATGGATAAATATAGATTCTATCACTGTATTGAGTGTGATTCCATATTATCCACTATAGACAGTTAAATATTTAAAATTTAACTTTTGAGAGTGCATAGATTTTGTATTGTGCAAGATTTGGTGGTGGAATCCAATGATTTTTCTACAATATGCAGACAAATCACTAAATACTTACTTAAATTACAATATCTATTTTTAGAACACTGTTACAAATGCTGACAAATTATTAGCTGCTGCTGATGAACTTGCTCAGACGGGAGAATGTGATCCAGAGGAGATCTACCGTGAAGCTCAGGAATTAGAGGCTCGTATGGCTAGCTTCATTACAGCTCTGGAAAGGAGGCGTGTCACATTAGACATGACAGTTTTCTTCTACACTCATGTTCACGAGGTAAGTATTGTTATAGAAATGTATTTTTAATGATAAAATTGAGAATGGAAATGGAAAATATGTCAAAAAGACAACAACCAGACCAAAGAACAGATAACAGCCCAAGGCCAACAATATTTTCAATGATAAATATATATTGTTCAACCTGTCACACTGTCCTATAAATGAAATTTACTTTTTGTTGCAGGTGATCAATTCTTTTTAGAATTTCACACTGCATTTCTGGTATTTCTTTTGGTAGTCTAGGTAAATTTTCTGGAGTGGGACAGGTAGTTTCGCAAATTTACAAGATTCTAACCTAAGTTTAGTCTTATGAATTTTGGTTTCAACAATTTTAAAGCTCAAATCTAAATGTAAGTCAATTTTATGCTACACTGATATTGTAAGAATGGCATATAAAGGGAGAATTGACAATTATGGTCATCCAAGTGAAATTGTTAAATTGACATGATTTAACAAACTTTACTAAAATTGTCCATTTATAAATTTTGAAATTATTTAAGAAACTAAGGTTTCAATTCCCTCAGGCAAAGTTGGCTTTAGATGAATTTGGCTATTTATTTTAGGTATTTTTGACATATAACTCTTCAACGGTATAGGTACTTATGCATCTTTGGATTTCAAATGTTTGGATTTGAGCGTTCCTGATGAAGGTAAATCCAGAAAAGCGCTTCGGACGCACAAAACTATTAAACATGTTGTGTTCAATTTTTTTTAAATCTGGAAGCTTTTTTCCATAAATCAGTTCTCTTTTTAAAAGGCACAAAAAATGTTTTTAAAAAACAATCACCTACAATGCAACTATATATCAAGAGTTCTTGCCCTTTCCATTGCAACTTCACCTTTGCTATCTTTGCGATTTATATGCACTTTTGATTTTGACTTGATATTAAACATTGAATATTATCAGTCATCCCTGTTTACCAAATAAATGTTCAAATTCCAAGGTAAAGTTTTATTGTTAGCAAGAATAAATCCTAAAAAATAATGCATGTTTTTTTTTTACAGCTTACCTGCTGGTTAGAAGAACTCCAGCAAGAACTACAGAGTTCAGAGATTGCTGACACAGTTGAGGGAGCAGAACAACTCCTAGGACAGTTTAATCAACAAAGGGAGACAACTATAGAGGCAGCCATTAATACTGTCAGTGAAGGAGAAAATTTATTGGAGCAGCTACGGTAAGTTCAGATATATTTCACACTCAAAGTTTGTGGCGCTTTATGTATAACAGTACTTTGCTGCTTGCCTTTTATTGTTATTGAATCAAGAGAAGATCTGGCCATAACATAGTTGTTTGAGCTAAGGAGGTGTTAAGCAAAACATAATCAGTATCAATCAATTACGAAAAAAGTGGTAGAGAATTTATGGACCATTTTATACATCTCATTAGGGAAGACATCAAAAGTTCAATGTAGGATTCAAAACTTAATTCAAATAGTTTTTTCACTGACCCCCTTTCCCATCTTAACTTAATTTGGGAAAAATTGATTGACCAATAACAATATATATAAAATCGATGTTAGTTAAACAAAACTTGCAGCAATTTTGACCCCCTACCCCCAAACTATTTGAATTAATTTTTTTTATCATTCATTGATTTTTTTGATGTCGTCCCTTATTGTTCTCATGAATTAAGTTGCACATTCTGAGCTTCCTTGTAAATACATTGCTTATAATCAATTCATGGTGGATATATGTCTCATTACTTTATATGGACCAATTAGAACTTTCAAAGCAGTGAGATTTCAAAAATACAACGTAATTTCTGAAAAAGTCCATTAAGCCTTCTTTCGTATGGTAACACCTAAATTACCTTTAATTAGATGTTTGGAAACAAAATTTGTAAGTTTTCTGAATCCTTGTTGAGTTTCTCACATTTTTAATGAAATTGTTTAAATATTTTGCATATGAAAAATTCAGAAAAAAATCTTTCCCTGCTAAACACAACTTGATATAATATTTTTTCACATGAACATTTTCTGAAAAATAAAAACGGACATTCTTTTAAACATATATTCTTCATTCATCAGGTACTACAGGTAAGATTAAAATTCACCTGTAGGCAGCTTATATTCACATATGTCCTAATTGGGGGATGAAAGTAACATTAATTCTATACCATACCCAGAATTCAATTCTTTTGGTTTAAACAATATTTGGAATATTCTACTTTCACACTTGAAAAAATGGTCAAATTAAATTGCCTGTCTTTTGTAAGTTTTTGTTCAAAGTACAATGAAAAGTAAATAGCAAAAATACCAAACTTCAAGGAAAATCAAAATAGAAAGTCCTTTATCAAAAATGGCAAATCAAAAGCTCATACACACAGAAAAAATTGAAAAAAAACCAATGTTTTCCTTACTTGGTACAGGAATTTCCTTATGTAGAAAATGGTAGATTAATTCTAGTTATATAATAGAGGTGGCCTCGGAAAAGATTTTTTAAAGAAAATTATCAATAAGTCAAGAAAAAGTAAACAATTTCAACAATTGGTCCACTATATACCAGTTAAAAACATATATGATATCCACATACCTGTTTCTGGTAAACAGACACGAAGAACTCTCATATCAATAGTTTCAGAGAATAAAAATTATAAAAATTATAATTATCAGAATAGCCAAGTATTTATGCATCCTTTTAGGTTTAAGCACCCTGATGAAGGTTATTCTAGAAAAATGCTTCGAAACATACCTAATTTATTTTAGTGTTATTTTCATTTTACATCACTTCAGTTGGTGCTGGCTTGCATGGACATTGTAGGTCATTTCTGAGAATATTTTATTTAAATATTCATGATTTCAAAAGTCACCAGTGATATTTTGGGTATAATTTCATGATCAGATGCAGCAGGATACTTGTGTGAATTTAACTTTTCAACAATTGTAAATATTCATGATTTCTATAAAATAAAAGATGGGAGACAACTCTAACAGTCTTAAAAATTGTTTTTACATGGAAAAAGAGAAAAATAGCTTGATATTTATTTGCTAAAAATCAATCAGACAATTTTTCTTCTATTTAAAATAAAAATTATCCATTTAATACTAGTAGTAGATATAGATTGGTACTTTTTGGATTTTAGTTTGAACTATTTTGGTGCAAATGGTATTTTCTAAGAGATAAATAATCACTTCAATTTGAATAGACTTTTCTTTTAAGTGTGATATTTGGCTTTTTTGTAAGGAAAATGGTTATGAGAGGAATATTTCCAAATTCACAATAAATCTGTTTTTGGGTTTATGCATGTATCCAATGATTCAGCACTTAACTTACTGTAGACTGGATAAAAGTACATGTGTACTTAAACATTAATTGCTGTAAAATTCATTCATCACCTCAGATGAATATTTTAAGTTACATTTCAAAAATGTTTTAGACAGCAGAATTTTTCTTTCAAGATTTAAGACAATGTAAACTTGTAAAAAATCCTTTGAATTTGTTTTGCTATAAAATTGTTTAAACAGATGGTAATAGCTGGCTGATATATTTTCCATGAAATTTATTTTTAGAATTATTATGACTTTGTTATGATATTCATCTCTAACAATTTGTATCTGTTCAAACTGTTGTTTTCTTCTTCAATAATCCTAGAGTAACTAAATGGAGGGAAATGATGTCTGCAACAGTAAATCTTAGTCTGATCATATCTTACTTGTTGTAATCTGAGTCACTTAAATGCTTTGGCATGTTTTTCCAATACAGTTATTGATATGATCAAAAGTATATATGATTTTTGTTAGAAAGGTCAAAGAGAAAAAATTAATTAAAAGGAGGAGTTCAGTTTGTTTACTATTATGATTTATATATTAATTACATATATGATCTAAGGGTAATCATGGATTAGCACAGAACATGATTTGATAGTTTTAAGATTATAACAAATGAAAACATGTGCATTTTGCTGCATATTACTGGAAAGATGATACCTACATAAAAGATGTGTAACCTTGTTTACCTGTTGTTCATATTATTCAGATTAAATATTTCTACTGTTTTAGATATTGAATTGAGTCTTGACTACAGGCTTTTTCTCTTCCTTCTTCTCTCTATCCAATGTTTATCAAATATCTAATGAATAATTCAGTCAATGCCCTAAGGGTGGAATTAAACCTCCAACTGAAGAATTCACACAAGTGGTAATTTGCCAAAGTTTTGAGTATAGATAAGCAGGTTGCTGATATAAAAGTTCTTGTAAATTGTTCTTTTTCTGTTGTTCTCCACACGATCCCTGTCACTTATTTGTACCCCATATAGTGTGTGTTTTATGTTGAGGCAACCATTATGTAACCTTCAATTTCTACTTATGTCTGTTTGGTGATTAGTGCAGACAGCTTAACATAACTAAAGAGTCAAACAATGAAAGCGTTACAATAACCCCTTTCTTTGAAGTTATTTGGCACTCATTTTAGCTCATTTACCAAGAAGCACTGTAGACGTCTAGATTGGAAAAATCATGTATAGGTAAAAATCAAACTTCTCAAAATCTCCATGGAGAATTTGAGCACAAGATGACCAACTTCATTTCCATAAATCTGAGATTCTGTACTTATTGTAAATTGAAATAAGGGTTGTCAATTGATAAAACTTAATTTAAAATATTAATATAAAATTGAGAATGGAAATGGAATAAAGTTTGTAGTAAAAATGACCTGAAGGATATCCAAGTTTCATGCAACAACATAGGTATTTCTCATTTCCTCTCTAAAAAAAAAGAAAATTGCAGTAATTAGTGAGTTGCCAATAGAAAAGAAATGGAAATTGTTTTTTGTTTTCTCTCATCACAATTATTGTGGAAGCCTAGATTTCAATCATATCATATTCAGCAATAGTTAAAATATATTGACAGACTTGGTCAACATTCTTGAAATTGACAGTAGATTTTAAAAAGTTAATTTAATCTATCTAAACTTTTATTAAACATTTACTATTACTAATCCATTTATTTGCAAGAAATTATGAAAAACACTGAAAAATTAGACTTAGACCTTGAAACATCAGTTTGTATATATGCCTTTGAATTGTAAAGTTGCACTACTTCATGTTAAACGTACTTCTCTTTATACTCATGAGTGTGTACAATGTATGATATAAAAAACTGGGAAATGAAAGCGAAAGTTTTATGTTCATCTTGCTTCTTCTTGACCCCTTCTTGTTCGAGTATGAGGAAATGATATACACAATTCATGAGTACACTTCTAAAAAATGTGCAAAAGGAAATAAGATTAGAGTAGATAAATAAACAGACAGGAAAGGCCCTGAGTACTGAGTCATTGTAGTATTATAAACACCCAAATAAATTGGTTATTGTCTACTTCAAAAATTATATCATTTTAGCCATTTATATTAAAATTGTTCAATTGCTTTGCCAATTTCATCTGTTAGAATAATTCATCCCTTTGTAAAATGGTCATATTATAATAACACATGGGGTTTATATTGTACACAGCTCAACTGGAAGCTTGCACATTTTTACTAAGAGGAATTGATAGATTGTTGTCAAATAAATTATCAGTAATTAATCATGAAAACTGATTGTTTACTTGATCGATTGATAAATTGATTGATTAAATAATTAATTGATTGATTGATAATGATTGATTCGTTTGATTGTTTAAGTCTCTCATTTATTCAGTCAGTGTTTCTTTTGTTGCTATCAGATGCCATGTGATCTGCAACATTGACCCCTTTTTCATTTACCAGTATCTTATATCTTACTTCATATTCAAATTAAGTTTCCCTTCCTAACACAATCCATCCCCTCCCCAAATACCCTCCCCCCTTAAATTTCCTATCTTGTAAGAGAATTAATTGTGAAAAGATGTCCAATTTTGAACAAGTACACAATTTTATTAAGGGGCCAGCTGAGAACCACGTCTGGGTGTGTTAAAGACTTATTGGTGGCCTTCAACTGTTGTCTGTTCTTTTGGTTGGGTTGTTGTCTCTTTGACATATTCCCCATTTTCATTGTCAATTCAATGCTACAGTTGAATTCTTGACATTTATTCCATTCCTGATAAATCGACATCATATTGACCAGCATAAATCATTTAAAAGAGAAAGACCTCTTTTTGACCTTTTATGTTGACATGCCGATGGACAGAGTAAATGAAATAAAACCAGTCATCTTTAAAACACACCAGGACATAATTGATTAAGTTAATGTAGCTAATTAATTTTATTCTTTAGGGATAATATGATTGACCAATAATTATTGGAATTGCTCATTTGACCTCATGTTGGCCTGCGAGATAATTGAATTTAAATAAAAATGATCAGTTGTAATTGTTTGCTGTACACTATTGGTGTTGGTTACTCATTCATTCATCTGAAGTTCTATTTCCAAAGTTTAGTCTTGTTTGCAGAATATGCAACAAAAAAAAAAAAATGTTGTATAAAGTACATTGTACTAATGGGAGTACAAAAATTGAGAATGGAAATATATAATATGTCAGAGACAACAACCCGACCAAAGAGCAGAAAACAGCCCCAGGCCATCAATAAGTCATCAACACAGCGAGAAAATCTTGCATTTAGAGTCAGAGTTGGGTGGTCATGTTGCCTATTGGTGTGGTATTTCGTGGACATAAAATTAAGATGTTAACCACTGTAGGTCAACCTTATATTCTTGTTCATATTCTTTCTTTTTCTTTGGCAATGGTGTTGTCTTTTCCTTGTCGACCAAAAGATTTAAATTTTTATTGCAAGTTTGGTATCATCTAATATTTTTTGACAGTAAATTAGATTGTGTTTCAGGTTTCATGGCATAGTATTAGAGTTAAGTATTACCTTGGGTGTTGTTTATTTGACACTTATCACATCAAACAAATATTATTACCAGAAAATTATTACAGAATTATGTAATTTTCAAAGAAATGTGGGAGAAACTGATTAGTCATAAGGAGATCATCAGTAGAATGTTCATATAACATTAGAGAATTGGCTACTGTGTAGGTTGTCTGGAAATGAATAGGTTCTAGTGGAACAGTGGTTGCCAATCTATTTATAGGCTCTTAGGAATCAGTAGTTTATGGTCTATTTATAGATTCTGGTGGATACTGTGTTTTACAGTAAGATTTAGGGTCTGTGGAACCAGTAGTCTACAGTCTATTCATAGAATCTTGTGGAATTAGTAGTTAACAGTCTATTAATCTGGTTACATTTTTAGAATGAAAAACTTCCGCGCTTCATACAAAATGTTCTTTGGTCAACACCTTTACACCCCAATAAATTTACAAAAAGAAGCATTCAATTCTTAAATAAATGGAAAATTATCACTTTTCTTTTACTTTAGGCAGTCCAGGGATCTTTCCATTTAGGTTTCATACTGTTACTGTACTTCTGATAAATTATCTTTATAGACCTTATATTGGTATTAAAAGCCATGATTTTGCTAACTGTACCAGGTATATTTTAAAAGCTCTTCCTAATGTGACTCTGTAGATATACATAGGTATAAGTAGACAGAGATCTTTTTAAAGCTAATTGTGTGATGTTCAGGGGGTAATTTTCTGGTACCTAATACATCAAACAGATATATATTGTGATAGGATAGCACACCTGCTGGTTTATTATCTACCTGTAATTATTTGCATGAATGGACATAGGCCAGTAAATATATTTCTGTGTTAAGCAGTGAACTATCTTATGTTAATAACACACCGAATTGTATAAGATTGAGTGTCTTACCAAACAGTAAATACCTGAAGATTCTTTTTTTGATGCGGACAATTCTGTGAATTACGATGGACATGCAAAATTTTGAATCTTAAAGAAAAAAAAGGCAGATAATTTTACCAATTAGAACTTAAGTTTTGGAAAATATTCAAGCCAATCAACTTGAAGGAGCAATATGAAAATATTCTTGTCCCATTTTACCGACCGTGCAAGGGCTGTATAGCCAGTCAAGGTCGTTAAAAACTTCCATTTGTTTGTCCCATTTTATGGTTGTCATGTCTTAATTATGTCTTTAGTCTTTGGAGAATAAGTGTGAGCTTTTTACTTTTTTTGTTCAATTTGTTTGCTTCTTTTATAGACTTGTGGATTTAGAGCTAAACATGGACACTCCTAGCTTCAAAGTCATAAAACTTTGGAATCAGATGATTGTACTCTTACACTGAAATCAACCAATTAAAATGTTGGTTTTCCTTGTTTTTAGCACCATGTTCGTGCTCTTAGCACTAAGCAAAGTTTTATGACTTCAACCCCTTTTGTTGGAGACTGTAGTTTGCCAAGTGCCCTTGTAAATGTTCGTCATCAGATTGCTGCCCCTTAGACATATAATCCTTATGTTTTACTACAACCCATGTTGTGATATGTGGGCTAGGTCATAAATCATCATGTTTTTTATCTGGCCTAACATACTTTCATTTTCTTTTTCTATTACCCATAGAAATAGTAATCAACCTAAGAAGTCGATCTTATATTACTTATATAAGGGTTGACGAAAATACTTATGTTTTATTTACATGACAAATATTTTATCTGAAGTGTAAAGGTGTACAAACATACATAAAAAGTAATTGGGAAAAGTCAGTGTGGGAGAGATATACAAATATATGTTTTATGAATATACTGATGAAATTAAATATGGGAAGTTATGTATGCTTTTGAATGAACAATTTAAATTATTGGACAGGGTTACTGGAGCTGTATAAATATATTCACCTCTTTCAAAAAAAGTTATATGGCATTAATGTAAAAGAAATTTAGAGATCAAAATTTTAGTGGCAAATACATTCTTGTAAAGTTTGGATCAAAGAGAGGAGTAAAATAAATGTTAGACAATCATTAAAATCTAAAAAACATGAAGGATTGTGAAGTTAATTATCAATAGAAATGTGCAAATAACACTCCAGCATTTTTCGTTCAATTAAGTTTGTGGTTTTATCGAAAAGAAATGAATTGATATTCTGCATGAAAACATGATTCTGCAACCAGATGGTGATACCTGTTACTCATCTGTATCAAGTGGCAGTTTATGCTTACATAATGATGAGCTTTAGAATCAAACATTTGATTGACCTTGATTGACTGAAGAGCAGAAGATAATTTCTTACCTGGAATTTTTACAATTTGATGAAACATTATCCCAACCAAGAAATGAAAATGAGAATTAATTAAACCTGCTTCAGTTGAATCTGATTCAACCAAATGTTTTTGATTTAACTTGTAGGCTAAATATTGATCAAAAAGTAAAAACGACCAAGAAATGTAACACATTTTCTGTTGTGTACATTCCTTAGACGTTACTTGGTATAGATTTCTGTATTTTCCTAATGATATTATTATGAATTAATACGAAAATGGTTTTGTGGTGATAGATGCGGCAATTTAACACAAATGAACATCTCTTTTATCCAATTGCCGAGTGTTTGTTTATTTGTGCTTTTGTTCTCAGAGCCAAGTTGTGAAATTAGTGCATCGAGAAAGATGAAGAAGTGAGATTTACCAGTTTAAAAATTTGAAATAGATAGATAACTTCTGCATCCTTAGTGATGTATAGTATTCTTGGTGAAGGCATGTTTTTATAAATATTGATGTGAATTATATTCATCTAGAAAGCTATGAGATCATGTAATAAAGCCGAGAGAAAATATTACAATGTATGGTAGAATGATACAATTCTATCCAAATGGATAATTAGGAGTCTGAACTTTTTTATTCATGAGGACTCTGATGAAATTGGGAATGTATTTTTCATGTTATACCATTCATAAATACTATAAGTCGTAGAAAAATTAAAGTGTGATAAATTAAACAGTTTTATAACCTGTAATTTACGGCAACCAAATTTTGTTATGTAAAGGATTATTTGTAGTGGAGGAAATATAAAGGATATATCAATATTAGATACATACGATCTTTCGTGGGTAAAGTTGATATTTTGAGTGTTTTGTGTTTCGTTTTACTGCGGAGAGTGGGTCAGATTGTTCTAACTGTTTGTGATCTTTATATGATATCAATTAAATATTGAATTGGATCAATTATAGGAAACATATGAAATATTACTACAGTATTGATTTTCAACCCCAACGTGGAATTCTAAAAATAGAAAGTCAATTGCATACTTGAGTGAGAAATATTTTAATTGTGATGAAGCTTAGAATGTCCATACTTCTTAATGAGGAAACAAATCATTATATATATGTCCAGTAGTGAGGACAATTTTCAATTGGTTTATGATTAAATATTGTGTATTTTGAAATGAAATTTCAGAAAATAGAAAGGATATCCCGTGTTTTTGAAAAGAGGACATGTATTTGTTAAATACGAGATTAAGGAAATGCAGAGAGATTAATCATTGTTATGAAATTAATTGTTTAGTGTGTTAACTAAGTGACTTAGTAAGCTGTTTTAAATTCTGATAATTCATTTTGAATTTATTCTAAGTGCCTTACAATTCAGAAGTTTGGATTAATTCACTAAGAAGGATTATACAACATAATCATGTATTTTGTTTTGTGAAAAAGGGAAATATATTCCATTTACAAAATGACACAACTTGTTTTCCATGCAACTAAATTCCATTATGTGAAGTTATTGGTGTTTCGATTGCTATGAGTTGGAAAGATGCATTTAGGTGATTGCTATAGATTTGCAGACGTCAGGAAGTAGATTTTAGTGTAGTCATGTGATCATCATGTGACTTACAGAATGTAAAACAAAACATATTTTTCTATTTTCTTGGATGTACATATTTGTTGGTTATTTCAAATAACGTTTAGTAGCTTAATACATTTTTGAAGGAAATTTTGACAATGAGGCGATTTCGTAGAAGAAGTCGTATGACATCATCGTCCTCAAATTCATCCATTACCTCCAGAAACTTTGCCCAACAGCGGGCAAAATTGTTTGACAACATGCCAGACCACACAAACATGATCTTTATCATGACTGTTGCCCGATTTGTGCTGGCCTTTCTCCTGATAGCAAGCTGGATACTACGAATATTAGCTTATATAATACTGTTCATAACAATCTATTGTATGAAGTTCTTTGACTTTATGGTTTATCTTTTTCACAGGGTCTTCAGTACGGAACCAGATAGAATCAACCAGAACCCAGACTACACTCATATAGAAGGTAAGTCGAAAAGATGTCTCGATTATCACAAAATGCCTGGTTTATTATGTAAGGGGTTGTGCATCCATTTGTCTGACTTTCTATATACCCACCACTCCTATACCCCTTATCAGAATTGTATTGAACTTTCAAATAACCTTCACCTTATAATGCCATTGTTAAACCATTTTATTTTTTATCCAAATTATTTTTGGGATGCTCCTCAGCAAATCATATAAGATTTACGAGGTTAAGGAAGGTAAGGGGTACCCATTTTGTATCTACAACTTCTCCAAAACCATTTATCTGAAAAATCTCAATCATTTTCAGAATATTAAACATATATTGCATTTGTGCTGCTACATTTTTATTTAATTTTTTTATCTGGATAAGTTTTGGACTTTGAACGGAACACAATGGTTTGGGCTACCATTTTGTAAGCTTTGATTGTAGTACATGTTAATGTACATATTACAAATGTTTACAATTTTGTTCACCAAATTTAATATCTTGTTATAAGCTTTTGAAGTGATTTATAAAAAAAATTTAGATACTGAAAAAAACCCACCAAATAGAGTCTTTTAAGCCATTAGAAGGAGTCTACTTGTCTGCTTTTAATTTTGCTTGAGGAAACACTCTACTCTTAAGAACAAAATGTTGAGGTAAGGGTTTTAAACAATGGTCTTCCTTAACAAGCATTTCCTGAGAATTGTAAGGACCATTATATCCTTTGAATTGATCTTCTGGTAAAAGTAACAGAACCTTAATCACAGGCAATCATAAGTCAAGAGAGGAAATATCTGCCACAAAGGCTAGCTATTGCTGCTTCAAATTGGCCTGCCGTAGATTTACTGGTCTGGATTGTTTGGTTTACACATCATGCACATAAGTTAGATAATTTTATGGTTCTCGCCATAAGCATCTATGAATTAGTTCCCTGATAATGTTTTCCTTAATTCCAAACCAATTCCTAATGATTGATTAAAAATTCTTAAATCCAATCAAATAAAAGCTATAAAAAGGCACAATGTTTCTATCCATTCTATGTATATAAAGATGAATTGATTTTAAATAAAGAAGTATTTGTTGGTTTAGTATCTTATTGAAATTATAGATACTATAAACAAGAGGGATAATTTGGCAGACTTTCATCACACAGTTGTCTTCTATCATATAGAAGTATATATAAAGATGTTGTGTAATAAACTCAATTTCACTTTATGATATGTTACAATCATGTAAATTTCACACCAAAGAGCAAAAAGACCTTTAAATATAAGGGCAAAAGATGAAAGAAATTTCACATTAAAAACACTGATAGACCTCAGTCAACTAAGTTTTCTAGAGTTTTATCTCAGATTTTTAAAAGCAAACTTTTACCCAACCTTCAACCAATATATGATATTTTCATCAATCTTTGAATCCAATTCTATGAATTAATTCTAAATAAAGAAGTATTTGTTATGCTTCAGTATCTTATTGAGATTTAAGATACTATGAACATAGAGGGGTAATTTGGCAGAGATTCAGGAATATACATCTTTTATCATATAGAAGTAAGGATATTGTGCATTAATCTCAATTTCACTTTATGATCTGTTTCAGGAATGTTAATTTCACACCAAAGAACGAAAAGACCCTTTATACATAGGGGTGAAAGATTAAAGGAATTTTATAAATTAATGAAGCTGACTATATAGTATGGGTATTGCTCATTGCTGCAGAAATATTGACCAACAATGCTTTAAATCCTCAACATCTGAACATAGTTGGAAGGGGGGATCTAGCAATTTTAAAAGGGGGTGGGTTTCAACCATATGTCCCCATTCAAATGCATCGATCGTCCCATAGAAAGAGGAGGGTTCCAACTCCCAGAACCCTCACCCCTGGATCTGCCACTGGTTGGATAGTTGTCTCATTGGCAATCATACCACTTTCATATTGATGAATCTCAGTCAACTAAGTGGGGGGTCTCATGGGGGGTTCCGATCCCGGATCCCGCTTACTATTTTGTCAGATTCCCGTATCCCGCTTTCACTATGTACTTAAGCAATTCCTCATTTCCCGTTTTCACGACACAATAATTTGACTTTCATGCTTACAAAAAATCGGCAATCCCGCTTCACCCTTCAACCCCAATGAGACCCACTAAGTGTTCTAATAGTTTTACCCCAGCACTGTGAAACCAAACTCTTACCTCACCTTCACCCAATATGTAATATTTCCATCAGTGTGTTATGTACTTATCAATCAGTACTGTCAGTTAAAACACAATTAACAGATGCCTCATAACATTGATGTTTGGTAACACATTTGTCAATACAGTAATACTAAGTTGGCTTGAGATTGTACTCTCTCCACTCCTGCATGTATGCTGTTTGGAGCCAATGCCCAAATAAATGCTTATAGTATATTTCAGAGAATAACACAGAATTTTATCTGTTTATTAATAATATCAAATGGGAGCATTTATCAAAACAAACAATGGTGCCTTGAACTTGAAATGAAATATATGAGCTTTTGCTCTGTTTTGAAGGCCTATATTCTAAGAATAAATGTTTTTAATGACTACTATTTACCAAAAACCAGCCAACTACCGATGGTACATCAAACATTTTACCATAACATTATATGTATAATATCATGATGTCTCAGGGCAGTGGTTATCCTATTTTTTTCAAGTGAAAAATATTATGCTGTTTTATTCAAAATCCAATTCATATAGAAAAGTCTACTAAAATACTTCAATATGGAATAAACATGTGTTTAAGACCCATTGGTGACCTTCAGCTGTTTTCTGCTCTTTTGGTTAGGTTGTTCTCTCTTTGACACATTTCTGATTTCCATTCTCAATTTTATTATTCCTACTTTTCCTTCATGATTAATTGCAGTCTTATTTTGCAGTCATGCTTCTCAGAATTTATAAGAAGAGAAATTCCAATCCAATTTTATTTAGTTTTAGACATGACTTTATCAGTCAAGTCAGGTGCAAAATAAGCAAAAGGTACTCTATGACATTGTTAAAAAATGTAATCATGTAAATGAATGCATGGTCAGTGACAAAAAGCAGTACTGATTTAACATTAAATAGGATTTAAAGAAAAAATAGTTACAGAACTTAAGGTGCTATATGTTTTAACAGTATTTTTAAAAGTTTAAAGAATAAGAATGTTTTATTATTCCAATCAAGGGCCCTTGATGGGCAGCATAACATGTACACATAACACAATACATCATGATTTGTAACAGAAAATTAACCTGCTGAAAAAAGAAAGAAATAGGGTCAATGCTTAGATGGCAACACCTTTGTTTTGGCATCTTGTAACTTACAGGTTATGCAGGTGTTAGTAAAATCCTTTTGTTTCAATCAATATCTGTTACTGTATGAATAAAAACATATTTCAAGTATAGCTAGGTTAAGGTTTGATTGATTGTTGGTTGCTTAACGTCCAGTGGCAAATATTTCATGCATATTCAGGACGACAGCTATGTTAAGGAGAAAGCAATGCAATGACACATATATAGCTGCTATATTTTTTTGTTGTGTTTGTGGTTAGGTTGCTGTCTTATTGATCTTTTTTAATAATTCATACATTAATTGGCCGCAATTAATGCATTGATGCAAATAAATTTTTGATATGTGTACCGGTATGTTTTTTTATGTGATTGGGTTGCTGTCTAAAATATAATTGATTAATAATAAATGAAGGTAGATGAAATTTATCCACCGAGTTTTTTCATAATTCATATTTACATTGGAGAAGTAACAAATATTTTGGTTTAATTTGGCTTCCAATTTTGTGACATATATAAATACTTTGATGGGGTAATATTCTTTCCATATAATCATTAACCTACCTTAATTCTATGGTATGTAAGTAAGTGGTTGTCCAGATGTTCTGTCATAGGAAACTTGTTGTTTTTATTGTAATTTTATGATGAGTAAGTCTGGTAAACTTCAAAGAAGACAACAATAACATTAGGATTATAAGTCAGCTAGTTAATTGGTCATGAAATAATGTTTTGCTTTTCTGAAAATGTTTTTTCCAGTCCATGTAATTAATTAGCAGAATTAATAGACTGAAGCCTCCCTCAAATTCACTATCAGTATTCTGGATAAATGAAAAGTTTCCCCTGACACCGTATATTTTCTGAAACAACAGTGTTTTCTCTAGAAGTTTGTTTAGGGAACGATTGTGGTCATGGATTTTTAAGGGTTGGGCATAAGGAAATTTCAAATTTCAAAGGATATGGGTCTACATCTTGGCATGTGAACACAGCCTTTCATTAGCCCTCTAGGGAAATCGTTGTGTAATTTATATCAATATGCACTATTATTGGATGAATTCTGTAGATTTGCCTGACCAATGGAATTTTTGTGCATTTTTTCGCTAAATATGTAACTCACCTAAAGCCTTTTCATTGACTTTCCTGTGGATATGATTGTTAAGTTAAGACATTTACTTGTAAATCAATGGAATTTCTCATTTTCCAATCTTTATAGAACTTAAAGTTGTACACATCTCATAAGAATTTAGATTATTTACCAAATTAAATGCTTTGATACATTTTTGTGCAAAGAAGTTTTATTATATAATTTTAAAGCCACTTTGATTAAATGCTGTAGCAATGTTATAGTTTAACTTCTTAAAATATGAAAACTTTGCATCATGGGATGCTTGTTTATGTGAAATTATGGGATAGGTCAATCCTTTTATGTTCCATTTATTGAATCCTGCTGATAATACATGATAGAAAAAGGATATGGGGTATTTTTTCTTGACACAAAATCATTACATGCACAGCAAAAACACACAAAAATTAAAGGAACAGGAATAAAAAGTAATATCACAAAAATACTGAACTCAGAGGAAAATCCAAACGGAAAGTCCATAATCACATGGCAAAATTGAATGACAATACACATTAAAAACGAATGGAAATTAACTGTCATATTCCTGACTTGGAATAGGCATTTTCAAATGTAGAAAATGGTGGATTAAACCTGATTTTAAAGCGCTAAACCTCTCACTTTGATGACAGTCTCATCAAATTCCATTATATTTACAATGATGTGTGAACTAAACAGACATAATAAACAAAATAGTCTAAATATGGGTACAGCAGTCATCGAATAAATGATTTTCAATAAAAAAAAAAATCCACTATTTAAACCATTTCATAAGGCTTACCATAAATTTTTTCAAATTTCCTGATTTCAATATAATTGTTACATACTATGTCAAGTGGTTCATTTTTGTAAAGTTTAACTTTTGCTATTTCTAGTGCATTTTTGTTCTGTTTTACATGTTTATTTCCATCGTTCTCTTTTCCCCTAAATAAACTATTTTATAGCAAATTTTGGTAGAAGTAAATTATAAATGTCCTGGATAGCAACTTTTCATGGAACTATGACAATTAGTATTCAAATGATACTAGAAATTTTTAATAAAGCATGTGACCTCTTTTTACTTTAGGGAATAATAATAATAATAAATTTGTTATTTAAAGAGGGTAAGCACAGTTACTTACAATTACTAATCTTCCCTGAGGCCCTCATATACATGTATACAATACAAGTAAAAAAATAAATAAAAATAAAAAAATAATAATAATATGAGAAAAAAGCAAACATACAACATATAAACACAATTGTATAGACATAATAGCTCAATGTACATGTACCATGATTAAAAGATATAAAAGAGTTACAGATTGCATGTAGTGACTATGACTCTGACTATATCTTTTAAAACAATTGTTTTTCCAAACTACTATTTGATTATGTCTTTAAACACTTTTTGATCTCAAATAAACCCTGTATAACCATACAGTAACCCTATCTTTGAAATGAACTTTGTCTGGTAAAATCAGTGTCTTCTAATGAAAAAGAGTGCATCATTCTAGTGAGAGGTTTAGCTAGCTATGACACCAGGTTTAATCCACCATTTGATACCTAAGAAAATGCATGTACCAAGTCTGGAATATGACAGTTGTTATCCATTCGTTTGATGTGTTTGAGATTTTGATATTGCAATTTGATGAGGGACTTTCTGATTTGAATTTTCTTTGGCGTTTGGTATTTTTGTTATAATATTTTACTTGTTCTTAAATTTTATGTATAAATAAAAAGATAGAATATACAAATCATAGAGAGAAAAAGTGTTCAGTTCCCAATCTTTTTCTTGCTGAAAGATGATTAACTATTGGCAAAGTCTTCTGGGATTACATAATGCTAACAAATTACAAATTTTCATAAAACTTGAATGTAGAATTATTTTGAGATAGCGGTTAATTAGTCTGCTGCGATGCTGATGTCGTAACGAGCAGGCATAACATAAACCTGGATATTGTTCCAATGTGTCGTGCAGTCAGTAAAATCAGATGTGAATTTTTGAAAATTTTCCAAAAATTATTTTTTAGCTGCCTATACTACATCAAACTTTTATTTGATAAAAGTGCAAATTTTTAAGATAGTTAAGATAGGGAATTTCTCAATATTTTTATCGTGATATAATTCAGGTATTAAAACTAGTTTGAAATGACCCCTTGTTTTTCACAAAGTCATGACTTTGCTTTTAAATGTTGCACTTGAAGTATAGGTATGAACTATATATTTGCTTCAGAGAGAATACCTTGTTTATTTTTACACCACAAATTGTTCATGTGTTGATATATTTTTTTGCAAATGGTCCATTTTATTAGCAGAAATTATACTATTTTCCTTCTCATTGAGTTTCTGCTATGGTTAATCTGGATTTGGCCATCAAAATTCTTTATAATACATAGTTGTTGCTTCTTAAGTTCAACTATTTCTACATTTATTAATGATGAGCAAAATTCTCTCTGTATTAAAATATTTGAAGATACAGAAAACAAAATTGTATTAAAATTTTTGAAGATACAGAAAACAAAATTGGTTTTGGGAAATCCTAGGATAGGTTGACTAATCTGCATAAAGCAGCTTCATTCTTTGTATAACACATTACCTGTAAACAACTTCTTAAAAAGTTCTGGTAACAGCTAATTAGAACTGACTGATGGCAAAATATAGTAAATACATCAACAGTAAATTCTGTACTCTTATATACAGTGTATACTATACTCTGTATGACCGACAAAATTTCAGACAAAAGTTCAATCAGTCGAACAGAATTTTTTTGATTTTAAGTTGAAAATATAGAATTGATCAAATTTCTCTTTAGGTCAGATGAAGTCTAAAAAAAGTTTGCCACAGACTGTCTTAATATTGAACACTGAATTTTTCTAAAAAAAGAAGAAAGAAAGAGGGGAGGGAAAGGATGCTAAACTGGTTTGTGTTATTACTGTGTGTCACATTTTTCTTGGGAACTTCAAATTGAGGGTCCCAGATATCCAAATTGTGTATCATTCTGTTACTCTTTCATGCCAATTAGATAAGTTACACAAAAATTTACAAGAATGGTAAAGTCTTGAGTCAGCTGGACTGAAGATAATGATAGTCATATTCATACTGTTGACTTATACACCCTTCTTTGTATGCCCAAAATTGATTTTTTTGTTCTTTAGATTTAGCTTGTATCAACAAAATGATGATTACCACAAAACTTAGATCAAGTTCGAAATTAGGTGTTGTCACTTTTATTCTTTATAACAGTTTATCAATCCACATGACATATGTTTCTGCAATTGGTATAGGCTAAAGACTGAAAGTATGAAGGCTAGAAATGTTCATTCATAGCATGACAACAAGGTAAAGATAGAACAACCTTAACATAACTTATGTAGTTGCAACTTTTATTTTGAAAGTAACAATTAAAAATTCATTTAGGTATGGAATAATACAGTTAAAATGTAATGTGTGTTTTTTCTTTCTTCCAGGTGTTCTTCACCAGTTAAATGAAAGTAGGTCACAGCTAGAGGAACTGTGGGCAGCAAGGAAAATGAAACTAGACTTGTGTTTACAGTTGAGATTGTTTGAGAGAGATTCATTAGAGGTAAACAAAATGAAACTAGACTTGTGTTTACAGTTGAGATTGTTTGAGAGAGATTCATTAGAGGTAAACAAAATGAAACTAGACTTGTGTTTACAGCTGAGATTGTTTGAGAGAAATTCACTAGAGGTATTATTAAACAAAATGAAACTAGACTTGTGTTTACAGCTGAGATTGTTTGAGAGAGATTCACTAGAGGTAAACAAAATGAAACTAGACTTGTGTTTACAGTTGAGATTGTTTGAGAGAGATTCATTAGTCAGGTAAACAAAATGAAACTAGACTTGTGTTTACAGCTGAGATTGTTTGAGAGAGATTCACTGGAGGTATTATTAAACAAAATGAAACTAGACTTGTGTTTACAGCTGAGATTGTTTGAGAGAGATTCAATAGAGGTAATAAATTGTAAAACAAATAAAAATATTCTGGTTGTATAAACCTCTTTAGCCTTTTGGATGCAGTTACTTGTACAGTAAAGTAATTTATATATGTTACATTTGTATAGAGATTATAGGACATTTATATCTATACACATTAGTATAAAAAAATAGAATCCCTTCTCTAACCTACTTATCATGCTTAAGTGGTTTTAACATTTTTTTTTTGGTTAAGGTCTTGACTTTGGGATGGTTTTGTTGTGTGCCCAGACCTATATTTTGCCTTGAATTGACCAATCGTTGGTTTCTTAATGTCCAACTTATAAATTTAAACAATGACTCACTTTTCTTAATCTTCAATATTTGATTGATGGGTTGGTGTTTATTGCTACTTTCAACACTGTTGTGCTATTTTGTGGAGGTCCCTTTTTATTAGCTCACCTGGCCTGAAGGGCCAAGTGAGCTTTTCCCATCACTTGGCGTCCGTCGTCGTCCGTCGTCTGTCGTCCGTCGTCCGTCGTCGTTAACTTTTACAAAAATCTTCTCTGAAACTACTGGGCCAAATTAAACCAAACTTGGCCACAATCATCATTGGGGTATCTAGTTTAAAAAAATTTGTGGCGTGACCTGGCCAACCAACCAAGATGGCCGCAATGGCTAAAAATAGAACATAGGGGTAAAATGCAGTTTTTGGCTTATAACTCAAAAACCAAAGCATTTAGAGCAAATCTGACATAGGTAAAATTGTTTATCAGGTCAAGATCTATCTGCCCTCAAATTTTCAGATGAATCCGACAACCCGTTATTGGGTTGCTGCCCCTGAAATGGTAATTTTAGGTAATTTTTGCTGTTTTTGGCTATTATCTTGAATATTATTATAGATAGAGATAAACTGTAAACATCAATAATGTTCAGCAAAGTAAGATTTACAAATAAATCAACATGACCAAAATGATCAGTTGACCCCTTTAGGAGTTATTGACCTTTATAGTCAATTTTTAACCATTTTTCCTAAATCTTAGTAATCTTTTACAAAAATCTTCTCCTCTGAAACTACTGGGCCAAATTAATCCAAACTTGGCCACAATCATCTTTGGGATATCTAGTTTAAAAAATGTGTGGCATGACCCGGTCAACCAACCAAGATGGCCGCCATGGCTAAAAATAGAACATAGGGGTCAAATGCAGTTTTTGGCTTATAACTCAAAAACCAAAGCATTTAGAGCAAATCTGACATGGGGGTTAAATTGTTTATCAGGTCAAGATCTATCTGTCCTCAAATTTTCAGATGAATCCGACAACCCGTTATTGGGTTGCTGCCCCTGAAATGGTAATTTTAGGTAATTTTTGCTGTTTTTGGCTATTATCTTGAATATTATTATAGATAGAGATAAACTGTAAACATCAATAATGTTCAGCAAAGTAAGATTTACAAATAAGTCAAGATGACCTAAATGGTCAGTTGACCCCTTTAGGAGTTATTGACCTTTATAGTCAATTGTTAACCATTTTTCCTAAATCTTAGTAATCTTTTACTAAAATCTCCTCCTCTGAAACTACTGGGCCAAATTAATCCAAACTTGGCCACAATCATCTTTGGGATATCTAGTTTAAAAAATGTGTGGCGTGACCCGGTCAACCAACCAAGATGGCCGCCATGGCTAAAAATAGAACATAGGGGTAAAATGCAGTTTTTGGCTTATAACTCAAAAACCAAAGCATTTAGAGCAAATCTGACGCGGTGTAAGTGTTTATCAGGTCAACATCTATCTGTCCTGAAATTTTCAGATGAATCGGACAACCTGTTGTTGGGTTGCTGCCCCTGAATTGGTAATTTTAAGGAAATTTTGCTGTTTTTGGTTATTAGCTTGAATATTATTATAGATAGAGATAAACTGTAAACAGCAATAATGTTCAGCAAAGTAAGATTTACAAATAAGTCAGCATGACCAAAATGGTCAGTTGACCCCTGAAGGAGTTATTGCCCTTTATAGTCAATTTTTAACCTCTTTTTCGTAAATCTTAGTAATCTTTTACAAAAATCTTCTTCTCTGAAACTACTGGGCCAAATTAAACTAAACTTGGCCACAGTCATCATTGGGGTAACTTGTTTAAAAAATGTGTGACGTGACCTGGCCAATCAACCAAAATGGCTGCCACGGCTAATAATAAAACATAGGGGTAAAATGCAGTTTTTGGCTTATAACTCAAAAACCGAAGCATTAAGAGAAAATCTGACAGGGTTTGATTGTTTATCAGGTCAAGATCTATCTGCCCTGATGTTTTCACATGGATCGGATAACCCGTTGTTAGGTTACTGTCCTGAATTGGTAATTTGAAGGAAATTTTGCCGTTTTTTGTTATTGTCTTGAATATTATTATAGATAGAGATAAACTGTATACAGCAATAATGTTCAGCAAAATAAGATCTACAAATAAGTTTACATGACCAAAATAGTCAATTGACCCCTTAAGGAGTTATTGCCCTTTATAGTTAATTTTTAACATTTTTCATTAATTTTTGTTAATTTTTAGAAAATATTTTCCACTGTAATTATTGGGCCAAGTTCATTATAGATAGAGATAATTGTAGCAACAAGAATGTTCAGTAAAGTAAGATCTACAAACACATCACTATCACCAAAACACAATTATGTCATGAATTTATCCGTGTCCATTGTTTAATATGCACAAGACCAAGGTGAGCGACACAGGCTCTTTAGAGCCTCTAGTTTATGGAGGAAGTCGAAGTGCCACTGACCTTCAATACTAGTCAATTATTTATAGATTGCAGTCACTTGCTCCATCCACATGAAGGATTCAAACTCAGACTAGCAATACAGAAATTCTTAGACTGCTCAGCCACTGAGGCCCCTTAATCTTCTATCCACATACACAAAGCTGTATATTTTATATAACATCTATGGGATAATAATCTGCTATCTTTATATGAAAAAAAAAGATGTAGGTTCCAAGTACTTTAACAAAATGAAAATAAAAGTGCAAGAAGAGAGAGAAAACTTTACATCTTAAGGTCAAGTGCATGAAAGTAATAACTTGTGACATCTCCTTTAAACATAAAAAAAAAAAAAAAAAAAAAAAAAAAACATTCATGAAGTATAGAAGAAGCTTTGTTTTACTGGCAAAACAGTTGTTTATACTGAAAAAGATATAAAACAAAATTATATTTAGTGGTAAAGTAGTGTTAACTGTGACAAGTACTGTATTTTTGTATAACTTGTATTATTATAATAATCTAGAGACTTAATTATTGTGTTCAAATTGCCAAAAAATCTTAAAACTACACTTCTAAATCGAGAGTTACAAGAAAGCACCTAACCAACTAAAGTTCTTTTTTTTTTTTTTAGAGAGAAACAAATCTTATAAACGTCATGCAAAAAAAAAAACCATAATAAAAAGTGCAAAGCAAAGAAAAAAAGACAACACTTCTTTTGTTAAGAAAACAATTATGTGTATTATACGAGAAGATATGAAAAGTCAAGTTCTATTTATTGTGCATTTTACTTAGAAATGTTGAGACAACAACTTTCAAACTTTTCTCAAGGTGTCTTCATAACTGGAACAATTGATAGAAATTAGTTTTAATTTTGAAAAAGTGCTAATGATTTGATTTTAATATTAGGTCTTGTCTCATCTAGATCTATAGTCAAAACAGGAATTGCTGCAGAAAAAAATGGATTGAGTTATGCAATTGTGATTTAAATTCTTAGGTTAATCATTGTGAGATCTATAGGCGAAAGATTTCCAGTTGTGAAATTCTACTAATAATTTAAGTTATTTATTCGTTAATTTTAGGTGTCATCACAGTTAGAGCTTTGGGCAGAAGAACTTCAACACCAGGAACTTGGTAATGAAGGCAGTAAAGCAGAACAACTCTTACAGGCTCATAATGAAAGTGTTCTCTTGATGCAGAATTGTACATTTGAAGTTTTACAGAGAGGACAAGACTTAATTCAGGTATGTATAAAACTTTCAGGTAAAAACTGTATACATATATGTAGTCCAATAGATTTATTATTATTTTGAATTATTAATTTTTGTTGAATTTTGGGGATTGTTTGAACCACGAAATAAAGTGTTCAACTAATTTTACCCCCGCTTTAAAAAAGGGGGGTATACTGTTTTACCTCTGTCTGTCCATCCATCCTTCCATCAGTCCGTCCGTCCCATGAATATTTTTCATCGCATTTTTTTCAGGAACTACAATACAAGGATTTCTGAAATTTGGTTTCAGGGTTTATATAAGTCAGCTATACCGTGTGATGTGTTTTCAGATCCATCACTGGACAACTTCCTGTTTACCGAACACTTGTATGAATTTGCACATGATAGCCAATTTGAAAATTTTCATCACATTTTCTCAGAAACAACAATACAAGGATTTCTGAAATTTGGTTTCAAGGTTAATATAAGTCAGCTATACCGTGTGATGTGTTTTTAGATTCATAACTCAACAACTACTTGTTTACCGAACACTTGCATATTTTCACACTATTAATATTATCCACTTGCGGCGCGGGTATCATTTGTGAGCAGCAGCTCGCAGTTTCACTAATTACAATTCAAATGCATAACTTGTTTAAACCATAAAATGAATTTTCTATGAAAAACAGATTTTTGAACAATCCACAAAAATCATATGTAAAAAAAAATACAAGAATACAAAATTATGGAGTTGCAGACATATGTGATACAGATAATATTGAGCTTCTAAAAAAGTAAAAGCATAATACTTATAATCCTTAGTCACAAAAATTAAAACTTTTATGACATTTTGAGAGTTAAACTTGTGTTTGTCAGAAAACTTTCTGAAATTTGTAGACCCCTCTTAAAATAAATATATTCTGCTGTATGTATGAACATTTTTATCTGATATTTGTTTGGTTGGTTGCTTGATTGAATTTAACTTGCCATATGTCCTAGAAAGAATCCAAAAAATAACTACCAAAACATTTATCACATTTGAAAATTAGAGTATTCTTTGCAAATGGTGGAAATATTTTACAATTTTAATTTCATAGGAGATCTAAATTTGAAAACTTACAGATTATAGATAAGAATAAACAGAAAAGCAGTATATATGTTAGTGAAAGAATACTATTTGATCATTTGGTTGGTGTATTGGAATATTAAATATTTTCACTCATCCATTCCTAAAAGGTTTTAAATCTTTTGATTTAGAATTAAAAAATAATACACACACAAGCAATGATACTTTATTTGTTGTTTGAGTAAATATTGTTGACAATTTGTAGTAAAATTATATTTATAGACTTTGACCTAGATGTCTTTTCCACAACTTAATCTTACAAAGTTCAATGTCTACAGGATTTTGATAGATTTTTAAGTCAAGTTTTAGTCAAGGGTACTGTTATATTATATTTTTAGCCATTAATTTTATAAGAATTGTCTGACTTAATACATTAGATTGAGATTTGATATTTTTACAGGTTTTTGAGAATTCTGGGATACAGTTAATGGCTGATTCTCAATGTGAGGCTCAGTCACGTATCCAAGCGTTGTTAGAATACTTACATGAGAGAGAAATGGACCTGGAAGCCATTGCTGAATCAAAGAGGGAAAGATTGGAACAACTCGTACAGCTCAGGAACTTTGAAGTAGAAGCCAGACAGGTATAAATAAGATATTTATATGTCAAAGGCTCATTTGTCACAACTGGCTTATTGCTCTGAAGAAGGTGGCATGCTCATGTAGACTATTCTGTATAAAGTGGCCTGACTGGGTCAAAGAATCAAATTTAAATTTGATTTTACTTGCCTATCTGCCATGCACTTAGAAATTAGAAGAATATTTTAAAGTCTAGTCAGCTTGGATACAACTTGACAGTTTAGATTTTGAAACTTACTACTGCGGATTCATTTATTTTCCTGGGTACCAATTATCGTGGTTTGAAAAAATCCCCTGTACCCACAAAATACACGAAAAATTGGTATCCAACGAAAAATTTATGAATTCACGATATCCTGTTTCCCTGTGAGCTGCTGCTAGCATTCAAAAGATTGACTGAGAGCATCAATTAATAATAAGGACAGGTGGTTGAACTGCCATGTAAACTTAAATCACTAAAAACCATAGTCTCTTCCTGAAAACAATAATTCATATGTACCCTTTACTTTTGTTGGTCTTATATTTTTACCTGGGACTTTATAATTTTGTAGCATTACTATCTACAGACTACAATGAAAGGTAGATAAAGCTTTGAATTCCTATTTTGTGTCCCTGATCAGTTCAAGGAGCATCTTTTGACTGTACCAAAGCCTACATGTTTCATATATATTCTCTTCTCATGGAATACACATTGGAAATATGAACAAATAATGGCTAAGTATAGTTATAAAAAGTAGCAATGTAATAGTACAATGAGTTGTTTAATGAGTATTTATTGCTAAGGTGTGTGAATACTGTAGATGATTATGATGTAATAAATTGGAAATTCAATGTTAATGAGTTGTTTTACTGTCTGTATTTTAGGTTATATACTGGATAGACCATGGAAAGTCAATGTTAATCAGTTGTTTTACCTGTCCAAATTCATTAATGGAGGCTGAATCTCTAAAGAAAGAACATGAACAATTCATGCATGCTATTGAGGTATGTATTACATACAGATTATATTTTGTAAAAGTGGTATACCTTAACAGTTAAAACTGTCATCCTGCTGGCACCTAGGAACAAGGGAAGGCAAAGGTTGCAAAATTCACAAGTTGAGGAAGCTAAAGACGAGGCAAAGGACAGAGCACCTACAATGAAAGCTGACATCTTATATAAAACTAAGGAGAAGTGGTTTGATTGCAAATGAGACAACTTTCCCACTAAGACCCCGTTTAGACTGGCAACAAAATTGGATTGATCTTTATTTGAATTGATCTTAAAAAGACTAGTTCGCGTTTACATTGCACAAGCAAGATCGATCGAGATAGATATTATTTAATCCAGTGCATTTACACTACAACATAAAAAGAACCGGTCTGACCTTTATTTTCCTATCTAAATATAACAAACACCTGAAAAAAGATGGATCTAAGCGTTTACACCAAAAAAAAAAAGATCGATTCAAATAAGATCGATCATTTTAAAACCACCTCTAGAGGTAGACTTTTTAAGTCCGATTGAAGATTGATCTTAGTAAAGATCAATCTTAAGTTCAAATCAAGTGGATGTAAGCAATTATAGGCAATTATACACTGGTCAACAATGGCAAACCACAATTGTTTTCTTGTACATGTATAACAAACTTTGGATTCATTAAGTATGTCTGAGCCAGTGACAACTCTACAACAGATTTATCCATCGGATCACCAGCAGTGATGGTGATAGATGGCTGTGTACATTATTTATATACAACTCGTCTTAACATCAACCCAACAATGTTAGATCTGTAAATTTGCTTTCGCAAATTTTTTGTTCTTTCCTCGCTGGGATTGACAAAAAATTTGCGAAAGCAAATTTACAGATCTAACATTGTTGGGTTGATATATATATACGTGCTAAGGTTTATTGTGGTTTTGCTGAGGTCTGCATATATTCCTATAGAAATTTGCCATTCATGAATCCATGTATATCCAACAAATAATAATGAATTTACCTTATAATCATGTTTTATCAATTATCATAAAATAGCAATTTGTTCTATGTACATAGGATGACATATGGTTTCTGAGCTTGATATATAATCACACATGATGTCGAAATAATAATTGATGTTCTGATTGCCAAAAATGAACAATTAAATGTAAATTACTGTTGAAGACAATGATAAACATGTCAATAATATACTAATTAGTAAACTCAATGTAAACTGCATGTGTAGCACAATGAATTACAATAACAATCATGCTGTATGAAACATCTGAGATGATATTGATATCAGTCACAGTGATATAAGCTTTATCAAACCCCTAAAACTCTATGAAGTCACATCACAGATATCAGTCACAGTGATATAAGCTTTATCAAACCCCTAAAACTCTATGAAGTCACATCACAGATATCAGTCACAGTGATATAAGCTTTATCAAACCCCTAAAACTCTATGAGGTCACATCATAGATATCAGTCACAGTGATATAAGCTTTATCAAACCCCTAAAACTCTATGAAGTCACATCACAGATATCAGTCACAGTGATATAAGCTTTATCAAACCCCTAAAACTCTACAAGGTCACATCATAGATATCAGTCACAGTGATATAAGCTTTATCAAACCCCTAAAACTCTATGAGGTCACATCATAGATATCAGTCACAGTGATATAAGCTTTATCAAACCCCTAAAACTCTATGAGGTCACATCATAGATATCAGTCACAGTGATATAAGCTTTATCAAACCCCTAAAACTCTATGAAGTCACATCATAGATATCAGTCACAGTGATATAAGCTTTATCAAACCCCTAAAACTCTATGAAGTCACATCATAGATATCAGTCACAGTGATATAAGCTTTATCAAACCCCTAAAACTCTATGAAGTCACATCACAGATATCAGTCACAGTGATATAAGCTTTATCAAACCCCTAAAACTCTATGAAGTCACATCACAGATATCAGTCACAGTGATATAAGCTTTATCAAACCCCTAAAACTCTATGAAGTCACATCATAGATATCAGTCACAGTGATATAAGCTTTATCAAACCCCTAAGACTCTATGAAGTCACATCATAGATATCAGTCACAGTGATATAAGCTTTATCAAACCCCTAAGACTCTATGAAGTCACATCACAGATATCAGTCACAGTGATATAAGCTTTATCAAACCCCTAAGACTCTATGAAGTCACATCATAGATATCACTCACACCTTTAAAGACTTTATCAAAATTAGTATAGGAAGATGATATACTGAAAAATCCATATCATAAACACTTTTTTATATATTTAAAGTAGATGTTTTTTATGATCAGTATTACATCAACTCTCATGGGTAAAATCATCTTCTTGAAGTATATAATAAAGTGTATATGATATGGCTTTTTTCAATATCACACATCATATCAACCCTCAACCAGCTATTAGGATTATATTGGTGTTGCTGGTGGAAAGCTATATGATTTTCTCTATGTGAGTATGTATTAAGTGCATTCTTTACTAATATTGTTATGTTTTATAGAAATTTAAGGCACTTTTGTTCAAATTACACTAAAAAAGATGCATTTAGTTCCTCAATATTAAAAACTATATGTTAAATGACAGTTTGATTTTCATCTTTCAGAAAACCAATATTAGCATGGCCCAGGTGACACAGCGAGCTGAGAATATGATACAAGCTCACCATTTTAATTCTGATCTGATCCGAGCCATTGCTGAGAATGTGACATTTGCCTGGCAACAATTGATGTATCACACAGAAGAGAGACATAAACTTGTAATGGCGTCCATGAACTGGTACAAAACTGCTGAACAGGTTGGTCAAAACATAACAAGTTGTCTTGTGACACGATCAAGAAAGATCCCTTTACATCAATGTTCTGATAGTTTCTGTTTGATAAAGGGTCAATAGTCATTTGATTGTCTAACTGTTAGCCATGGGATTCATGTGTAAGAGGGCTTTTAAATTAATGTTCAGAAAACTTTACATTATTGTTGTGCTTGATAGAACAGGTCGAGAACTCTAGATTTTCTGACGTCAGAATATATTTGCATAGTAATTTCCAAAAACACAAGGCCAATATGGCCTTGAAAAACTAACCAATCGACTCAATGAACTACAATGCATTGTGGGCTACTACGAGTAAACTACTACTTAAAACACGTGGAATTAGTAGGAAAACAGTCAACTAATATATTGTCTGGGACTCTAATTACCAATGTTTTTATTCTGCAAATATATTTAATGTAAAATATATAACGTAATCTTCAATTTGCATGCTCAGATTAAAAAAATATTGTTTACTGGCTTCACGATTCGACTTTTTTTTTTGCCTTGCAATAGTAGTTGAACCGGTTTTGTGCATTGTTATGAATTGAACCTGCATTAATTTCACGACATGAAACAGTGAAATATCAAATGAAGTGACCACTGTCCAATAAGAAAACCATTTGAGCTCTTTTAAACCGGTATCATGTCATTCCAAAATCATTTCTGCCTAGAAAAACACGAATACTTTCATTGAAACTCTTCTTTCTGTACTGAATGTGTAAAATTTTTTATCAGGACCTGAACTAAAAGTAAGAACATCATAATATTCAGTATGCTAAAAACAAGTGTTATGAAAGCGGCAGGGGCGAATCCAGCCATTTTAAAAAGGGGGGTCCTAACACTGGATCCGCTACTGAGCGGGTACGGTATATAGCTCAATACATTTCTTTATAGTTTCATCCATCGATAATATCCGTTTGTTGCTAATTTTATCACAAAATATACCTCAGAGGTTTTTTATCGTTCGGCTGCTGTCCTCTTGACATATATAAAATATATCCAATATTAAAAGTCTCTGGATCATAGTGGGTGCCATAATACCTATTTTTTTTTCTAAAACGTGCTTTGTATATATAAATATGATGATGAGGTATGAGTGCCAAATGAGACATCTTTTCAATAAAGACATAATTTAGTAAAGTTAGCAGTCATA
This sequence comes from Mytilus galloprovincialis, assembly GCF_965363235.1. Classification (NCBI taxonomy): domain Eukaryota; kingdom Metazoa; phylum Mollusca; class Bivalvia; order Mytilida; family Mytilidae; genus Mytilus; species Mytilus galloprovincialis. Next base: position 54,493,406 of record NC_134851.1, read on the forward strand.
GGTTCAATGCTGAAAAGTAAGCTATAAATGACCCAAACATTACTTGTGTAAAACAATAAAAAAAAAAACAAAAAAACAAAAAAACAAAAAAAACCGCCCAATTAAATATATAAAAGGAGAAGAAATCTTTTCCATAACAAAAACATATATTGTATAGGAGCCTGTATTTCAGTGGTTGTCGTTTGTTTATTTGTTACATATTTGTTTTCCGTTCATTTTTTTTTTAATAATTAAGGCCGTTAGTTTTCTCGTTTGAATTGTTTTACTTTGTCATATCGGGGCCTTTTATAGCTGACTATGCGGTATGGGCTTTGCTCATTGTTGAAGGCCGCACGGTGACCTATAAATGTTAATTTCTGTGTCATTTTGGTCTCTTGTGAACAGCTGTCTCATTGGCAATCATACCACATCTTCTTTTTTATTATAGACCCAACGCTGCAATTTTCACAAAACATATCAAATTTTCCACCTTGTCGCACATACATATGTATAACATCATTACAGCTTATTTCCTAATGCATGTAGAGCAAAACTTTGGTTAACTTGCTTGCTTTGTTTGTAAATTGTACAAAATATAAAATACACAAGTTAAACTATGCCTATATATATATTGTTTAAAGATGTCAATCTTATTTTCAAACCCTGTATAAACAACTATACAAACAAAGCAAGCAAGCCAACCAAAGTTTTACTTTGCAGGTATAAGAAATCAGCTGTAATGATTTTATACAGTTTGGCAAATGTCTGAGCCCGTTAAAAAACGAACAAAATGAAACTACAGTTGCTGACTTCACTACCTTCAATACAAAGGGAACAGTTTGGAAGTCCAATATACTGAAATGTGACAAAAATAAATACTTATAGATTTTGTTAACACTGCCATGTATGTAAATATAATTTTCTTCGCCTTTTTAACGAACACAAAATTCAAGGATCACACATTTGCCTTTAATTATCTATACGAAAATTGCTGTAGTACTCGTGAATATCACTCAGCACCGGCTGTTATCGACGGCTTACTTTACAGCTAGTAAGTTTGTCTCGTGGGTAATTGAGTTTTTTCGCTGTTGTTTCGTTGCTGTGTGGTGGACAAATACATGAAATATCTGTGCCATCATCAAACATGTTAATGGCTATATATCGGGTAATTCAAACCCTTTTTTCTTCGCATAGAAACAACTCTTCGTTAATCTGAGCATGGAAGTAATACTTTATATCACGAACTATAAATGAGGATACACAAAATGAAAAACTAAGCGAAATTGTGAATCCCGCATTGCACGAAAAAATGTGTTGTATTTCAGTAAATAACACGTGTTCTTGGTTGATTGTAAACACGTAGTAGTCCATCATGCATTGTGACTCATCTTGTGGATTGGTCAAAAACCTAGGTAAAAATAAATTGCGTCACATGTAAATAAACAATTACATGTGCGAGAACATAAGTATGCTAATCTATGCATTTCCATATAAGGTAGTGGTCCCGACCTGTAGAAGACAGCTCTGATTTTTGTTTGTTTTTGTTTTTGTTTTCATTTTTTGTTTCATTCAAAAATTACTGGACTTCTTGTCAGATTTACAATATCTCCTACATGTTGTATCAAACCTTGAGTTTGGATGGATTATGGATTTACTTGAAAATATGTTATTGAAGGAATTGATGGTTATAGCACACTGTTTTTTTTTAAATTCCAGAGTTATGGAACTTTGTTCATCAGATGAATAAAAGGCATTTAAAAAAATAAAATTCATGCACTAGGTCTAGTACGCTTCAATCAAATTTTTACAAACTCTCGTTGTGATAGGTGAATGAAGACTTGCTTTTATTTTGTCATTAAACAGTGTAGAACTTTTAAAAGTTTTATTCAACACAATGTGTTGCTTTTAAACTTTAGTTTGCCTCAACATAATATTATGAAATTTATACACAATGCTTATAACCACAAAACAAAGATCATGTTTGAATTTGAGTGGTGTTTTATTTAACAGTTCTCTGATCTTGAGTTATGCCGCTTCATAAATGGAAAACTTGCAGAATTTGTGTCTTAGTTAACTTTAGCTTTCCTCAATAAAATGTTATGAAACTAATGCACATAAAATCAAATAAAGTATGAATTTGGGTGGTGTCGCTTTTCCAATTCTCTAGTTATGTCCCTTTATAATGTAAGTTGCAAGCAGGGGTATCATCTATTCATTTACAGAGGCATTTTATTTGCTTCTGATTGATAACCCTCCAATATCCCATTTTGTGTTTGCAAAATTTTTAACATACACAATAAGGGCCTATCATGTGTTCTTGACTCAGCTGTTTATTTAAATTGTTGATTACGTGTGCAATAATTTAAATATGCACAGTAAGGGCCTTATCATGTGCTCTTGACTCAACTGTTTATTAGAATTGTATATCACACTGATGCTATATTTTCCAGGTCTGGTCTGTATTGGAAAGTTTAGATGCTGATTATAAACGAGATGAAGACTGGTGTAGCACAGAGAGGGCCAACACAGGGGATAAAGCTAATTATTTATTACAATTAATTAATAAACATAATGAACAGAAAGAGGCCTTTTTGAAGGTAAGGGGTAACCTATACCCTATGGAATCTAATAAGTTATAACATTATTTACTGTGAAGTGGATTACTTTTGCAAATTGTTCTTTTTTGGTTCACCTGGCCCGAACGGCTAAGTGAGCTTTTCTCATCACTTGGCGTCCGTCATCCGTCGTCATCGTCCATCGTCGTCGTTGTCGTTAACAATTTACATTTTGAACTTCTTCTAGAGAGCTACTGAATGGAAGAAACCAAACATAGCATAATTGTTCCTTATGAGGTGCCAACCAAGTGTTGTTACTTTGTAGCCAGTCCATCATCCAAGATGGCCACCAGCGGGGGACTTAGTTTAACATAGGACCCTATGGGAAATGCATACAAATGACGTCTTTTAGAGAACCACTGAATGGAATGAAACCAAACAAAGCATGAATGTTTCTTATGAGGTGCTGACCAAGTGTTGTTACTTTGTAGCTGATCCATTATCTCAGATGGCCGCCAGCAGGGTACTTATTTTAACATAGGGCCCTATGGGAAATGCATACAAATGACTTCTTATAGAGAACCCCTGAATGGAATGAAACCAAACAAAGCATGAATGTTCCTTATGAGTTGCTGACCAAGTGTTGTTACTATGTCGCCAATCCAACATCCAAGAAGGCAGACAGCAGGGGGCTTAGTTTAACATAGGACCCTATTGGAAATGCTTACAAAAGTCTTCTTAACAACCCCTGAATTGAATGAAACCAAACATAGCATGAATGTTCCTTATGAAGTGCTGACCAAGTGTTGTTACTTTGTAGCCTAATTTTATCTTTTTTTATATGATTTCAAAAACCTAAATAGAGTCAGGTGAGCGATACAGGCTCTTGAGAGCCTCTAGTTGCTGATTTTTACCACATTGCTAAAGATATATTCCCTGTTGATGATCCTGCATCTGTCCATTGAAGAACTCCAGGGCAATACCAACTAATTACAGATTATAGGATTTTATGTCGATTAAAGTTACAGATGCTGAAAATTCATAAATTATTGTGAGGTTTTTATAAATGCAAAAAAATGCGACATGGTGATTATAAAAAGTTGCATTCTGATGTCTAATACATATATATCTGCAAGCAGATTTTCCTGAAATTGCAATAATTAATCTCGCTTTTTTCTTCATTGTTAAAAAATCGAATAAAGACGCCTGCAATAGTTTCTTCATTTATAGAACTGTTATAATTTGCTTATAATCTCAAATGAAAAATACAGAAACAAAACCTTTAGACGATCAGGGCAGATCTAAGTATGGTTTATAACATATGAAATGAGTAGAGACCTGCAATCAACAACAAATTTCAAAACATAAGACTTTATTTTAAGAAATAAGAACAAGGTCATTGATTGTAAGGTTTTTGACTTTAGGATAAGGAGGTGAACATTCAAAAACTGATTAAAATAAATTAAACTTGTATTTTAGGCCTGTACCCTTGCCAGAAGAACTGCTGAAAGTTTCCTGAAGTATGTAAACAGAAATTTACACACTTTTGGCTCACAGATAAAATTTAGAAGTCCAGAAAAGCATGTAAAAGGTAAGAATATTTCTGTTATTCTACAGGAGAAGAAAAAAGAAAAAAAAATTCATTCTGGGAAAAGAACAGATTTTCAGATAAAAATGTAAGGTAAGAAGGTGTGGATATATTGCAGGAAGAGAAGCAGAAAAACATTTTCTGAGTTTTCCCACCACAATTTGATGATTATGTGACTATTTTAAGACAAAAAATAACAAGTTAAATTTGTAAATTTTAAGAATGAATAAAAATATTCTGGTTATCTCCCTTAGATCAGCTTTATCTCTTGGCCTATCAGAAAAGAATTGGAAATTTTAATAAAGTTTAATGGTAAAAAGTTTAATTTCATTTAAAGGGGCACTAGCTATGAGATATATGAAAAACCTATTATATTATTTTTTTAAGCTCAGTCAGTAACGAAATACAAGTAGTGAAAAAATAATTCTGTTTTAGAAGCCAATAAGAGTCAATTTTGTCAAAAAGTAAAAAAAACATTGATTATGAGTTATTCATGTGAACTTTAATTTAAACCCTTAGCTTGAAATGGATAACACGTGAATTGTATGTGTAAAGTTAGTTAAAGGAATAGAATGTTAACTTTGAAAGTAAAACAAAGGTAAATCATTTGATTGATTGATTCGATCCACAAATAAACATACATATTTTCATGCCTGTGCCTTTTTTATTGCTTTATTTAGACTTTTAATAGTTTGGATAAATGATTTACATTGTTATAAATCAAATATGAGAATTTGATTAGAATCGGTGAACATGAATTTGATAGCTAGTGCCCCTTTAAGATACAGACAATGCAAACAAGTGATATAAAAAAAATGAAAAGAATTTAATTTACAAAAAATGTCTAAAATCTATAAGATTTTCACAATGTGCAATTTTGCATTTGTTTTTCCTTTGTCCTCACAACATTCAATCCATAAATGTTCAGTGTTGTCAATGTCCAGTGCATTTGGAATTGATATTCCCTGATCTTTAATCACTCTGCAGGTAAGTTATTCCTCATGGCCATACGGAACATGGAAAGCACTAGTCTTGTTATCAGCCACTATGATGTAGCCCATAGTGGTTATTGCAATGTCATGTGGGTTAAATGGTCTTTGCTCATTGTTGAAGGCTGTATGGTGACCTACAGTTGTTTTTTTCTGTGTCATTACGTCTCTTGTGGACAGCTGTCTCATTGGCAATCATACCACATCTTCTTTTTTCTTTTTCCCTTGTATTGGATGAAATGTTTCAATTATAGACCCATTTGAATTTCCCATCCTTGCCTATGGTAACGACTCAAGTGCCTGTTTTGATTGTCCTATCAATTGTTGGAATATTACCATTATGGTAAATTCTAATGCTGTATAGAAGTGTGAAAAGCCTTTGCTTTTGTTTGACATATTCATATGTAAAAAAATTTTGAATGCTGTTGTGTGTCAGGTTGAAATTCTCTCCTTCATCTATGACGCCTATTAGAATTTTATTTGACTTTGTAATGTGTATTGCCAAAGGATACAACAGGGATACTGACATGAATTGTTGGAATTTGGTTTCAGTTATATTATATCAGGACTTTCAAAAATTGACATCAGAATTTAATTATTAGATGTTGAATACATATTGAAGATCTTAACAGAAATCTCTTTTAGGGTTTTGAGTATTTGGCTAGTTGTAATTTGTTGAAAAATTTTCATGGTTGGATAGGATATCAATGCAGTTTTTTCATCAGTTGTAAAAACTGTATTAACAAAGGAGAAGTCTGTTGTGTAGCTCTTCAAAACTTGGAAATCAATTATCCATTCTTCTTTCTATCTCAGTGAGCTAAACAAGTCAACTATTAGCTGCAGGGTTGTCTCACCTTGAGTGAAATCAATGGAGATTGTGCATTGGTACACTTTATGTGATCTCAAATGTAGCTGTGCAGATTGCCCCTTTTCACCACGAATGTGACCTACCAAATTAGACTATTTACCGGATTTGTAAGAACATGAGCAGCATGAGGGGTGACTCAAATGGAGCATGATCTGCTTACCCTTCTGAAGCACCTGAGATCACCCCCAAATTTTTGGTGGGGTTTGTGTTGGTTAGTCTTTAGTTTTCTATGTTGTGTCTTGTGTACTATCATTTGTCTGTCTTTTTTATTTCTTAGCAATTCCATTGCATTGTCAGTTTATTTTTGATCTGTGAGTTTGACTGTCCCTCTGGTATCTTTATCCCTCTTCCAGTATAATTCGAATGGATTGCTTTCTTGGTTTCTTCATCTTGAAGAGCATTTATAGCTTCTACCATTTGCTTCTTTTTCATTTGAAAATCTTTTAACCAGTTTTTCTTGCTGATTCAACTTTTTTTCTTATAGATCCCTTGCATACTTTCTAATGTCTTCTCTTAACTCTGAAGCTTTTGTATTAATTTGCTCCAATATATCCTGGTACCTAATATTCTGATCTTTTTCTACTGTTTCAAGTTCTTTTATTATGCCCCACCTACGATAATAGAGGGGCATTATGTTTTCTGGTCTGTGCGTCTGTGCGTCTGTTCGTCCGTCTGTTCAATTGTCCATCTGTCTGTCTGTTCGTTTGTCCGTCCGTTCCTCTGTCTGTCCCGCTTCAGGTTAAAGTTTTTGGTCAAGGTAGTTTTTGATGAAGTTGAAGTCCAATCAACTTGAAACTTTGTACACATGTTCCTTATGATATGATCTTTCTAATTTTTAAACCAAATTAAACTTTTGACCCCAATTTCACGGTCCACTAAACATAAAAAATGAAAGTGCATGTTTCAGGTTAAAGTTTTTGGTCAAGGTAGTTTTTGATGAAGTTGAAGTCTAATCAACTTGAAACTTACTACACATGTTCCTTATGATATTATCTTTCTAATTTTAATGCCTTATTATATTTTTTATCCAATTTCATGGTCCATTGAACATGGAAAATGATAGTGCGTGTGCGGCATTCGTGTACTTTGGACACATTCTTGTTTTTATTTGACAGTTGAATAGATCCTGTGACACTCTTACTCCATAGTCTTTCAGTGTGTTGAGCTTCTCTCTGCATGTTTTGTTGATTGGACCCAAAGCATGCCCATCATGAAAGTCTGCATTCAGGGCAATTTAACTGATCACAAGTCTGGCAGAACATTGAAATCATGTTCTTGTGTTTTTAACATGGAATATTATCTGCTAAGAAACTGGTCCCTGTTTCTTGACCAACTTCTACATCCTTGAGTGCACCAGTTGTTCGAATATCAATGATAGTGTGTTCTGTTACAGTATCGAGCATAACATTTCCGGTTAATATTTGAAGTGTTTTCACAAATCTCACAAGGTTTGGGAGCAGGTGCTCTTCTTGCTGTTGTATGTGTTTTGTCAGTCAAGAATGTGAATCTTTTGATACAGTCCTTTTTAAAAACACAAAAATACTAAACTCTGAGGAAAATTCGAAACGGAAAGTCCCTAATCAAATTGCAAAATCTAAAGCTCAAACTCATCAAATGATTGGATAACAAGCGTCATATTCCTGACTTGGTACAGGCATTTTCTTATGCAGAAAATGGTGGATTGAACCTGGTTTTATAGCTTGCTAAACCCAGACCTGCCAACTATCCCGATTTTCGCGGTATCATCCTGATTTTCATACCTCAACCCGAATACCGATATCGGGTTCGTTAAACTAGTCAAAATCACGATTTTCACAAAATATACCCGAAAAAATTATTGGATACCAATAATTTTGAAGTTTTTCTGATCAATTTTAAAAAATCTATAATTTTACCTGGGGACATATTATGACAAGTTAAAGACCCTATGCTAATCAACAGTCACAACAGGTGTCATAATTAGTTGTTGTATGTAATTGGATTACCTAATGGATCATAAAAATCCTCAAAATTAATTTGTAAACACAAATTTGGTCAGACAGCCTTTCAGTTTTTATCAATTTATCATACAAGCACAATTTGCAACGTTTACAGTAGTTCCACAACAAAATCATAGTTTATCTTGAAATACATTTTAATTTTGAAACCAGACGTCGTGTGTCTGTTGATTTACAGCTATTACATTAATGCTAGCAAGACAAAACTTTGTATGGCTTGCTTGCTTTGCTTGTATCAATGTTTGCTCAAGCATGACAATTAAGATAGGCGGGGCTTCAGCTTGTATACATCATACTTAAATCTTATTGGACATTACGTTTGAGGTTAAGGACACTAAATTTTAAAACATCACATGACTAATATTATTATCACATGTTTCCTTACCTGTAAAAACAATTTGATGTAACAATAAGTGAGGTAATTCGATGATTGATATATCATGGTATTAAATGTGAACCTGTACCAATCACACCGATTTTTTTGCTGTTTTATTAAAAAAAATAGTTTACTTTAATATATTCATTCTGAGACTACTATAACACTGTGTTATAGTAGTCTCAGATTCATTGATTATTTGAGGACCAATTAATGTTTTAACTGGGTGAATTTTCTGTATAAGGTCAATTATAAAGTACACCTATGATATCCACACTTTCTATAGACTGAAATATGCAAAAGTGCGATCCGAAAACTTTACCAATAATATACAGAGAGACATTTTTTTTTTAAATTACAGCAAAACTTTTGGTAAACAAATATTTATTATCGTATTGGCAAAAATGATGAAAAAGGAATTTGAAATATCTGTCATTTTCCCTCCAATCTATTCCTATTACTTATTATGTCCATTGTTAATGAATATTACGCAATTGGATTGAACTAATTTTTGCTTTTCAACCTTCAAACTGTGTTTTTTTTTACATCGACATTAAGAGTCAAGATTTGTGTTTGTTTATATTTGTTGTTTGTAAATACGCATTTACGGGACGAAGTATGGCATACCTTTGTCCGTCGGTCCTTCCGTATCTCCCTCGTCAACATGTGGAATATTATCTCGAAAACGGTTGCAACTAATAAACATGAAAATTTGATGAAACATATATCTATTGACGTGAGCGCCCTTTAGTTATTTATTTTTTTTTTTTATAAATTTGGGATCTAGAATTTTCGGCTTTTTTTCACTGTTTAAAAAAAGGGGTTGGATATTCCAGTTTTCGGACAATAACTCAAAAACGCTTTCAGCAGTTTTCATGACACTTTTGTGAAGTGCACATATCTGTTGACGCAAACTCTCTATCAATTTTGATATAAATTTTAGATTTCACGTTTCATAATTATGTTATTTTATTCATTAGAAAGTGGCGATTTTCAAGTATGTAGACACGACTTTGGACAGTTATCATGCAACTTCTGTGACCGACCTTACATGTTTAACCCCGCCACATTGTTTATGTATGTGCCTGTCTCAAGTCAGGAGCCTGTATATTCAGTGGTTGTCGTTTGTTTGTGTGTTACATAATTATATTTGTTTTTCGTTCATTTTTTACATAAACAAGGCCGTTAATTTTCTCGTTTGAATTGTTTTACATTGTCTTATCGGGGTCTTTTATAGGTGACTATGCGGTATGGGCTTTGCTCATTGTTGAATGCCGTACGGCGACCTATAGTTGTTAATGTGTCATTTTGGTCTTTTGTGGATAGTTGTCTAATTGGCAATCATACCTCATCTTCTTTTTTATATTATACCTATCAATATGATACCCCTTTAGTTTTTTCATAAATGTCAGATATATGATTGAGAAGTCATTCAATATAATTCTTTGAATAAGCGAAGGATGTGGCATACGCTCATGGTGCAGCTGTTCATTCAAATTTTACAAAAATCTCTGCTGGTGTGCACTTTGTTGTAGGTCTGGGGATGATATTAAATTATTGCAAAAATACATGCTGTATTCCTAAATAATTTAATATCGAGTCATTTTTTCGTGTATTGTTTTGTTAATTCAATACCGGAATACTTTAAAATCCTGATGTCCGACGAGAACAACCAACCTTCAAAAATGTAGCTGCAATCCTCGGCGACAAAATAAGGAATCAAACGCATTCTCAAAATATCCTAGATTAATCGGTCCTCTGACTGCTTTAAAGGACTTGTTGGAATCAGAAATCCTAATAAATTAAGGGGGCCGTCAAACAGAATAACCGCGGACTAGGATAGAACCACAATATTAGTGATAATAGATAGAACAGTTTTCTCATTGACAAAGTTTAACTACATTTCCCTTTTTATAGTTATATAATTACATTAGATGATGTATGTTTCATTATAATACTTTATTTTGATTGGCTGAATACACATCACGTGTTATTCCGTAGGCAATTGCATCACTCAATAAAACTTTTCGTTCACAACACGTGGTCCAACAAAAAAGTGCACTGGTGAATAAAATACAAAAATTATAAAATTCTTATTTTCATGATCATAGACAAAAATTTAATTATAAGTATTGAATGCTTCTTTTTGTAACTTTATAGGGTTGTAAAAGCGTTGACTGTGCGCACATTTTAAGTATGAAGCGCTTCCGCGCTTCATACAAAATGTACTTCGGTCAACGCTTTTACACCCCAATTTATTTACAAAAAGAAACAACAACAACAAAAACAACAACATTTGTAAAACAAGACATCCCGGTGAACTAAAACAACAACAACATTTTCCAATCAAGATATCTTACTTAATGAACCATAACAACAACAAAATTTGTCAATCAATATATCATCATGAACAACAACAACATTTGTCAATCAAAATATCCTAATGAAGAACAACAACATCATTTGTAAATCAAGATATCCCCATGAACAACAACAACAACATTTGCCAGTCAAGATATCCCAATGAACAGCAGCAACAACATTTGTAAATCAAGATATCCACATAAACAACAACAACATTTGTTAATCAAGGTATCCCGATGAGCTAATTAGATTGATTCTCCTCAAGTTTTTATTTCATGGTAATATTTACAGTCTAGGGTATCTGTTATCCATGTTTATCAGTACACTTAAGTTTCGACATCAAAAATCAGATTTATGTCTGCAAGTTTGAGCACATTACTTCATTATAGTTTTAATGTAATTGTTTTGAAGAGTTAACTTATTTACGTTCAAGGAGGTTATATGAGAAGGTCTCATATAACCTCCTTGTTTGTATACAGTAAATATATTTTGTTTGCATGTGCCACTCCCAGTTAGCTAATCTGTTATTTAATACTTGTTGTTTGTTGTTGTCACGGTATCATATTTTTTTCTCGTTTACTCGATCTGAATATGAATCAGGCAGTTAGAGCTCTTGTTTACTCGTTTGAATTACTTTGCGGGATGTTGAAAGCGGGAAGTTGGCCTTTTATTGCAACCTTATTAATCATTTGGTTTCTTGTGGGGTTTGCCATTATATCACATCTTCTTATTTTTATTAGTCCTTGTGTTTTTTTACTATATTTTGAATATCAATTTCTCTCAATACAGCAATTTAAAAACTAGCTGTCAAATAAACCAATGAAGTACTAAAGGTAGTTTCCAGGCCATTCTTCGTGATAATGATTCAATAAATTAATACACCGTCCATAAGTTAGACACTTAATCTTTAAGAGGACAATACAACAGAGAACAACAAAACAACAACCGACTTTTGTGGGTTTTTTTTCTTTATTTATTGCCTGTTTTGTTTTGTTAGTATTTCATTGGGTTTTGCGCATTTGTTAGTTTTTTGTTCTGTTTAGCGCATGTGATAAAATTTTGATATGTAAACTAACATTTGCATATCATAGGTTTTTGAAAAAGTCGATTGGAACAATTACTAATGTAGAAATGACAAAAACAAAATAATTGTTATAAATGCATTACAGCTTATTTCCTACAGCTTGTAGAGTACAACTTTAGCTGGCTTGCTTGCTTTGTTTGTATAAAGGTTAGCTTAAACATTGTAATTAAGATAAAATTGAGAATGGAAATGGGGAATGTGTCAAAGAGACAACAACCCGACCAAATAAAAAAACAACAGAACGACATCTGCAAACAATATAGACAGGCATTATTAAACAAGTATATATTATATTTGAATTGAATTTTAAACGTTATCCCAATTACAATTGTCAATATACAAAACAAACAAGCTAACCAAAGTCTTACCCTGCATGCATTATGAAATTAGCTGTTACCATGAACGAAGCTTCTCCACACTGCACAGTATGTCATGAAAAATTAAACACGTAACTTTTCTTTTAAGTCTATCATTTGTAGAAAGAAAGTGGGTGCAGGTGAAATAAGATTTTCCACGTTACGTAAACGATAACCAAATTGAATGTTGTTATGCATTTATCTTATTCAACAAATAAGATCTCGGTTTTAAAGAAGCAATATCAAATTCTATAGAATTTAAATGGAAACTTTATTTATTAAAGGTGACAAAAAGTGTGATCAAAACTTTAATTAGCCCAAACTAAAAAAATCTGAGTATAAACATGTTTTTTAGTCACTTTCATCATCAGCATCACAATCAGTGTCGAAGCTCTCTATGCCGGTAGCACATTTCAAAGCTGCATCAGCAAGAAGATCCATAGACGACTTGGGATGTGTGTGGACTGGTGCTGAAGGTTCCCTTTTTACGGAAATATCGTTCCCAAAAACACTTGTAGGTGCCGGTGACGTCGGAGTACTAGTATGTGTGCTCATAGATTGAAATGGCGGTGGATATTGCCACGGATAACTTGGGAAATATGGCATCATTTGCGGATAAAATTGCTGAAATGGAAATCTCATCTGATGAATGACAGGAAACTTTTTGTCATCTTCATCTGCTTCATCTTCAACTTTTCTTTTAGTTGTAAAACAAGGGCGTACTTCCTTGGATCTATTTGCCATTTCGTCCAGTTTGTCTTTAAAATCTACATAATCGTTGCCGCGATCTTCAGGTACAACTCCATTATATCCTATCTTGAGACTGTGAAGGTCTTTCATTAGTTTTGCTCCGTCTTGATATTTTGTTGGGTTTGTCTGTCTCAGTCTGCTCCTCATTGAGGACATAAAATCTGTTTTCTTTACACCCATGAAGGATTCAAGTTGGTTTTTTTCTTCGTCAAGCTTTCGGATCTTTTGCTTTAGCTGCAAAATTTCTCTCTGTTTAGTTTTTTTTTCTTGCAGATACTCGGGATGCTTGTCTGCTTGGCCACATAGGTGAATGCTGGCACAGGGATAGTTGGTACAAGATTTGTTGTTCTTATTATTGTCGGCTTTGTGCCCAGTTTTGTGGCAGTTGGTGCACCTCCTTCCATCCTTTTCCCTCTCAGAAAGAATAATTGTAGAGTATTCTGCCTCTGCCAAGGTTAACTTTCTCTGAATCTTTTTCACTGATTCTTTTGAGGACTCAACAATGTTGTTTAAACTTGGTTTCTGAAGCCCCATTTGAGAGTTATTCGGTGAAATGTCCTTCAAATTTTTTAAGGCATTTTGCAGTTGCCTTCTTCTCCCAAGTAACAGTTGAATATTGGCTTGCTGGAACATTTGGTTTAGGTCTTCATCAACATCAATGCACCTCAAACTTCCAATTGTGTCAAAACCATTGCTTCGAAATACACTTGCAAACTCGGTAAATCCACTCCCTATTTGCATTAAAAATTCCTCGACACTTAAATCATCCATTTTCAAGAAATTATTTGAAATCTAAAAACAATGTGCCTCAAAGCATGGGAAAATGTTATTTTACGTTTTAGCCAATGAAAACACCTTTAAGAGTAAATATACTGAACAAAAGTAGAAACACAAGACTTTTTTCGTCATGATTGGTTTAGTATTAGTTGATTTAAGTCCAGTTGCAAATATTTCATGCACGTGTCAGATGGTTACACCTTGTTATTTTATTGAAAGAACTTTCATACAACCGAAAATCATGTTTGCGTTAATTATCATCTTTCCCTCTAGTTTTTCTAAGACGACTGATGTAATGCCGAGCCCTGCAAGTTTAATACGCGAAATGAGAAATATCGATTGGAGATCCTGTCGGCGGTGTCGGCCACGGCGACAACGGCCTTGGCGGCGCCGTCAACATTTAGAGGTTCAGTCTATGTCTAAAAGTTTTTTTTATATAAAAATGAAGATGTAGCATGATTGTCAATTAGACAACTCACCACAAGTGACCAAAAATTGACACAGAAATTTACAACTACAGGTCACTGTACATTACTAACTTTGTCAAATCTTCATGGAATTTACATAATTAATGAACAGAGGTTTGATTATGACAAAAGAATACAGCATCCAGAGCAAAATAAAAAAAATATGTTATTTTTTTGTATCCATTTTATATATATTGATAAATGGAGTAAGTGTTTTGGTAAAAAATATGCAGATTTGGTTTCGGGTTAAGGCTATTTTAGACACGAATAACTTGTGCCAGCCTTTGTGTACTATTATGAAATTTGAACACAATAAAATTGAGAATTGAAATGAGGAATGTTCCAAAGAAAACATCAAACCCACCAAAGAGCAGACAACAGCGAAAGGCCACCATTTGGTCTTTAGCGCAGCTCAAGAAATTCATACACTCGGAGTTGGGCTTCGGCTGTCCCCTACAGGCCAGAGGGTCTTGACTTAGGACGTACACAAAAGTGCGACAGGGTTAAACATGTTTTTTTTTTATTTATTTTTTTATTTTTTATCGCAACCCTCCCCGATGCCTCTAGCCAATATTGAAAATCAGTTCAAAGAGGTCCGAAGTTGATGTCAGAATAGGTAACAAAAGAAACTAAATTAAATCAGGAACATATATATTGAAGTTAGATATACTGTTCCCAGATTAAATGACAATTGTACATAAATAAACAAAGGACTACTAGCAGTTACTGACATGCCAGCTCCAGATCCATGACTCTGAAGAAAAAAGAAAACGACTGCATTGTGTAATAAAAAAATGAAAATCAGGCGTCAATGTTTATTATAATCTTATTTTACGTATCATAAGCTTATCATAAACATTGACGCCTGATTTTCATTTATTCAATATACACAATGCAGTCGTTGCTTTTTTTTCTTTTTTTTTTAAATAAACTAAATTGACAAGCATCTCCATATTTGGTTTGAAAATTAACGTTATTAAATGTAATCTTTAATTAATCTGTACACATTCGGCAATGCATAAACGATGCATGCCTAATGAAAAACAAAAACATAAAATGGCTGAAATATAATTGACAAGCACTAAAGAATGACGGTTTCAATCTTGACATTTTTAATATTAAACTATCTGATTTCTTTCTACTATTCAGTATACTTTTGAAAAAAATACTTTTGTGTTGATAAATGTTTTAGCCAATCAAAAAAGGGCTATACCAAACAATAGAAGTTAGTTGTTTCATTTGCAGCATTAACTCATGCCATGGACTTGGCCAGTACCCAAGTTACATTTATCAACGGAGGGTAACAAAGGGGTGTATATCTAAACCATATTATATAAGTATATATATATATATACAAGCTGTATAAGTGTATGTAATTTTAGAACTGTCTTCGGTGATGATGAATACTAATCCATACTATATAAGTTTTTCTTAAAATCAGTATTTCCATCATAAATTTGTCATGAAGATATGGAAAAATATACTAAATTGCACCTCTGAAGTTTTTAATACAGCAAGTTATACCTGTAAATCAATCAAGCAAAATCAAATTCAAAAAGTTTATTATTACATTAAAGTGAAATAAAAGTTAGAAATGAAGAGGTCAAAGGCTGGACGTTTTTACCAATCTGGAAAAAAACTACAAATTGAATTAAGACGTGCAATTGTAGATCAATATGGAGAAGGGAAAAATGTTTATACTATTGCTAATGAAACTAACTTAGATACAAGAACAGTTAAGAAAACGTTAGAAGAATACATGTCGACAGGTGACTTAGACTATTCAGGAAAAGCTCACGGTTCAAAAACGCGTATCGCAAATGAAACAGTAATACTTGCTATAGAATATTATTTACACCTAAAACCATCAATGTATCTACAGGAAATTCAAAAAAGGTTATTATCTGATGGGATCTGTCTCCAAAATAATGTTCCAAGTGTTTCGTACATTCACAAGATTATAAAAGATAGATTAGGATATACACGGAAAAAGCTTACTGTGAAAGCCAAAGAAGGATTGACAGACCAAGTTCAAGTAAAATTTGACCATTTTTTGGATAGTATTGAGGACATTAATCCATTAAAAATTCATTGCTTTGACGAATCGTCCGTCATTATGACAACAGGTAACAGACATTACGGTTATTCGGAATTAGGCCAAAGAGCTTTCGAAATTCAAAAGTATGCTTCAAATGCAACCTTTACTGTAAATCTTCTCCAAAGTCCATTAGGTGTAGATTACTTTAATATTATAGATGGACCTTCAAATGGATTACAACTAGTTAACTTTTTTGTCGAAGCCTTAAATGAAACGGATATCTATGGGAATAGTAAACTTAGTCCGGGAGATGTAATTGTACTGGACAATTGTGGTTTCCATCATGGTCAATTAGCAGAAACACATTTACGAAACTTGCTACAACAATATGGAATAACACTGGCATTCCTCCCACCTTATCACCCTGAACTTAACACATGTGAACACAGTTTTTCAAAAATGAAATATTATCTCAGACGACATGAAACTTATACTACGATGTATCCTGAACTAGCAATTTGTGACGCTATAAATGAAATATCAAGAAACGAATGTTTTGGATTTGCCAAGCATTGTGGATATATACTTTGAACTGTACATTGACGAAACTTAATGAATTTATGAAATTTCTTTTCACAGTAAAGAATTTTGATTATAACTTGTGTTTCATTTTAATAATTTAATGCACTTTAACTGTTGAAGATATGTCCAGTCCGGCGTTCTATAATCAATTCTTGCATCTATTAGTTGTACCATGAATTCACTTTAATTTCTTGTTAATTTTATTTTCAAAAATATATTTAGTATTTTAGTGCTATCAAACATATGTATTCATTTATAATCAGACAACTATTATCCAAATAATTATTTTACCGAATTCGTTCTAATACGTTTAAGGTAAATATGTGAAGGGACTTTCCCTCCATTCATTTATAACTCCACAAAGATTACAAAGATTGTGTATTGTTCTAGTAGTATTTAACGAGGTCACTCAGTGTCCAATCACATCCTGTGTATACTATACACAAGCTGAAACTCCGCCCTTGTGTTGATTGCAAGGAAACTGTGAGAATAATATTAGTCATGTGATGTTTTAAAATTGAGTGTCCTTAACGGCCAATAAGATTTAAGTATGATGTACACAAGCTGAAGCCCCGCCTATCTTAATTGTCATGCTTGAGCAAACATTGATACAAGCAAAGCAAGCAAGCCAAACAAAGTTTTGTCTTGCTAGCATTAATGTAATAGCTGTAAAATCAAAGCCATTTTGTAATCACTTCTACTGTGTAACTGTATAAGCCTCCACCGGTAAGTGCACCTCTGAATACAAAGAAAGAGAACTCAAATTTTATCCATTTTCTCATTAATACTGATAAGACTAAATCAAAATCTGTATTCATCCTTCTAACTTGAGGAAATGTAGGTTTAGGTCTTTTGAGTCATGGTTCATAGATAAGAAGGTCTTTGGAGGGGGAAAAGGGGGTCTAAAATTTAATAGAACAAGAATCATGCAAATGAAAAAAAACCAAGGCCTACAAGCTAATCATTTGTATAGCAAAAGAAAAAAGAAGAGAAATGAGACTCATAGGAGTAAAAAAACAATGCACACAGAAACGTCGCAAAAATTGCACCCTTAAAAATCGGGTTGTGCGCTAAATCCCCCATGGAGATTTTCAAAAGTTGGCAGGTCTGTAAACCTCTCACTTGTATAACAGTCTCATCAATTCAAGTTGAAGGTCTGGAATATTTGTACTAAATTCCCATTGTATTATAAATTTGAAAATACATTTCAGCACTATTTAAGAATACAATGTGTATTTGTTTTAGCAAGAATGATTACTTTATTTAGGCTTCATGTTCTGTCATTGTGAAATGAAAATAAAATTATGTTAAACAAGGTCAAAATCGGACAGAGGCATCATTTTAAATGTTGTTAAAACAATATCATGTATAGAAAATTTTAATACAAAATAAATACTCAAACATAATATCATTATATACAGTCAAAGAGTATTTAGATCATTTCAGATTGCATTCATTGAAATTTTAAAAGGAGATCTATAAATATTTTTTTTAGCTTTCAACTGAAGCATTAAAAATCTGTTTTGAATATGAATGATATCTGAACATTTAGTTTAAATATTTTTATTGATATACTATCAATTACAAGGTAAACAAATGAGTGGGATTATTAATCAATACATATTTGTTTGTTGTTCTAGTTTTTCTTGCCTAAACACTTCAAACCAAAGGAGATTTTTTTCTTTTTGTCAGAAAAAAAAACCCCATGAAGTTTCTCATCTAATGCATAATTCTCAAGTATTTCTGGAAATTTTATATTAAATTGAAATTTGTTTTCAGAAAAATTGTATGGACATGATTGTTTGTATTATTCATGCACAGCCAACTCATTTCACATTTATTTTCCCAATAAAATATTTTGATATTTTATAATGCTGAATAATATACTGTTTGTGACTTGCATAATTTTTGAAAACTACAAAACCCATTTTATTTCATATGATATAGATAGATAGATAGATAGATTATTCTCATAAAATCATGCAAATACAAAGGTTGCAGAGAAGTTAAAAAATAATATACATAAAAATAAAATTGCATTAAAACTGCATAAAATTATAAATTTCAGATAAATAAACACTTAAAAAACAACTATATTAAAATGAAATTATATTAAAAGATTGACATTGCAAAATAAGTAATAATTTCATTGGAAATTTATATACCATGTACCAAGCAAAAATGAAATATTTACAAACCTATTTACAAGTTTCTGTTGCACTCTAACATTAATATGGTGAAATGTTTCTTCAGCCCACATTGTATATTGTTGATTTTCTCATTGTTAAGGACCATTAATGTTACTGCTGGTGGAGGTTTCCACCCAGAGTGTGACATGATTTTTCATTGATATGCCATAATTATAAATCAACTGGTTACAAAACTTTGAATTTTCAAAGTATTAATGATTTTCTACCTCAGAAAAAGATTTCTTTAGCTGTATTTGGCAAAACTTTTAGGAATTTTGGATCCTGTATGCTCTTATTTGGCCTTTTGAATTCTTTTTGATACAAGTGTCACTGATGACTTTGATGTAGACGAAACATGTGTCTGGCATACTAAATTTCTATCCTATTAATAGTTGTCTCCATGGCAATTATACAACATGTTATTTCAATTTATTTTGTGTGTGAAATAGTTGTTGCAATTCTAAGTTTTCAATTTTTTTTTTAACAAGTATAACTCGTTAAAATGAGTTCAGTATTTTTGTGATTTTACATTTTGGATGATGAAAGAAAGAAATAAATTTGATAGTCTTAAGAATTGATTAAAGACGAATTTGTTCTTAGCAGAAATGTTGAAAAGTATTCTACAATTTCAGGACAAAAAGGTGAAACAAAGTTATTGAGAGTTAGCAAAACATGAGTGAAATAAAAAAAAAAAAAGAAAAAGATACACAATATGGAAATAAACTAAAAGAAAATTATACAATATAAAGCAAAAAGAATTGTTTACACATCTTAAACATATGATTTCATTTGTGACATTTTTTCGCTTTCACAGGTTATCATGTCTTGTAAAAAGTTTTCAAGTTCAGCACTAACATTGATATTGTAAGGACTGAGGTTTGAATTTTCGTTAAACAGCTGCCTTTCACCATCTTTGTCACATATTTGTGGGTTTTTATCTTCATTGTCAAGAGCATTAAGTTCCACATCAAAAGTTTGTTCATCAATATCAAATAAATCTAAGTCAATGTCTAAACAGTCCAGCAAAAGATCCATGTTCTTATTGGATGTTGTGGGATTGTCCATTAAAGAATCATTTTTTCTCTGGCTGGTGGGATTTGATTGCTGTAAGCAGAAAGAAAATTTTATATTTGAAAAAAGTCTTAAGACATGTCTTATAAAAACAAGTTGATTTCTGGTATAAAAAACATTGATAAAAAAATAGCAATTTAGTACAGTAGTTTTTTGTTTTGTACAGTGATTGATAGGAAATCAGCAGATTTAATCAATTAGTAGCATTTGTACTACTGTGGATTCATTTATATTCGTGGGTACCAATTTTCGCGGATTATGGAAAACTTGCAAGATCGTGGATATTTAATTTCGTGGTTTTGCCGAAGTCTACATACAAGCCTATAGAAAATTTGTTATTCGTTGAACATTTGATTTCGTGGTTCACCAGTACCCACGAAAACCACGAAAATTGGTATCCCACGAAT
The DNA here is from genome assembly GCF_965363235.1 of Mytilus galloprovincialis. Taxonomy (NCBI): domain Eukaryota; kingdom Metazoa; phylum Mollusca; class Bivalvia; order Mytilida; family Mytilidae; genus Mytilus; species Mytilus galloprovincialis. Next base: position 54,513,843 of record NC_134851.1, read on the forward strand.
GATAATGAATCCACAGTATATAACTTAAAAAAAAATATTCTAGGGTATATTTTTTAAGTGTGTATTTGTAAAATGTGATGTCCTTTTTCCTACCTGGTTTACACAAATTTGCATTTGAGCCAATTACCAGTTGTATGTTTATTGCACACTTGTTCCAAACAATATAACAAGTATTTAATATCGATAAATAGTACCTTGATGTCTTGTGTCAGTGATGGTATTTTTCTTTTTTTCATCTCCATTCCGTCCTCCTCTATGCATTTTCTTTTCTGCAAATTTAATAAGTTTGTAAGTGGTTACAATTTTCTTTCTTTCAGTAAATTGACCAAAAAATACAATTTTTTATGAGTTCCATTTCTATAGGTTCATAGTGATAAAGTTGAAGTCATCCTTTAAAAAAAAAATCAGAATCCATCATGAGATGATTGACTGTTATGGAACAATTTTTACAGTCTGTGTCACAGATAACCAGGAATATGTTCTAATTTTGATGTAGCAACAATTTAGTCATTTTTTCCTTTATTGTGACATAACAGAATGAGACATGTCACAGAATTAAAACTTACCATGACTGATGTCACATGTGGAACAGAATTTTCTTACTCTACCGGAGCGTATGAGATATACTTCAGTTTTACTTTAGGTTTTTGTTTCTTAATCTTTAGTTTTCTTTAAGTGTTGTATTCACTTGTTTGTCTGTTTGCTGATATTTTTCTATTTAGTTTTGATTGTCCCTTTTTCCCCCTTTTTTTTTTTACAAAAGTAACAAAATATATATTTTAACCCTGCTGCATTTTTGCACCTGGCACAAGTCGCTCATCTAGCTTGTTTTAGTCTTGTATGATTTTTAATTTTAGTTTCTTGTGTGTAATTTTGAGTTCAGTATTACGTCCATTATCACTGAACTAGTACATATATTTGTTTAGGGGCAAGCTGAAAGACACCTCCGGGTGCAAAAATTTCTCTCTGTATTTGGTGACCTTCTGCTGTTGTCTGTTCTATGGTCGGGTTGTTTTTGACTAATTATCTCCCTTGAAATCTTAAGTTATCAATTGCTGACATTTGTGTTAATGGTAAGTAAACTGTGGTTTTCTTCAAAATAGAAACAAAAAACATCTTAAGAAAAATAAGCAAAAAATCCTAAAAGAGAGTGAAAAACTAAAAGTACAGTAAACTATACATAATCCTATAAATAACTATGCATACCTTCAAGCTTGTTTTTGAAACACAGTTGTTGCTACTATCTGAACTATAGTCTGAATCAGTTAAAAGATCTTGACCTTCACTTGAGGTATTGTCCCTGTCTTCATTTCCTGACTCTGAATTGACTAAAGCTATTGAATCAGATGAGCCAATATTACTTGTCGGGGAGACTTGTGTGTGAAAATCAGGATTTTGAGAGTCTTTTGTGGCACTGCTGATGTCATCTAAATTGGTAGTTGATCGATTAGGAGTAGGTAATATGGGGCCTGGTTGCACAGAAATAGCAATATTATGGTTCAATTGACTGATTTGGTTTGTTGAAGAGGTGGATTGATTGAAATCAATTGTTGAGCATAAAGCAGTTTCTTGAGATGATATTTTATGTTGATGCTTGATGTCACTTTCCAATATTGCCTGGCTGTTGGGATAAATTTCACTAGGAAAATATGCATTCAAAACTGTCAATGCTTCTGGAGGAATGATGATTAAATTGACTTGATTGGCTGCAGGACATTCATCTGGTTTTGGTGAAACTGTTAAGTATTTCTTTGCAGTGACCTTTTGGTAAGAATCACTTGAGGGTTTTTGTATTGTAGTTTGACCTACAGTAGTAGCCATTGTCTTTAGTGGAACAAGTTCATCATTGAGTGGAAAGTCATAAACTAGTTGTGAACTATTTGTGCTAGTATGTTTTACAGTAAGAGTAACAAATTTTGTACTAATTTTTATAAGAATATGTGGCCGTCCTTCTTTCTCTGTTTCTCCATTAACTAGTAACAGTATTTCATCATCATTTGTTTCTACAGTTTCCATGTTCCACCATTTTTGGAGAATATTATGTACCTCTTCAGTAAATATTCCATTCTTATAAAGATGCTTTAGTGCAAAATCAATTTTTTCAATGCTAGTTGTCCTTTTATAAATACCACAAAAAATTTCTTTATGCTGCTTGTTTTCATTTTTTCTCATGAGCTTATAGGCATCCACCATATCTTTGTATTTCTGAGGAAAAGTAATCTGTGGGAGGGATAAAAAAGTATCAACCAGTTCCTTATCAGAGATAAGTGTTCTTCCAGGATTTTTCTTTTTATATTTTCCTCTATTGTTTGGATCAAAAAGCAAAATATCACTAGGCCAGTTTTCCAATGGCAGGTCCCAGATTCCATCCCACTTATCAGCAAGGTATTTCCCATGTGCACATGTATTTGAAATGCCAGCTATTTTACGAATGGCTTTGACCATAGTTTGTGATTTGTCTTCAAGCCCTGTATAATTCTCAAGGACCCTTACAATTTCATTTGTCTGAAGTTCAGTGATTAAACTAACATTAATCTTAGTGATAACTTTTGTGCTGCCTTCATATTTGAGAAAATCTTTGATTGATGCAATAATTATCTCTATTTCACATCGATGAACAAATAGTTTATGTAAAAGATTATATTCCTTAGTTTCCCAAGCATTTATTTCAGCTAGGTACATCTTTGGTACACACACTTTTTCTTCTTGGCAAATTTCCAATAAAGTTTTGAAATATTCCTTGTTCTCTCTGTCATTTCTTCTCTTTTTAGTTGGTTTGTATTTTGATTGTTCATGATCTGGTAATCTTATGAGAATCCTAGGACTTATATTTTGAATCCATCTTCTTTCTATAGTGGAATCATGAGCTAGTGACTTTTTGTTCATAGAAGGCCCAGGATGAACTTCAATATCCCCTGAACACCATAGGAGATAAAGACTTGCTTTAGCATACTCATATTTTAGGGACAGATATTTCTTCAGTTTGGCTGATTTGTGATGTCCATTTGATATCCCTACCATCACTATCAATGTCATCATGAAAAGTACTAGCATTTCATATAGCTTTAATGTCTTCCTTATTTCATCCACCTTTTTATCCACCATTTTGATTTCTTTTAGTTGAGCTTCCATTGTTTTTATATTCAATTGATTTTCTTTTAGATCTGCTTTCCATTCATACATGAAATCTTGTTCACTCATTGTAGTATGAGTCTGTAAAAACTCCATTGGTATTAAATTTTCTCTGCCTTTGTTCCCTATCTTGTTTGAAATCTGTGTTGCTTTCACTTTACATTTAATTTTAGCTATCCATAATTCCCTGAGTCTTGTCTCAAATAGTTCCATTGTATGGTAATGTGAAGCAAAATCTTCACCTTGTTCCATTGTTTGACAATATGAAACAATATCTTCATACTGTTCCTTTGTATTATAATGTGAAACATAATCTTCATACCTCTTCATTGTATGATAATGTGAAGCAAAATCTTCATCCTCCTCTTCTGAATGATAATGTGAAGCAAAATCTTCATCCTCCTCTTCTGAATGATAATGTGAAGCAAAATCTTCATCCTCCTCTTCTGAATGATAATGTGAAGTAAAATATGTACCGGTATTAGACTTCTTTCTGTGATGGATTTTTTTAGATTTAAAGCTGTTATTAGCCCTTTTTAAAGGCTTACTGTTATAATTTAAATTGGTTAATAAATCATCAAGTAAGTTAAACAAATTCTGAAAATCAATCTCTATTTTTATAGCTGTATCAAGCTTCTGGTTTTCATTCAAGTGCCTCAAAACTCTATATCTTAACTTGATAATCCATTCAAGGATTTTTTTATTCATTCCAACTTGTGTTGCATAGTACCTGATTAACTTTTTAACTGCACCTATTACAGCATGAAAGTGTTGTCCATTGTAAGGAATACTAAGAAGAACATCACACAAGTTAATCAGTACTGTAATATTATTTTTTGTCATCACTGTTCCTACCATTGATAAAAAAAACAGAGCATTTTCATTTATGAAATCTTGAAAGTCTGAGTTAAGGGTGAGCGTCTGACTTAAAATATTTTCATGAGGTGCATATGCTGTATTCTGATTTGATATGCCCCATTTGGATAGACACAACAGTACCTTGCAGGAAATAATTTGTGTTTTCCCCTCATTAACCCCTTCTTCAATTTGTGAAACTAAAAAATCAGCATTTCTTTGGAGAAATTCCTTCAGATTTTTTTCATCATTTTCAATGCACAGTTTTTCACAGTAACAGAGTTTCAACAGGAATTCATAATATGGCTCTATTTTACCAGTACAAAAGTCATCCTCTGTTATTTCTGAATTCATTGCATACAGTTGACCAAGGTAGTTGTTGAATGTTGTAAACATATCATCTTCAGAGAGAGCTGATAATAATGATTTTAGTAAACTCCATAGTGTGTTTGCTGTGTAAGAGCATTTTGTTGATGTATCAGCCACTGAGGCATCTGATGAACAGGTCAGTATTTCTGTGTTTTGAACCATAAGTGGGGTTGTTTTCGAAGTACACATGTTGAACTTTAAAAGACACAGCAGTACAGTGCAAGATATGGGTTTCCATTTTATTTTATTCCCACCAGCCAATAATTCGATCTGTGATACAAAGATATCAGCATTCATTCTCAGAAATTCTCTATAAGTTTCATCATTTTTATAGCACAGTATCTGACAGTGGCAGAGTTTCAACAGAAATTCGTAATATGGCTCTATCTTTCTAGTACAAAAGTCATCTTCTGATTTCATTGTATACAGTTGTCCAAGGTATTTCTTGAATGTTGTTATTATTTCTTCTTCAGAAGAAGTTGATAATAAATTTTGTAGTATACTTCTTATTGTTTCTGCTGTACAATAGTAATTTGGCAATGAATCAGCTACTATGGCAACTGATGAAGAAGCCTGTTTTTCTGCTTTTTCAATCAAGAGTGGGACATTTTTAAGAGTACAAATGTTCGAGTTCAAAATTAACAGTAATATCCTGCAATAAAATTTTTTTTGTTTTTTTCCAGCGTACGAAACATTTTTTTGTATATATGATACTAAAAACTCGGGATACAGTTGGATGAATTTTTTATAAGCTTCATAATCATTTTTACTGCAAATTGTCCTCCAGTAGCAAAGTTTCAACTTGTATTCATGATGTAATACTGCTACCCCAATACACAAGCCATCTGGAGTTATTTCTGATTGTATTGCATACATTTGATCAATGTAATCATTGAATACTTGAGAGATATCATCTTCTGCCAGAGTTGATAACAAGTTTTCCAGTACAAATCTTATCTTGTACACTGTACATGAATTTTTTGTTGTGCCTTCTTTTTCAGATTGGAATGAGCATGATTTTTGTATTTCGCTGTTCTGGATTTTTGATTGGGTTACTGTTGATTTCTGATCACAGATGTTCCAGTTCAGCAGACACAAAAGTACCTTGCAGGATATATATATTGTTTTTGTTTTATTCCCATGAACAACTTCTTCAATCTGTGATACAAACAAAGCTGCATTTATTCTTATAAATTCCCTGTAAGTTTTAACCTCATAATTTTCATACCACAGTTTCTCACAGTAACAAAGTTTCAACAAAAATTCATGATATGGATCTATCTTACCATTGCAAAAGTCAACTTCTGTTATTTCTGATTTCATTGTATTCATTAGTTCAAGGTAGTCATTGAATGCTGTTAATATTTTATCTTCAGAGAGAGTTGATAATAGCTTTTGCAGTACCTTGTACACTGTACATGGGTTTTTTGTTGTGCCTTCTTCTTCAGATTGGAATGAAGGTGGTGCTAGTATTTCGCTGTTCTGGATTTTTGATTGGGTTAATGTTGATTTCTGATCACAGATGTTCCAGTTCAGCAGACACAAAAGTACCTTGCAGGATATATATATTGTTTTTGTTTTATTCCCATGAACAACTTCTTCAATCTGTGATACAAACAAAGCTGCATTTATTCTTAGAAATTCCCTGTAAGTTTCAACCTCATAATTTTCATACCACAGTTTCTCACAGTAACAAAGTTTCAACAAAAATTCATGATATGGATCTATCTTACCATTGCAAAAGTCAACTTCTGTTATTTCTGATTTCATTGTATTCATTAGTTCAAGGTAGTCATTGAATGCTGTTAATATTTTATCTTCAGAGAGAGTTGATAATAGCTTTTGCAGTATACTCCATACTTTGTAAACTGTGTTTTGGTATTTAGTAGATTTTTTAACTTCTGATGTAAATGAGCAGTCTTGAAAATTCAATGGGGTTGATGTTTTCTGATGACAAATGTTCCAGTTCAAAATACACAGTAGTGCCTTGCAGGAAGAAATTTTATTTCTTGTTTCATGTTGCCCAACTACAACTTCTTCTATATATGATACTAAAAACTCAGGATACAGATGGATGAACTTTTTATAAGCTTCATTGTCATTTTCCCTGCAAATTGTCCTCCAGTAGCAAAGTTTCAACTTGTATTCATGATGTAATACTGCTACCCCAATACACAAGCCATCTGGAGTTATTTCTGATTGTATTGCATACATTTGATCAATGTAATCATTGAATACTTGAGAGATATCATCTTCTGCCAGAGTTGATAACAAGTTTTCCAGTACAAATCTTACCTTGTACACTGTACATGAATTTTTTGTTGTGCCTTCTTTTTCAGATTGGAATGAGCATGATTTTTGTATTTCGCTGTTCTGGATTTTTGATTGGGTTACTGTTGATTTCTGATCACAGATGTTCCAGTTCAGCAGACACAAAAGTACCTTGCAGGATATATATATTGTTTTTGTTTTATTCCCATGAACAACTTCTTCAATCTGTGATACAAACAAAGCTGCATTTATTCTTAGAAATTCCCTGTAAGTTTTAACCTCATAATTTTCATACCACAGTTTCTCACAGTAACAAAGTTTCAACAAAAATTCATGATATGGATCTATCTTACCATTGCAAAAGTCAACTTCTGTTATTTCTGATTTCATTGTATTCATTAGTTCAAGGTAGTCATTGAATGCTGTTAATATTTTATCTTCAGAGAGAGTTGATAATAGCTTTTGCAGTACCTTGTACACTGTACATGGGTTTTTTGTTGTGCCTTCTTCTTCAGATTGGAATGAAGGTGGTGCTAGTATTTCGCTGTTCTGGATTTTTGATTGGGTTAATGTTGATTTCTGATCACAGATGTTCCAGTTCAGCAGACACAAAAGTACCTTGCAGGATATATATATTGTTTTTGTTTTATTCCCATGAACAACTTCTTCAATCTGTGATACAAACAAAGCTGCATTTATTCTTAGAAATTCCCTGTAAGTTTCAACCTCATAATTTTCATACCACAGTTTCTCACAGTAACAAAGTTTCAACAAAAATTCATGATATGGATCTATCTTACCATTGCAAAAGTCAACTTCTGTTATTTCTGATTTCATTGTATTCATTAGTTCAAGGTAGTCATTGAATGCTGTTAATATTTTATCTTCAGAGAGAGTTGATAATAGCTTTTGCAGTATACTCCATACTTTGTAAACTGTGTTTTGGTATTTAGTAGATTTTTTAACTTCTGATGTAAATGAGCAGTCTTGAAAATTCAATGGGGTTGATGTTTTCTGATGACAAATGTTCCAGTTCAAAATACACAGTAGTGCCTTGCAGGAAGAAATTTTATTTCTTGTTTCATGTTGCCCAACTACAACTTCTTCTATATATGATACTAAAAACTCAGGATACAGATGGATGAACTTTTTATAAGCTTCATTGTCATTTTCCCTGCAAATTGTCCTCCAGTAGCAAAGTTTCAACTTGTATTCATGATGTAATACTGCTACCCCAATACACAAGCCATCTGGAGTTATTTCTGATTGTATTGCATACATTTGATCAATGTAATCATTGAATACTTGAGAGATATCATCTTCTGCCAGAGTTGATAACAAGTTTTCCAGTACAAATCTTACCTTGTACACTGTACATGAATTTTTTGTTGTGCCTTCTTTTTCAGATTGGAATGAGCATGATTTTTGTATTTCGCTGTTCTGGATTTTTGATTGGGTTACTGTTGATTTCTGATCACAGATGTTCCAGTTCAGCAGACACAAAAGTACCTTGCAGGATATATATATTGTTTTTGTTTTATTCCCATGAACAACTTCTTCAATCTGTGATACAAACAAAGCTGCATTTATTCTTAGAAATTCCCTGTAAGTTTTAACCTCATAATTTTCATACCACAGTTTCTCACAGTAACAAAGTTTCAACAAAAATTCATGATATGGATCTATCTTACCATTGCAAAAGTCAACTTCTGTTATTTCTGATTTCATTGTATTCATTAGTTCAAGGTAGTCATTGAATGCTGTTAATATTTTATCTTCAGAGAGAGTTGATAATAGCTTTTGCAGTACCTTGTACACTGTACATGGGTTTTTTGTTGTGCCTTCTTCTTCAGATTGGAATGAAGGTGGTGCTAGTATTTCGCTGTTCTGGATTTTTGATTGGGTTAATGTTGATTTCTGATCACAGATGTTCCAGTTCAGCAGACACAAAAGTACCTCGCAGGATTTATGTTTTGTTTTTGTTTTATCCCCATGAACAACTTCTTCAATCTGTGATACAAACAAATCAGCATTTCTTCTAAGAAATTCATTACATCTTTTATAATCATTTTTAATGCACAGGTAATCCCAGTAACAAAGTTTTGAAATAAATTCAAAATATGGCCCTATTTTATCAGTACAAAAGTAATCCTCTGTTAAATCTGTTTTCATTGCAGACATTTTGTTAATGTAGTTGTTGAATACTGTGGATACATCATCTTTAGACCAAACTATTTGCAGTAAATTACTTACTCTGTGTGCTGTGCATGAGTAGTTTACTGATGTATCATCTACTAAGGCTACTGATGAAGACGCTTGTGCTTCCCTATTTTGAAGGATAACTGGGTTTTGTGTTTTACATATGTTCCAATTTAAAAGACACAGTAGCATTGTGCAAGAAATATATATTATATTTTCTTCCTCTAAGTTTTCCACTTGAAAACTTCTTTCTATGTTAGAGACTAAATAATCAACATTTTGTTGGAGAAATTCTTTACAACATTCATTGTTTCTTTTAGCACAGAATATATCCCAGTAACATAATTTCAACAGGAATTCATTGTGAGGATCTATCTGGTCAGTTAACAAATCAATTTCTGTTAAGCTTGACTTAACTTTTAGTCGTTGGGATAGGTATCTTTCAAATATATCAAATCTCTCTTCTTTACAGTATTGCAGCATTTCATTTAGCTCAACCTGGACTACTTTAATTTTCTCTTTCTGACCAGGTATGCAGAATACATGAAGCAAGTGGAGTAAACATGTCCATGATGTATACTTGTTTTCTTTTTGTTCGATTTCGATAAAAAAACTAAATCTCCTTGAATGAAATTGTTTTATAACAAATTGCTCCAAATAGTCTACCAGTGTTTTTTTATCAAGTTTAATTAACTTCTGTTCACATGATCTAATTACAGATTCACAATCTTTATATGAAGAGACTTCCCAGGCATGCTGATACTCATCTAATATATTTTCTTGATATTTTCTGGAGATACCATATGGAGAAAATGCACTAAAAGAGCGCACTCTTCTTTGAAAATCAAAACTCATTGTGTTATCTCTCAGCATGTGTCAATTTTAAGGTGGCTTAAACTCATAGGTCATGTAGTTCATTCTTCTGAAATGAAATATTGACACATAACTGAATTTGCAGTTATAATGAAAATATTAAGAAAGTTGCATGATTAAATTTCTAATTATTATGGCATTATGGTTACAATATTAGAATCATTATTCAATTATTTGACTTTGAATAACGATACATTCACTGTGGTAAATATTATGGTCCGAGAACACAATTATTTCGTAGTGCATTTCTTTTAGAACATAAATGAAAATAAAAAAAATCCCACCTGCTGCTTTCTCAAAGAAACTTTTACAGTGTGTTGTACTACTTTTGGGACAAATTGTATCAAAATTACAGAAAACTTCATCGTCTCTAACTCAAAATATGGACAATTTTATGTTTAGGGCGTCTTGAAATCTTTTGACAGCTTCTGAAGTGCTTAATTTCAACCTTTTTCAGCTGGACCAAATCACTACTTTCCTTTAAAATTCTGGACCCAAATTTTTTTACAGTGTAATTTCACCCCCCTACTTGCAATTTGAGGCATTAAAAATGGAGAAATAAATTTGGAAGGGGTATAAAAATTAATGGCAAGTAACCCACTGTCAGCACTAGGGACTATATTCGTGAACAACGAAAATCAAGGGAAGACAATGGTGGTCTCGACCCTTATGTCTTCTAAAATTATGAAGAATAAAAAATCAAATTTCTTTTGAAATGTGGTTAATTTTTTTTAATCTAACTGTGTGTGTTAAGATGAAGATCAAAAATGATTAAATGGCTACACACATATTTTTTCATTTTAATTAACACTGGCTACCTTTTGGAACAAAGAATAGAAATCTGAAAACAGTAAATTAGCCTAACTCATTAAAAGACAAAAAAATTACACTATACATTGGCTGTTTAAAAAAGTAAATATACGTGGTTCTAAAGTTATAATAAACAAAGAAATTTTGACTTGTAATATTTGTCACTTTCTGGTTTGTTTTTGAAGATCACACAAAATAAATATAAGTAGTGCAACTTTTCGAGCACTCATCCCCAAAAAATCTTGAAAAATGTTTTTTGAATCAGAAATCTATTATGTTGTTGTGTTTTGTAATTGACTAAAGTTGCCAATAAGTGATGGTTTAAGTCCTTTAAAAATTGTTTACCCCTTTCATATGTATATGTGTGTCAATCTCAACTCATCAAGTTGTGATGTGAATTTCACATTATTTACCAGATGCGGATCAAGGATTCTGAAAAAGGGAGGCCTGTAGTCCCCTTATCAGAACAAAATTTGTAGTGGAAGTGGTAAAAAGTCTGGATTAATCGTAATCAAACCCCCATAAGTGGAGGACTGGGCTCTCTCTAAATCCTCCCGTTTTCTAAATTTTACATTTTTATGTCTCAATTAATATTACAGATTCAATTCTTTCTCTTCTAATCAAAAGTCCAGTACATCGTTTTTTTATGCCCCACCTACAATAGTAGAGGGGCATTATGTTTTCTGGTCTGTGTGTCCGTTCGTTCGTCTGTCTGTCCGTCCGTCCATCTGTCTGTCCCGCTTCAGGTTAAAGTTTTTAGTCAAGGTAGTTTTTGATGAAGTTGAAGTCCAATAGACTTCAAACTTGGTACACATGTTCCCTATGATATGATCTTTCTAATTGTAATGCCAAATTAGAGATTTTACTCCAATTTCGCGGTCCAATGAACATAGAAAATGATAGTGCGAGTGGGGCATTTGTGTACTGAGTACACATTCTTGTTTACAAGTATTTCTTTATTTAAGAAAAATGAAATTGGCTCTTCTGTGCAAGTCTTTCATTCAATTGTTAGCTTTATTCAGTATAATTTAGGCATAATTGCATGCGGAAAGAGCTTGAGTTTTAACTTAAATCTAATGAAGTCCTTGAACAAAATGGAGGTAGCACTCCACAGTTATAAAAAATGAAACTAAAATTGAACCACAAAATTTTTAATCATGTTCTATCACTGACATTCTAATACAGTTAGCCAACTGTTTGTGTCATATCAAATTAGTATCTTCCATAGATTTGATTTTCAAAAGTTATAAAATTGAAATATATCAATTTTCATGTGTATCCATATGGCAACATTCTGAATTTTATTACCCTACAATATTGAAAAAAAGGGCATGGAAATGTCACATATTCCCCAAAAATGTGGTTCAAACTAGAATTTCAATCCCTTTAAGTTGTACTTTTTCTGAAACTATTGACATCTTTAAACCTATCAAATGATCAAATAAAAATCAGTTGTTTGCCTCATTTTTTCAGAAAATCACAGTTTGTGACAAAAATTAGTAAAAAATTGCAATTATTTTCTATCAAGGAATGAAAGGATATAATATTACAGTATGCCATACAGAAAACAGCTCATAATTCATACATTACACAATCTATGAGGGCTATATTAAACTTCAGCTATCCATAAATGAAGTCTAGTGCAGTAACTTTCATATTTGAAAAATCCACAGATGCCAAAATGTGAAAATGGTATAATTGTGGAGACCTGAAAGATCTCTTGATTAAAAAAAAAATTTAAAAAAAAATTAAAAGTGAGCATCACCACTTTCAAAAAGCGCTGCAGAAAACTATATGTTGCCCAACAATAACTCAAATTGTGTTACTCATTTATGAATTTGATTGTGTCATAATCTATGTTCAGGCATCATACAATAGAAAATACCTATATCCTCTTTTAGAACCAAATATCACTCACACATATTGTGTTTCTCATTTTAGAATTGAATTTGATAGAGTCAATTAATCTGTGCTATTAAAGTAATCATACCATAGGAATAATAATTAGGAACCAAATACCCCCCCCCCCTTTTCACTGCCTCATCAGATATAAATTCACTATTATGACCAGAAAAAAAGTTACCTTATAAAAAGGTAACCTTTAAAATCAGGTTAAAATTAGTATCAGCTTGAACAGCAGGACAAAAAGATGGTAACCCAACAAGACATGAAGACAGAATTGCTATGAAATAGAAATGTCAATTATAGCAGATTTGACTGAAAAATTTCATTTTAAGCCAAGAAATTTCTCCAATTTATAATTTATTCTTCCAAGTAAATACATGTATCAATTTTAAAAAGACAACTGATTTTCACTTGAATTTCTTGTTAAGATTCAAATTTCTGTAAATCAATACTGTAATTTGAAATATAACCTAAACAGCTCAATCTCCTTTAGTTAATATAGTCCGGCGGCTACAAGCATATTTCAGACGAATTTGTCACATCCTGTTACAAGCATGAAATTTGGCATAGACCTTCCTCAACTATTACTCTTTTATTTGAGATAGGGAGGCATTTGAAAAAAAATGTCTCACTTCCTGTAAAATTCAAAATGGCGGACGTCATACATAAATCAGCCCAATATCGAAGGCTAGTGTGTAAAAATGTGTTATTATCATGCTACTATCATAATATTTGGTACAGACATTTGTTTTTTTTCTACTTTTGGATAAATTAAATAGATTAGATGTCTTCAGAAACACCACTTCCAGTTTAAATCCAATATGACTGACATTGTACTTAAATAAGCTTATTTTTTAGGGAGTGTAACTGAAATGTGTTTAACGTATTGCTAGTATCATTACATTGTGTATGAACCTCTCTTTGGTGCTTCTGATGGAGACAATGTATAAGAATTATGTCTTAAAAACTCTTACTTCCGGTAATATCCAAAATGGCGGACAGAGAAATATTAATTTTTTATTCAAATTTTCATTTTTTCAAAATGAGTTTATTTTGTGCTGGTCATTAAACTTTTGGCTTAAAGTTATATTCAAAACCATTTATTCTAGCATGTTGTAAATATTTAGATATAAAGTTGACACTTCTGGTTAAATATATGACGTAAATTTCAAAGATGAGTCCTCAGTCTATTTCTTCAATGTAGAGTTTTGGATAGATTGATTAAAACAAAATAAAATCACTATAGTACTTTCTTACATCCACAATGTATAAGCTTTTGACAAAATGATGAGGCCTCAAAAAGAGTTTTTCAAAAGTTATCCTCTTTGTCCCCGCCTGGAGTGGGTAGCATCAGAGCCAACCCCAAGCTCGTCTCCCTAAACACCTACCTAAGTATATTGCATGATTTACATGCTGGAAAAGACTAGACCAAGTTGAGGGAATAGCCTCAAAAAGCCGTCCCTGTTGCGCAAATAGTTATTTTCTTGCTTCGTTAACCATGTTATACCCATCTGTTAAGTTTGTGCGATCTTACAGTAAAACCCCGGTGATTTAGTCTGATTAATCATCATTCTTTTTGTTAAAGTCACATCTTCAAATGCAATTCAATGTCTCCCACATAGTCTTTTTCCCCCTTTCAAGCAAAGAGAGAACCATATCATTACATGTAAAGACATGAATAACAATAAGTGTTTCAGATCACTCAGATCACTTATTGCCTAGTGCATTTGAAAGGCCATTGATAGATATTAATCCAAAGTCTTTTGCCCTCCCAAACACAATCCATAGTTCGTCTACCCCTATGTCACGGAATAGCAAAACAGTAGTGACAGCATCATCATTAACGACTGTTTGAATCATGACTCGTTTAAGTGCGTGTTTCACTGCATCAGACACATGCACCATGATTTTAGTGTCTGCCTCTAAATGTGAACTTGGTGCTGAACTTAAAATACATTACGTGGTGGATAAGATAGAATATCCTGACCATTTGTTGCTATAACTACCATACGCATCCAAGACTTCATCCACTCGTATATCAATTTCAAGGTATTTTATTTAGGTAAGGACATAATACCCAATCAGCATACTCAGTAGGCCGCAATTCACAATCGGAGAGCTAATTTCCAACATTTACAAAGACTGTGGTATTGTTTCTCACATCCATAAATTCTGCAAAAACACATATTTTCTTGCCTTGTTAACCTAATCTGTTTCTTTTTTTCCCGATCTTCCAACAAAACCACGTATCGTTTTCAATGACATTAAACATCAAAATCATATGGTGATGTTGGCTGGTCAATCATCATTCTAAATGCTAAAGTCACATCTTCAAACTCCATTAATGTCACCAACGCAGTTCCTTTTCCAGCAAACGTGTTACCTTTAAATGCCTAGTGCATTTTAAAGGTCATTGATTGATATATATCTTATACTTTTCTCCTTTCAAATGCAAACCAAAATTGTCTGCCCCTATGTCACGGAATAGCGAAACAGCAATGACATCAGTATCGACTGTTTGAGTCATGACTCAGTTAAGTCTATGTTTCACTGCATCAGACACATCTATCTTGATTCTAGTGTCAGTCTCTTCGTGTAAACATGGTGCTAAACTTGAAACATCGTCAAGTGGTGCATAACACTGAACATCCTGAGCATTTGTTGCTTCAACTACCTTGTACTAAAAATTGTATTGAGCAATCTCTTGTGAATGAAAACTTAAAAGTTCTTTCTTACTGTCATCATCTCTCAGAAAACTTTCCCAATTTTGAGATTGTTTTTAATCCTGGGTTCGTCTGTGTATTCCCTTTCCCCTAAATGTTGCCCTTGCTTCTTTTAGCAGCTTTCAAACTACCAGTATTGTCTATGTTCACATCCAACACTACATCCACTATTGTTACAGTTTCAAGGTGTTTATGTCCTTACCTAAATAAAATACCTTAAATTGAGACTGTAACAAGAGTGGATGAAGTCTTTGATGAGTATGGCAACAAATGCTCAGGATATTCTATCTTATTCACCACGTGATGTATTTTAAATGTAGCACCATGTTCACATAAAGAGACTGACACTTAAATCATGGTGCTTGTGTCTGATGCAGTGAAACACGCACTTAAATGAGTCATGATTACCAGTCACTGATGATGCTGTCAATACTATTTCGCTATTCCGTGACATAGGGGTAGACGAACTATGGATTGCATTTGGGGAGGCAAAAATCTTTGGATTAATATCTATCAATGGCCTTTCAAATGCACTAGGCAATGAGTGATCACACACTTTTATTTCTGACCCATACCTTATGACGGGTTGTCATACTGTTCTCTCTTTGCTTGAAAAGGAAAAAAAAGACTGCGTGGGAGACATTGATGGTATTTGAAGATGTGACTTTAACATAAAGAATGATGATTGGTCAGCCTAAATCACCGGGGTTGTACTGTAAGATCGCACAAACTTATCAGATCTAACATGATTAACAAAGCAAGAAAGTCAATTTTTGCACAAAATGGAAAGCTCTTTATAAGTGAGGCTTTTCCCACGACTTGTTCTAGTCTTTTCAAGCATGTAAAACGTGTAATATACTAATGCAGGTGTTTAGTGAGACGAGCTTTGGATTGACTCTTATGCTTCCTAGTCTTGTCACTAATGGATTGCGAAGGGACAAAGAGGGTCCCTTTTAAAAAAAACTCTTTCTGAGACCTCATCATTTTTTCAGAAGCTTGTACATTATGGATGTAAGAAAGGATGCTGCGGTTATTTTTAATGTGTAAAATCGGGTCTCCCGTGCACTGCCTTGTGTGCATGTTGTGGTGACTGTGAACAAGCATGTATTCTTAGCCAAATAGTAGAAATTTTAAATATTTTTTAGTACTATAGTAATTTTATTTTGTTTAAATCAATCTATCCAAAACTCTACATCGAATAAATAGATTGAGGACTCATCTTTGAAATTTACGTCATATTTTTAACCGGAAGGGTCAACTTTATATCTAAATATTTACAACATGCTAGAATAAGTGGTTTTGAAGATAACTTTAAGCCAAAAGTTTTAATGACCAGCACAAAATAAAATCACTTTCTTTACATTTTGAAAAAAGTTGAAAATTTGAATAAAAAATTGATATTTCTCTGTACGCCATTTTGGATACTTCCGGAAGTAAGAGTTTTTAAGACATAATTCTTATACATTGTCTCCATCAGAAGCACCAAAGAGAGGTTCATACACAATGTAATGATACTAGCAATACGTTAAAACACATTTCAATTACCCTCCCTAAAAAATAAGCTTATTTAAGTACAATGGCCGCCATATTGGATTTTAACCGAAAGTGGGGGTTCTGAAGACATCTAATCTATTTAATTTATCCAAAAGTAGTAAAACACAAAGGTCTGTACCAAATAATTTGATAGTAGCATGATAATAGGACATTTTTACACGCTAGCCCTCGATATTGGTCTGATTTAAGTATGACGTCCGCCATTTTGGATTTTACCGGAAGTGAGACATTTTTAGCTCACCTGGCCCGAAGGGCCAAGTGAGCTTTTCTCATCACTTGGCGTCCGGCGTCCGGCGTCGTCCATCGTCGTCGTCCGTCGTCGTCCTGCGTTAACTTTTACAAAAATCTTCTCCTCTGAAACTACTAGGCCAAATTTAACCAAACTTGGCCACAATCATCATTGGGGTATCTAGTTTAAAAATTGTGTCCGGTGACCCCGCCAACTAACCAAGATGGCCGCCATGGCTATAAATAGAACATAGGGGTAAAATGCAGTTTTTGGCTTATAACTCAAAAACCAAAGCATTTAGGGCAAATCTGACATGGGGTAATATTGTTAATCAGGTAAAGATCTATCTGCCCTGAAATTTTCAGATGAATCTGACATTCCGTTGTTAGGTTGCTGCCCCTGAATTGGTAATTTTAAGGAAATTTTGTTGTTTTTGGTTATTATCTTGAATATTATTTTAGATAGAGATAAACTGTAAAAAGCAATAATGTTCAGCAAAGTAAGATCTACAAATAAGTCAACATGACCAAAATGATCAGTTGACCACTTTAGGAGTTATTGCCCTTTATAGTCAATTTTTAACCATTTTTCGTAAATCTTAGTAATCTTTTAGAAAAATCTTCTCCTCTGAAACTGCTGGGCCAAATAATTTGAAACTTGGCCACAATCATCATTGGGGTATCTAGTTTAAAAATTGTGTCCGGTGACCCCGCCAACTAACCAAGATGACCGCCATGGCTATAAATAGAACATAGGGGTAAAATGCAGTTTTTGGCTTATAACTCAAAAACCAAAGCATATAGAGCAAATCTGACATGAGTAAAATTGTTAATCAGGCTAAGATCTATCTGCCCTGAAATTTTCAGATGAATTGGACAACCTGTTTTTGGGTTGCGGCCCCTGAATTGGTAATTTTAAGGAAATTTTGCTGTTTTTGGTTATTATATTGAATATTATTATAGATATAGGTAAACTGTAAACAGCAATAATGTTCAGCAAGGTCAGATTTACAAATAAGTCAACATGACCAAAATGGTCAGTTGACCTCTTTAGGAGTTATTGCCCTTTAAAGTCAATTTTTAACCATTTTTCGTAAATTTTATATATCTTTTACTAAAATCTTCTTCTCTGAAACTGCTGTGCCAAATTGATCCAAACTTGGCCGCAATCATCTTTGGGGTTTCTTGTTTAAAAAATGTGTCCGATGACCTGGCCATCAAACCAAGATGGCCGCCACGGCTAAAAATAGAACATAGGGGTAAAATGCAGTTTTTGGCTTATAACTCAAAAACCAAATAATTTAGAGAAAATCTGACATGAAGTAAAATTGTTAATCAGGTCAAGATCTATCTGCCCTGAAATTTTCAGATGAATTGGACAACCTGTTTTTGGGTTGCGGCCCCTGAATTGGTAATTTTAAGGAAATTTTGCTGTTTTTGGTTATTATATTGAATATTATTATAGATATAGGTAAACTGTAAACAGTAATAATGTTCAGCAAAGTAAGATCTACAAATAAGTCAACTTGAACGAAATGGTCAATTGACCCCTGTAGGAGTTATTGACCTTTGTAGTCAATTTTCAATCTGCTTCCTTTGTTTAATATTCACATAGACCAAGGTGAGCGACACAGGCTCTTTAGAGCCTCTAGTTTTTCAAATGCCTCCCTATCTGTAATTAAAGAGTAATAGTTGAGGAAGGTCTATGCCAAATGTCATGCTTGTAACAGGATGTGCACAATTTTTCACAAAGCTGCCGGACTAATATGGAAATGTGTCAATAAAGAATATGTCTAACCTTTATCAATTCAAACTGTATACTTTAAAAGTTCTTTTCAGAAATTAATAATCCTCTGTTTCCAGATTTGATAAAGTCTTTTTGAAAGGCTTTGTACACTTTGATCTTTTGCGTTAAGCAAGAATTTATTTTTAGAATATGATCAATGAAGCAACCTTCCGGTTTTGCATTAAGCAAAAAATATATTTATAGAACTATTAATCAATATGTTGACCTAGTTAAAGAATTTCACTGAATCATATTTAAAATAAGTAGTTAGGCCAGAGCAAATAGACACTAGATTTTCGGTCTCTATGTCGTAAGGTTTACTTAAAAGTATACATGTAAACCATAGCCAGAGGAACACAAAGGAGTAGGTCCGGTAAGACCCCTTTTTGGCCCGAAAATATAACAGTTTTACAAAATTATTAAAATGTAAACTTTAAGTTATTTATTGTACAGTTGAATACTTCTACTACATAAATATGGGCTATTTTTGACAATACAATGCACATATATCGGGTTGTAGCACCATTAAGTCATGCTTAACTACTGAATTCTTCAAAATTCTATCATTTTAGTTAAATTTTAGACGGTTTTCCGTGTAAAACGAAAGTGGCCGCATTCGTGTTCATCCTTAATATTAAAATGTAAGTTGTATTTGATGATAATACATAACATATATAAAGGTTGTGGATAAACACGGATGAGCCACTTTCATTTTTGACATAAACCATCTGAAAAGTGACGTTTTTTGGCATATTTGAGAGATTTTTCATTTTTCAGCTTGAATCGGATCGATTTTAATGACTAAATCAGTTAAAATCTTTCTCAAAAACTAATTCAATCAAGTGATGTAGACACTCAAGTATTTAAAAACTGGTCAAAATATTTCGTCAGATGAAACTGAAATTTGAGGCCAAATTGAGTCATTACCTACTCCTTTTCAATAAAATATTTTTAAAAGCTGATACAAATTCAGTATGTCTTTCAGCAATTCCCAGATTATATGATGAGTCAAGATTGTTACTACATTTTGTACTAGTTTGAAAAAGTTTTATGTATGACATACCACCCTTGCCATTTTTTTTAAAAACTTAGAAAGGAAAAAAAAAGGGGGGAGCAATGATTTGAATGAGAGAGATATACTTTCTAGAATCGCTAGTGTAGGATCTATGAAAAATTGCCTGAATGGTCATTGCATTGGAATTATACCTGCATGAACAGAATTTAAGAAGGCTTGGTTGCACCCTTATATGATCATGTTTACTCATTTTCCACATCTTCTTTAATTTCAAATTGTAAATGTCTATAAAGAGTATAGCTTACCTTAAAATGTATTGAGACTGTATATACTCTTAAAATTCTATCCAGAAATGAAAAATTTTCTAATTCTAGATTCTATATAGTCATTTTGTAAGGCTTTGAACAAATGTATTGATCTTTTGCGTTAAGCATGATTTTTATTTATAGAATTATTTCAATGGGTTTACCTGGTTTAAATACCTATCTGATTGACTTTGCGTTAAGCAAGGTTTTATAAATAGAACTCATTCAATCTGTTGACTTGGTTTTAAAAATTTACCAAAGTACTTTTGCGTTAAGCAATAGGCCAGACAAAATAGATATTTGCTTATCATTGTCAATATCAAATAAACATTAAACTCAAAGTGTAAAGATTGAAATTTGAAAAAGGGTCTGTTTATTCCAACCTGCAAAGTTTACAATTAGAGGTTGTTGTCTCTCTGACAAATTCCTGATTTCCATTCTCAATTTTATGTAGATAACATATATAAAATGTATATCATATACAAAAATTAACTATTGGTTAATCCTAAATTTTGACACTGTTAAAAATAAAAATACACATTAAGTTTTGTAAAACTGATGAATTTCTATGTTATTCTCAAATTTTAAATTTAAATAATTTTATCTTAATTGGTTTATTTCTGTTTGTTGTAGCTACCCTAGATCAGCTGCTTCAACAAGAGAACTTAGTCCTAGAATACTGGACTGTGAAGAAAAAGAAGTTAGAACAGTGCCATCAATATGTATTATTTGAACAAAGTGCCAAACAGGTATATATAGGAATTGATATCTTCTAACACTTAAAAAAAACTTGCATTTTTGTTGATATTCAATATTTTCAATTTTTGGTATGGCAAAGTCTGCATAAATTCTTTAGAACATTTGTAATTCCTTCAACAGTTAATTTGTGGATCCCCTCAGTACTCATGAAATCCACACAAATTGTATTCAACGAATAATAATGAATGCACAGTATTGTGATAAAGGACAAATTGTCCTAAAAATTGTTTGCAATTGTTAACATTCAACTTGATCAAAGTTTTAATTTTCTCTATATTTATTGTAATATTATTCTCTTATCTCCTCTAAAGCTCCTCTAAAAAAAAATTTAAAAACCTGTTAAAGAAAGAAATTAATTTATTGGATTAAGGTATATTTTGGAATAAGATGCCTTTCCTTCTGGTGCCTCTTTTGTCCTACTACTAACAGGTACCTCTAAAACATCTCTGAATTGTTAAAAGTTTACAAACAAGAAGTGTTGTCGGGAAAGCTTTTAGATACATGGTTTATCGTACTTCATGTCATTCAGCCTCTATTAATTTGTTAATACACCCATTTAAAGTTAATCCCCCTTTTTCTCAAGGTCCTTGACAAGAGAAATTATTATTGTTCATTTCAACTTTGAAAATACTGCATTCAAATTGCAAAGTTTAAGCAGTCATTCAGAAGATTAGTCAGATCTAGCAAAAGTCTAGTTGAATTGGTGTTTGAGTTGGACCAGTAATTTTTCTATCAAATCAGACCAATTATTTAGTGAACAGGAGAAATGTATAAATGTATATTTTTGTCTTTTATTTCAGGCTTTAGACTGGATTAAAGATTATGGTGAAGCCTACCTTGCTTCACATCAACATGTGGGTAACAGTCAGCAGGAGACTGAAGCTCTACGGAAAGAGTATTATGACTTCCGTAGTCGTGCTAAGGTCAGAATCTAAAGAAAGAATTTGCTGTTGTATATTGTCATTAAAATTGTTTTGAAATTATGTGCCCAATATTGCATTCTTATCACAACCTTGTAAGACAGTTTGTTTAAATTGTAAAAAAAAGTATGGAATGTTACAGCAATGTATTTCATAAGATTGAGATAGGAAAAAGAGCTTTGCTCCTTGTTGAAGGCCATTCAGTAACTGATAGTTGTTAATTTCTGTGTTATTTGGTCTTCTTCAGAGAGTTGCCTTATTGCCAATCACATCACATATCTTATTTTTTATGTGTATATGTACAGAAAGAAAGAACAATATGAAGGAAATTCAGATGTATCTAACATTTTAAAAAAACATGATTTTACTTTAATGATAATACATGTGCAGTACTGCAGGTCTACAAAGATTTAGGGTGTGCAAATACTTACAAAAATTCAACTCTCATAATAAATTCAGACAGAACCTGTAGTGCTAAATTTTTATTATAAAAAACTACTCTAAACAGAAGATTAGGGATTTTAAGTTGAATTTATACCCAAAAAAAAAAGGTTATGAAGTAAAAACAAAATTATTTTATTTTATCTCTGGTGAAACAGCAAATGTATCACAAGAAGATAATTTAATTTTATATTTTGTGTGAAATATATATTGGAGATGAATATAACTTATTTGTTCATTGTAGGAAACAAGAGAAAGTGTCCGTCTGCTCCTATCATTGGCTGACAGTTTTATGGCTAAAGGTAACATCCATGCCAATAGTATACGACAGTGGTGTGATGCTGTGGACAAGAGGTACAAAGATTTCTCTGTACGGCTGGACAAATACAGACATAAACTAGAGGCTAAACTTGGTGTTAAGGAAGAGGTGAGTAGTTGCGTTCATGTTTTATTTTTAAATTTACTGCATTTGAATCTCATTTTGGATGCATTGATCTTCATTCTGAAAGCATAGAGCCAAAAAAATAACAAAATAACAAAACACAAATATTAAAACAGAGAGCTATAACCAAAAAAAAAGGTCTTTATGTGGACAAAACTTTCTCAAGGGTCAACCTTGTCAGACGGACTTGAAATTCTTTGGAAAGTACAAACAATTGTCATTGGAGGGCTTTCTAAAAGAGATCATACCAAGCGCAAAAACAAAGAACACTGTTTGCTTGTTAAACATTGAAGTAGATTTTTTATATGTATTGATTGGTCAAAGGGAGGTAAGAAAGAAATTGAATGAACAAGCAACAAATTTCTACTGTGTGATTTCATTTTATGTAAATATTTGAATATTTTATCCAGGTTCAAAAAGAAGAAAAGAAAGATGATCAAAGACATAGTGATTCTTCTATTGAAGATAAAGTATTACATCATACA
This sequence comes from Mytilus galloprovincialis, assembly GCF_965363235.1. Classification (NCBI taxonomy): domain Eukaryota; kingdom Metazoa; phylum Mollusca; class Bivalvia; order Mytilida; family Mytilidae; genus Mytilus; species Mytilus galloprovincialis. Next base: position 54,536,915 of record NC_134851.1, read on the forward strand.
CCTAAAGAATTGACAGAAGAAAAAAGAAAATCTGCCAGACGAAGAGAGTAAGAGATTGATTTGAATTATCGCTTATGAGGTTCAAATTATACAGAAGAAAAAGATCATGCTAAAAAATAAGAGCTTAATTCCTAGAAATATAACACCATACTAAACATTAAAATTTCCTTCTCTTTCTCACATTTGTATCTAAAAACAGATATACTTTTTCAAAATCAGATTTTAGAAAGTTTGCCTAAGTTCAGAGTCACATGGAAATGACCTATTTTCGTATTGGAACATTTCCTACATCTAAAAATTAGTATTTCTAATGATAATTGACAATGCACTATATTAACCATATACTTTCAGATTTATAATGGCAGAGTTACTACAGACAGAGAGAACCTATGTGAAAGATTTAGAAACTTGTGTTAAAGTAAGTACTAGGAATTAGAAGTTGCTGCAGACATCATGTTAAGATTGTAATCTTGTATTAGATAAAATCTGGTATATATATTTATTTGTTTTTGGGTATAATCTGATATATAAAGTCTTCTTTTTTTCTGCTGTGTAAAACAATCACCAATAAATCAATCAATCACTTTTTGTCCAGGCAAATAAAAAAAGAAAATGAAAACAATGGCATTGGCTGAATTTAAAATCTAAGAAAGGCCTGACAGTTTAAATTTTGACCAATCATTTCAATTATAGGGCTCTATAGTTAAAACATTTTTTTGATAATTCAACTTTTTTAGAAGAAAAAAAAAACGACCCTTTGTGCACGTCCTCCTTGGCATAATGAGGGAAATCCTTATAAAAAGTCTGAAATTGAAAAAAAATAACTGTATCTTTTAATGTCAAATTAGTTCATTAATTAGTTTAATATATGTCTCATGTCTACTGAATCCCAATTATTGTCACTTCAAACTATCATGTCTGTTTTGGTTGCCTGCCCAATTTGATAATTTAACAGAACTATAAATAACTGTCATAAGAAAAGGTTTAGCTATAAACTACTAAACCAGGTTTACCCAGCATTTTCCAAAGAAAATGCCTATACAACAAATGGAAGTTTTAATGACCTTGAATGGCTATACAGCCTGTACAACAAGATGAACTTAGTCAGGAATATGTGTTTTTTTTCATTTGGTTCTGTTGGTTGATAAATTCTCATGTTTGATTTTGTTTGTTTTACCCCATTTTGAATTTACCTTGGAGTTTGATGTTATTAGCATACTGAATAGAGCTGTTTTGACTTTCAGTGTTATATAAATGCCATGTCAGAACAGAGCTGTCCACCTGGTATCTGGAGCAGACAGAAAGTGGTGTTCGGTAATATTGAAGAGATATATGAATTCCATAACAAGTAAGTGGTACTCGTGAAAGAAATAGTAGAACTTTAAAGAGATAACCACAAATTTTATAGGAATCATGATTAGGTTCTACAGTTGAACATTTAGCCTCAACAAAGAAAGATTTAAAACAGTATACAATTTGTCTGCTATAGATTAAATTCACACAAATTGCAGTAAATTTTTACATCATAATTTAAAATATTTAAAATCATTATTGAAAAGAGATTGTAGCTTGGCATCAGAAGCTTATGGTTATTCGGACACAGATCTTGGGTTAAATTCAGAGACAAAAGTTCAGCTAAAAGACAAAAGTGTAAATACGTTTATTAGATAATCATTATACTTTCTCTAATTTTTGTACTATTTATACATTTACTGAGCGGTGTGAGAAAAATATTTGTCCTCACTAGTGAAAAATCTGTTCTCGGCAAATGATTAGTCGAAATTTGATTATGACGTCTTAATGTTTTGTTTTCTTCTGAATTTTCCTATTGTGACGTCATGTAAAAAGGTGACAATGCCTAATGACGTTGCATATAAAGAACACAAGTTTCTGAAAATCTTTGAAAAAGAACGATAAAAAGCATTAAAGAAACAGATTCCAACACTATAACTCGTGTATTATGATATTTCTCCACTCTCAACAGTTAAATTTTATTATTTTAAAGAGCTCGGCAAGCCTCGCGCTTTAAATTATAAAATTTAACTCTCTCAAGTGGAGAAATATCGCAATACACTTGTTGCAGTGTTAGAATCTACATATATATTTAGTAGAAATTATCACATATGCTTAATTTCAATTTCACCCTGTTAATGCAATAGAAACATTTTCTTTATCTTTTCTTCCATCCACCTTCATTTCTCTGTGTGTTTTTCATTTCATGTTTCTATTTGTAGAATATTTTTGAAAGAGTTAGAGAAATATGAAACTATACCAGAAGATGTTGGCCATTGTTTTGTCACATGGGTAAGTTTATTAGAATAATGAACGCAACTATTATCTACAGAAAATAATAAGTCTCTTGTGATTTCATGAAAAAGTACTTTAGAACAACTTAATTTTAACGCACATATAATACTATTATCTACAGAAAATAATTAGTCTTTTGTGATTTCATGAAAAAATACTTTAAAACGACTTAATTTTATCATTGACTTTACAGACTCATTGCACGATATAAAAATTTATTTGTACATTTTATTTTTGATCAGTTTTTTTTATACACAATAATTTTAACTAGTGTTGTACAGAAAATTGATAGAAGTCATGATATATTTCAAGTTGTAGTAAAGGTGGGATAACTCTTGCTAGAATTTAAAATAAAAATGAAAACAAAAAAAAATTTAACACAAGTAAATGATTGAATCTTGGAAGTCTGCAAAGTAGGTTTTGAGGACTTCTTTCTAAACTTTACAAGTTTTGAATGATGGTAGAAGTGTTTAATGACCTTGACTTGCATGGTCGGTTTTTGGAGTATGTTGAATTCATAATCACTTAAAGGTATTCAATATTTTGAAAATTTGCTTTGTGAAGTTCAAACATAGTAAACTTTAAGTACATTTTACAAAACTTCTGTTTTCTGGAATAGCTGTAATGTATATTTCTTGATTTATCTATCTTATAGATGCATTACCAGTAATGTATTGTTTGTTTATTTCAGGCCAGCAAATTTTCCATCTATGTAACGTATTGCAGAAACAAACCAGATTCAAACCAGACGTTAGTGGAGCATGCTGGGGGATACTTTGAGGTATTTTGAAATCAGTAATAGATTAAAAATTTAAAATTCAAATTCTGGAAATTTAACTTCCAAACCTTGAGTTCTGAAATATCTAAAAGCATACACAACTTTTTCTTTAACCACTTTTCAAATTGAAATTGATAATTTATGAAATATAAATAAAAAGCATGCATCTTTTTCGATCTTTTTGAAATATTTTTTAGGTTTAGGACATATAGAAAGAAAGGGGAAAAGAGATACTGGAAATTCAGAACTTGCCATGTGAACTTACCACTTAAAGATCCTTGAAGTCAATATAATTGTATACTGTGGATTCATTTATTTCCATCAAGTTTTTTGGATTCAGGAAAATTGTCATTTTAATAGATACAGTAGACCCTACCTAAACAAATATCCCCTAAATGAATATATCAGCTATTGTAATATTATGCCAAAACCTTCCCCATATGTTTACTACTTATTTATTGTGTAATCAATTATAAGATATAAGAATAAATTGGCAAATAGGATAAGAATATGCAGGAAATTAAACCATTTCTTAATAAATTTGATAAAGTCTACTGTATTTCATTTCGTGGTATTTTTTTTATTTTTTAATTTATCATTTCTTGGTATTGCCAATCTCTGCAAATAAAGCCTAGAGAAAATGTGTCATTCTTTGAACATTTAAATTCTTGGTTTACTGTACTCACGAAATCCACGAAAATTGATATCTAAAGAATTCAAAGTATATATATATATACAACTCGTTTAAACATCAACCCAACAATGTTAGATCTGTAAATTTGCTTTTGCAAATTTTTGGTTCTTCCCTCGCCGGGATTCGAACCCATGCTACTGTGATATCGTGACACCAAATCGCCTGCACTGCAGCCGTCCCGCTAGACCACACGACCACCTGGGCTCTCAAAAAAAGAGCTTTCACTGACCGTGTGTTACCTTTCCACGTCAGTTTTAATCTAGCGGCGTACTACAGTACATGATATATAAGGCATGAAGATGTTATTGTTACAGATCAGCTAAATTATCTATAGTAAAGGATCCTACAAATGAATGTAATATACAGTCACAGAAAATAATTATATTTATAAGTACGTCTGAGTCAGTGACAACTCTACAACAGATGTATCCATCGGATCGCCATCAATGATGGTGATACATGGCTGTGTACATAATGTATATACAACTCGTCTAAATATATTTACAAAATCTTTTGTTCAAAATATTTATCAAGAAAATATATACAATTAATAGCATTCTTAAGACCTGTTGATTAGGGACGACATCAAAAGTTCAATGTAGGATTAAAAACTTAATTCACATAGTTTTTTCACTGAACCCCCACCCCCCTCTTAACTTAATTTGGGAAAAATTGATTTACCTATATGGATATTGGTAAAATCGATTTTGGATTAACAAAACTTGCAGCAATGTTGACCCCCACCGCCAAACTATTTGATTTGAGTTTTATATCCTACATAGATCTTTTGATGTCATCCCTTAAGGATGTCTGCTGCTCTAATTTAAAATAACAAGGATTTCATGTGGTTGCTTAAAATGAAAACAACTTTGATATTTAAACAAAATAAAGTAATAAAATCATTAGTCTCGTGTGTAGTTTTCAAAATACGAGAGATTTAGAAAATGGCGGGAAAAGGGTTTTCTTCAGACTTTACTATTTGTTAACATTGGAATTGTTTTTTACCCTTTAAACCAAGAAAAAATAACAAGGATTTCATGCCGCCGGATCACTAAATCTGAAATGATCTATTGAACAGATTTATGAAGACAAAAGTGGGGTGTCGTGTAAAAAAAAAATTAATACATTTGGATGGATAAAACCTGAGAAAATCGAAAATATGACAAGAATTCAAAAACATGACCAGCAGACATCCTTAAATGTTGTGTGAGTCCTTTTGTCACCAACAACATGCTAATTTTTATTCTGTCTTTTCAGGAGCTACAACAGAAAGCTAGTCTTGCTGAACCCCTGGCTTCATATCTTATAAAACCAGTCCAACGTATAACCAAGTACCAATTACTGCTGAAAGATTTATTGGCGTGTTGTGAGGGACATATGGGGGAAATTAAGGTAATATATTACTATTTATAGTATGGCTTTATAACTCGGTAATATTCATGTGCTGAATGAATAAGAATATTTTGCATAAAACTTGTTACAGCAAAAAGAATTCATGTGTCATCTAATTTGCAGTCTACAAGTCATTTTAATTTTGATTTGTTTAAAAGAACTCCTCAAAAGTTTGTTACATATTAAAAGCAGTAGTGCTAAGGTAAATGAAGTAAAAAATTAAAGACTAGAGAAAATCATTAATAATTAATGAAAACCTTAAGGAGACTCACGGGTATAAGATTTTCAGAAAAAAAAATAAACATTTATTTTCATTTCAAATTTTATTTATTACCTTTAGTAGTTGTTACTTTATCATATGGTACAAAAATCATTCCAAAAAATCAATTCGTGTTGACCCCATGGACTTTTAAGATGTAGATATCACTAAAAAAGCTCCAAATTATCTCCCTTTGGTGAGATTAAAAATGAAATATCTTTTTTAACTCATCAGCGCCCTATATTTTTTATTGTTGTTTTTGAATAAGCTGTACATAAACTAAATAATTGTAAAATTCAAGCAATTTCTGTAATTTAGTTCTTTTTTTATTTCGATATTACCGCTATTTCTCCTATTAGTTCAACAGAAAAAAAGAACATTAACAAAAATGTTTGCTTCTTTCGAAAGCAGATTGTGAGCGCAAATGAACATTGACCCCATTTTTTTATTTCATTTTTGTATTAAGTATAAGATAAAGTTCATTTATAGAAAAATATAGCGAAATCCTATATTAAATAAAAAAAATGATTTAGACCCACGAGCCCCCTTAAATTCAGAAATTATTGTGTGTATTTATTATTGCGATTTTGTCATTTTGTACTATTAAAAATATGCTTTAAATTTTTTGCGATATTGAGAAAAATCCTGTTTTATAGATGTAGTAATGTGAGAACAGAAATGATTATACTTTACTGAGCAATGTTTCTCTATTGTCAGAAAAATTCATAATATTTAATAAAATTAATAGATTTAGCTAACAAAGTCCTTATATTTCAATAAGGTAACTTTATTTGTTAGTGGAAAATTGTTTAAATGTTTATTAGGCTTAAATTAAAAATTGTTTGCTTTCCCCTCTCTGTGATTAAAGTAAGATAACTCTGGTCAATTTTCCTAACATTCAAACATTATGGGAAGATGATATAGTTCTGTTTTCATTTATAGTCTTTTTCAGAAAAGTTCTAATTGTTTTGGGTAGGTCTAAATTACAATTTTACACTCTAGCATTCAACATCAGTTAGAAGCTTCTTGAATAAAGTGGTGGCTATGGTGTACTGTTTTGTGTTTGTGCGTATGTGTGTTTGTGTTAGGCATTATTACACTTCTTTCATGTATTTGCCTTAAGGGAACGAGTAAAGCAAATAAGTTACATCAGATTTCTGCTTCATTTGAGTTCTGGCATTATGGTATACACCATATCGATCTTAGAAACAAATGCCTTTACGAGTAGAAGGACGAATGCTGTTGGCCATTTTTTTATGCATACCACAACTTGAAACAGTGTATTCTTGACAGCACAATTAATGTTTTTCACGGCATATTGTACCTCAAGTTAAAAGTAGGAAAAAAGTGATTTTTTAATAATTTTCAGGATATGGCTTTTAATAGAGAGCAATTTCATGAATACTTGGACATAGTCACTTGTTTCAGAATATTTCCCCCTATTTACCTTAATGGTATATTAAGGTATAATAATTACATTAGATGTATATTTCATTATAATACAATGTACTTTATTCTGATTGGCTAACTGCACATCACGTGTTATTCCTTAAGCAATTGCATTACTGAATAAAACTTACCATTCATGATAACACATGGTCCCACAATAAAGTGCACAGGTGAATTAAATAGATATAATTTAAAATTTGTGTTTTCATGATCATAGCTAAAAAATGTAATTATAAGTATCGAATGCTTAATTTTGTAACTTCATAGGGTTGTAAAAGCGTTGACCGTGCACACATTTTTAGAATGAAGCGTTTCCACGCTTTATACAAAATGTACTTTGGTCAATGCTTTTACACCCCAATGAAGTTACAAAAGAAGCATTCAATTCATAAATAAAGGAAATTTTTATTCTGAAAAGAGTGCCTGAGATCTGTGATTTAGAGTAGTTTGTCTCTTTGCTCAAAGAAAGTTAGTGATGATGAAGGTCGGTTTGACCTTGCTTAATTTTTTTTCTTTTTTTTTTCCTATAACATATAAACACGGGTTGTATGCTTTCAGATAACAAAAAGCATATTTATAAGATAACAAAATAATTCTTTATTTTGGTATATATTAATTTTAAACATTTCAAAACAAATAAAAGAAATTCTATAATATATAAATGTCGTTGATAAACTAATGAAAAATGTGGGTATCTAGTACATTTCAGATTTTGTAACGATTTTAAATTCATTAAAAAAGACTACATGTATAAGATAAAATTATAACCCTGTTCAAGGTAGACAATCAACATATTGACTTTATGAAATTAATCATAGACTCATAGTTGAAAGGAATATAACTCTTGTATACAAATGACACATCAATCGAATTATTTAGCTGCGAATTTGTCCGCCACCTTCAAGGAAGATTCTAAATTATCAATATAACCACAAGTTGTTGATCTATAGCCCTTTCCGATAACTAGGTTATTTCCCTTTAGGCATTCTCCGCTATCGGAGATTTACTGCTTCCGGTAGGTACACTTACCAGCGTCCATAACAACGCCCACTTCATCAATTACTAGTTTACTATATATCGACATCTACGTGAACCAGGACAGTTTTTATAGATAGCAATGGCAAGTGACTTCAATACTTGGAAAAAGAAAGAGTTACAGGATTTTCTGAAGAAGTGTAACCAACCAACTTTCGGAAATAAGCCTGAATTAATAGAGCGGGCAAAAGGGGCTAAAGATCTGGGCCTAGACATAAACAATAATGCACCCCGAGATGATATAAAGTCGCCTCTTCTCACGCCATTAGGTGAACATTTACCCAGTCCAACAGAATTAAAAGAGGGTTGGTCAACTAATTGTGACCAATTTCCGGACTTTACACACAAAGAACTATATAACTTTTTAGTTTTAAGTAGACATAGATCTTACGATGCCAGTGAAATGGGAGCTAGACGTCAACTGAAGGCAAAGGTTTTTTACCAAGAAGGACACATTTCTAACATTAATTGCCACCAAATATCTGAAAAGTGCTCCCACTGTATCATCAAGTGCCACTGTCTCCCATCTATACCAACAAAGGATAAGAAAAAGAAGCCAGCATACCAGACTTGGGTGTATTTGTCGAAGGTTACTGGGAGAGTTCATAATGCTGAGTGCAACTGTGTAGCAGGGTAAGTCTCTTTAGAATGTTTTTTTTTTGCAAAATGTATGAACAATCCTCAATATAAAGCAAACATTAATTTGTTCATGCATCATCTGCATTCCATTTTTATTTAAAATGATTCTACTGCTAGAAATAAAATAAAGTTGATTTTGTTGATCTTGTAATGTAAAAATGAACCCGTAAAAAATATTTTCAATATTAATGATTTTAATCTCCTCTATTATTTCATTTTAGGGAGCTACCATTTGATTTTTATGGGGGGGCTAGGATGAAATTTGAAAAATATAGGCAGGACAGGAGTTTTGAGTAAAAAAAAAAGGCAGGATGAGACACTTTGCAAAAAAAAAAGGCAGGATGACAATTTAGGTAAAAAAAAGTCAGGATAAACTAATAAAAAAAAAGGCAGGACAGAATAGAGTAAAAAATAAAAAGGCAGGACTGAGATTACAACTAAAAAAAAATGCAGGACAAAATTTTTCATCCTAGCCCCCCCCCATAAAAATCAAATGGTAGCTCCCTTATGACTTTTAATAATAGTATGATTATTCCAAAATTAAGTTATTTGGATTTTTTTCTTCATTATTCAACCATTTGAGTTATGTTTACATACATTTTTTTATATTGTTAGTACAGTTACTATTGCATATTTACACATATTCATTAAAAAAAAATATGCACATAATAAATGACTATTTTTTTTTAATCTCATTTATATCAAATAATCATATTCAATTTCATTGTCACTGTATATGTTATTTCCTGTTATCAGCTGGTAATGAGACCAAGCTGTGCAGGCAGACTACATTTTGTACCTGTAAAATTGCATGTTTTCCTGTAATAAATAAATATACTGGACCAATTAAGATTAACTTGTAGGTGTCATGTTGTAAATTGAATTAAATCATTTCAAAGTTAAATATTTAAAGCAACATGAAATGATTACATGTACTTACTAATCATTAATTAGAGCATGGAAATAATATAACAACCATTTTTATAATGTAGAAGCAAGTTTATTTTTATTATCTTAATGTACATTTCCTATCTATTTCTAATCTAGTTCCAATAAATTAATGTTTATATTGTTACTAAAGTTTTATTTTGAAGTGTTTCAACAATTGTTTTGTTTTTATAGTTATTTGACTACAAGTATTGATATAGAAGTTTTTTTGCAGGGCTGGAGAATCCTGTAGTCACATAGCAGCTCTTCTATATGGCATAGCAGACATAACACAACAAAAATATTCTGGCAAGATTGCACCAACCTCAAAGGCTTGTGAATGGATAAAGCCACGCAACAGAAACCTGTCTCCAAAAAAATCTCAAGAAATGGTATTCAATAAATTTAAGTCTCCAGATAGAAAAGTTTCCCTTTACAGTGTAAATGCATCGTTCTCGAAAGATCTGTCAACTCCAGCAATTCTGAGCTTTAAGGAAAGACTTATGAATGTAAACCCTGATGCTGGCTGGTTAATGAACTTTCCACAAATATCAGATTCATGTGAGAATAATACAAGTATATCAACATTGCCAAAACTTCATAACATTAACTTTTCATACATGGATACAGTTGATATTACTAGTATTGAGTGTGTTCAACATTTTTTATCCTATTTTGATAGTTTGAAAATAACAAAGGATGATTGTAGTAAAATTGAAGTAGCTACAAGAGAGCAACACAAAAACCCTTTATGGAAACAGGTACGCAGAGGGCGTCTAACGGCTTCAAAGTTTGGCAATATTGTCAGGAGAAAGGTTGACACTGAACCTGACAACCTCATAAAGTATCTTTTAGATTACACACCAAGTTTCACAAATGCAGCAATCAGCTGGGGCAAAGATCATGAGCAAATAGCTATTGATAGCTACCTCATTCGTGTAAGGGAGAGTCATCCACCACTCACAGCTACAAAAAATGGTGTCATTATAAATGAGAATTTGCCACATTTGGGTGCTACTCCTGATGGATTAGTCTATTGTCCACATTGTAATCCATATCATGGTGTGATTGAGGTTAAATGTCCTTATGCCCTAAGAGACATGCATCCGTTGGAAGCGGCAAGGCAGAGCAATTTTTGTTGTGAACTGGATAATTTTGGGCGTTTAAGACTTAAACGTAGTCATTCTTATTATTATCAAGTTCAGGGACAATTAGCTATAACTAAACGTGCATGGTGTCACTTTGTTGTTTGGACCAATAAAGGAATGGAGTTTGAAAGAATATGCTATGACAAAGAACTTTGGGAAAACATCATGTTACCTAAGTTAAATGCATTTTTCTGTAGTGCCATTGTACCAGAACTATTTACAAGCCGTGTAAAACGAAGGCTGAAATTGTACAATTAACTCTCCGACTAATTCCTTAAATGTGCAACAATGTTTTCGAACAAAAGATAATTTATTGTTTTAAAATTTCATAATGTTACTTAAACACCAGAATAAGAGACATGTACAACCTACATACATGTGCCTGATTATATTTATATATTCTAGCCAAAAATAATCATGGCAGTTGTGAGTACACGCATTAAACATGTTAAAATTTATTTTAGTTATCTTTCTCTTATAGTATTTCTGAAATGCACACAAGAAAAGTCATATAAATTACTGTGGATTCATTCATTTTTAATTTATTGTGGTATACAACTTTTTTTCAATTTGTAGAGGGAAAATCATGGACGTCACTTGATCAAATAAAAATGAAAAAGTCTTGAGAATGGGTAAACCTGAAAGACTGTCATGTCAGAAATTTATTCTGGAATGAACACCAAAAATCTGAACCCTACAATATAATTTGCAATTAAAGGTTCAAATTATCCTACATTAAAACAAGATTTTCACCATGGTGTGCTTCAACATGTTCAAATATTAAAAAAGCTATACAATTTTGTGAAGTACAGTGACTGATATTAGATATCAGGATGTCATGATTGCTGTTCTGTGTCAGAGATGTATAAACCACAAATCATTTTATTTATACAGGTAAATGCATGGTTTGGCTAAATATGTTCTGGATATGATGGTATATGGGTTTTGCTCATTATTGAAGTTCTCAAGGCAAACTACATGTCATTGGTTTTCTGGTGAATACTTTTCTCATTTGCAATCACAACACATCTCCTAGTATTATAAAATCAACATACTATGAATGATCAATCAATGCTGAAAAATGTTTATTTGTATCATGTTGATATTAATTTATTCCTTGTATATCATGCTAATAATACATATATGTAAACAGTATCTACAAGTAAACATTTCTTAAAATCATAGAACTAGATAAATTAAATGTACTTTATACATGTATATATAAATGCAAAATCAATAGATACATGTACAATTTAAGAGAATTTCATCCATATTTTGAAGTTGGTTGTGTATTTACAAAGAAATATTCATCAACATTTTAATTTTTAACCAAAACATGCAAAAAATAGGCCTTTTATTTACTGAAAGTAGCTCCCTTTTCACAAATTAATATGCATATCAAAATAGAAGGTAGAACATCCAAAGTTTCATTTGGGGTCATAAATAAACATTTGTATATATGTACTTATTTTTGGAGTTTTTGTGTATTTGAAAATTGTTTACTGACAGAAGGACAAAGTGAAAACAGTCATGTGACAAGTATTTACAAGTAAAACAATTATAACTTATTGTTGAATAAGAGGTGGTAGCAAATTGCAAAGAGCACAAACAATAAATACAATCTTTGAAACTTTTTCTGACATGGAAATTGGCATTACTCCTTGTATTATACGGAAGTTTTTAATTCTTTCCATGGCACGCTCAACATGTATTCTAAGATTAGCTATCCTCCTCGTTTTTTCAACTTCATGTTTTGTCAATTTACCATTTTTTTTGGTTGGTGGTACTATGAGATAAATTCCTTTCGGAGTACACATATCAGATATAAGAAATCCTTTATCCCCCATTATTGCATCACCTGGATCACACTTGTTAATAAGACCACTGGATTTTGTTATTTGTTTATCTGATATACTACCTGACCAAAGGTCAGACACATGAGTAATCACACCATTCGGGCTTATTCCTATTAAAACTTTCCATGTCATATGTGACTTGTAGTCAGAGTACATTCTTCCTTTATTAGATAATGACTGTGGCGTTTCTGTGAATATTTCAGTACAATCTATAATTACACGACAATTTGGATACCTCCTTTTAAAACTGTCAGGCATATTACATTTGACAGTTTCTCTATCAGGCCAGGCAACAAGAAAATGTAAATGTTCATACATTAAATCAATCCATTTGTTAAATATTTTACTACAAGTAGAAACAGAAATATTAAAACGACGTGCCAAGTCCTGAGTAAGTAAACCCAGACGCAACCGCATTAGAACCATAAATAATTCATCCACACCTCTAAGTTTTTGAGGTCTGCCTCCAGTCTCTGGCTCAACAATTTTTATATTTGACATAATATGTTCATACAATAAATAAAATGTCGGCTTATTAGGTAAACCTGTATAAAATGTAACTTCCTCACTACTGATATCGTCAATAGTTAAAAATGGTAGTGTGGCATTTACTTCAGCATCTGTGATAGGGTATACAGTATAAGGTTGGTTTTCTTTTTCTGTTGTTAAAGTATCAGTCTGTGAACTAAAGTCATTTAACGTTCCAGTACATGTTTTTCCGCATTGTGTTTCCTGATTAAATTTAGAGCTGATATGTGATGGATCAATATAACCACAGTAATCGTTCAATCTAACAGAAGTATTAATAGTAGAAGGACTGTCAACAGTGAAAAAATGTTTACTTGGATCATCAGCTATGCCATTATTTGCCTCTTCATTTCCATCACAAATGATATCACGATCTGTTTCATCTTCAGTACTAGTACAATCATTGTTTTCCTCAAATTCTTTAAAAGATGAATCAAACTGAAAAAAGGAGGGCAAAATCAAATACATGTATGGGAAGCAAAATTCTGCTAATTTACATAACTTTTAAGGATTAAATACACACACATATATATATATATATATAAAGTCATGGAATACATATATACAAAAATATGCTTCAGGATGCATAAGTGTCAATATTAATTATTGTACTGGGTGTACATGTAGGCACTAAAAAAGAGAACCATATGATACATGTGCTTTTCTTATTCTTTCAATTGGGTCAGTGTATGCTATACCGGCTAATAAAAGATGGAGATAAAATTCCCAGGGCAAACGATGATTGAAGTCATGTAAATGAAATAACACTTTTTAATTTTTGTACATAGACACCTTTATGGCTTTAAGCATCTGATATTGCCATAGAAATCATATATACACGAAATTATAATAAATTACACCAGTATTGTAACGAAAACTTTTTAATTAATTTCTTAAAAACACTAAAACAAATGATTTATAGACATGTGTATGGTGAACGTCCGACATCTTTTTAAATCAAAATATTTTAAATAGACAATTAGAACTTTTTACATTGTTTAGAAATCACAGCAAATACTTACGTTTGTGGTCTTAAATATCTTGTGATCAAATATTGAAGGCAATGGGTGATCTTTTGTTGGACCTCTCTTCGTTATGAAATGCTCTGAACAAAGCCTTGAACAACTTGTTGGCTTCCATTGTTTGCGACTGACACGGCATTGCCATATAGATTTGTGTCTTCTATTTACAGGAAACCTATGTAAAGTCACAGTATTGTCATTTACGCTTTTGCCACTATAGTTATGGCAATTTGTTGCACAACAGTATAGTTTTCCCATGACTATATCTCGCTATAAACTGACTTTATCCACCGTGCAACCAGTTACGTTTCAGTTTGCCGGTTACCTACCGGAAGGACTTTTACCACTATCTCCTTTCACAGGAGAGTTCCAAATTTCAGGGAAGATAACCTAGTTATCGGAAAGGGCTATAGATACTGACGACTAATAAATGCTAACCACAGTAAAGAATATTTTTTTGAAATTTTTTAACACTTACTCAGAAAAATCCTTTAACTTCTTGACTTTCAAAGCTCATAATTAACGTGTTTACACACTGATATAATATGGTTGTTAAACATTACAAACCTGTAATCGTATAAGACACTATACACCTCGTGTCCTTGCATTACCTTATCCAAAAATATATTTATTTTAAGCCTAAATATTTCGACATGTTGTTTACGTTTTATAGATGTTAGAATTCTAATTGTGTCACAAATTCTGGTTAAGATTTGACTAAATACCAATATCCTGATATCGTCAGGTAAATATGCTACTTTACTATACACATGCTATTTTAGTTTACCTGTCCCAAAATAATTATAATTAGCATCGTTTGCAAGAATACTTTCATGCATGGATCCATTCATAACAGGACCTTTCAATCTTTCCTGTATGAAATATATATTGTATATAGAATACATTACTAAGTAAAAACAAGTCAATACCATGAATGCTCAATCAAATTGCAAGTAAGGACTAAAGGATAAAGGCTGCTTCAATTTATTAGTGGGAAGTAAAATATAATACAGGCTTCTGACTTAGGACAGACACATACAGAATGTTGTAGTGTTTAATATAGTGTTTCTTATTTTTGAATTGGGTAGAAATACATTTTTTTCAGTTCCTAGTTTCATTCTTTTATTTCAGGATGGGTTAGAAGTGATGATGTGTGTACCAAAGAAAGCCAATGATGCCATGCATCTCAGTATGTTAGAGGGGCTAGAGGATAACCTTGAGGCCCTAGGTGAAGTGTTCCTACAAGATCAGTTCCTTGTCTGGGATCCTAAACAGCTGATCAGGAAAGGAAGAGAGCGCCATCTGTTCTTGTTTGACATGTGTCTAATATTTGCAAAAGAAGTGAAAGACAGTAATGGCAAAGCTAAATATATGTTTAAATTCAAGTTAATGGTAAGATTTTACTGTTGAATTGATTTTGTTTTCTTCAATATTGCCCTAAAAATGCATGAAATATTTGCCACCAGAAGTTAGAAAGATCATTCATTTAATTAATCAGTCTTCTTCAATGAAACAAATAAAATTGGTTAATTTATATGAAGGTTATAACAGTGATTTGTTAGAAGTTTAGTGAAATTCAAACCTAAAAGTTTTAAAAAAACAACAAAAAAACAAGTATAAGTGTTATATACGTCTTAGCCAAGGACGCATAAATGTATATATATCTTATAAATTTAAATTTTTTTGCCCCCCAAAAAAGTATGAATCAATTTCCAATACTATAAAAAGACTCTCACAAGTCAACACTTTTAATGTGGACTAGAGACTTAATTGGCTATTGATATCAAATTTTTAAACTAGTCTGAAATTTCACTCATAAATAAGGTTTTTAATTTGATATCTTATACCAAAAAGTAAGATGTAATGTAAAATATGCTTCACAAAATCGATGTCTTATTCAAATGATTTTTCTCCCAACAGATTCCAGATTTGAACATCACTGAACATATTGAAGGAGATGAGACAAAGTTTGCCTTGTGGACGGGCAGAGCCCCGATCTCAGATTATCGTATTATATTGAAGGTAAAATCAAAGACTTCTTGACAAATATAATTTTATGCCCCACCTACGATAGTAGAGGGGCATTATGTTTTCTGGTCTGTGGCTCCGTTCGTTCGTCCGTCTGTGCGTCCATTCAGGTTAAAGTTTTTGATGAAGCTGAAGTCCAATCAACTTAAAACATAATACACTTGTTGCTTATGATATGATCTTTCTAATTTAAAAGCCAAATTAGACTTTTGACCCAAATTTCACGGTCCACTGAACATAGAAAATGAAACTTGGAGTTTCAGGTTAACGTTTTGGTCAAGGTAGTTTTTGATGAAATTGAAGTCCAATCAACTTGAAACTTAGTACATATGTTCTCTATAGTGTAATCTTTCTAATTTTAATGACAAATTAGATTATTACCCAATTTCACAGTCCATGGAACATGGAAAAGGATAGTGCGAGTGGGGCATCCGTGTACTTTGGACACATTCTTGTTAGTGTTTGCTTGTAAAAAAATGTATTTCTACAGAATGTTCATAGAAGATAATCTTGAGGATACAATTATGACTCCATATTTTAGATGAATTTAATTTCAATTACATTTCTATTCAAATAATGCTTTCCAAATTTGAATTTGCATGGCTTCACAGGACCATTATAAATAAGCCAGTAATAATAAAAATAGTAATGAATGTCTTATTGAGATGGTTTTGTTAAAAGAAGATGCATTGATAGGAATTATAATATTAATCACCCTGACAATGACAAAATGTCAGGGAGAAACAAAGTTAATGTATTTAACAATGACATTGAGCAGCTTTGAAGATGTACTTATAGGTGAAATTAAAAAAAATGTAGAATTTAGAATTGTTTCAATAAGTCAGAAGAGTTAAGGAACAAGCTAGAAACATTGGTTGGTCAAGGAGCTCCTGTTGTAGAGATTAAACTTTTTTAAGGTAGACTAATTCTGACTTTTACCTTAAATTTGCATTGGTATTATAAGGGTCTCAAATCAAAGAAACTAAATGTAGAATCTGTTTAAATTTTGGTAAATGATCTTTTTGAGCTATTGAAATCTTGCATGAGAAGAGAAATGGATGTTATGGGGCAAAATAGTTTACCCTGTATCATTGAAAAAAATCCAAGGGGTCCGAACATTTGACAAAACTTCCTTAACATCTGTGACCTAAGTATTTCAAATCCTATTTAAGAAATAATTCATGGAAGCCATAGATTGTTGGAAATTTACACATGGCCTGGGCCGTGATATTCAAATTTTATCCTGAGCGGTCATTAAAAAACTGAAGCGAGGGTGGGTATGCTGTGTGTGTGGCTGTTCTGTTTTACTCCCTGTTAGATAAAGCTCAAATATCTTTATAAATATTTAGCTTGCATAGGTTATTTCGAGAAAAACTGCTAGAAAAAAAAACTTTTTAATTCTTTAAATTCTCAAACCCAACATTTGTCATTTTTAATTTACATGTTTTTCTCGTAAGCTTCAGTCAAATCCAAAGTTGACATTTTGTAACAAAGGAGCCGCCATGTTGACTTGCTGAAATGAGTAAATATGCGAATAATGCAATAGAATAGAAAATAAAACAAAACCTACCTCAAAAAATCAGTTTTAATACAATATCATACGAATTCCGATGGTTCATGAACAGAAAACTTTCAACTTTAGCGGTTTCATTTGTATGACGTCATGTTTTGAAATTACTTAAATGCGTCAAAAAGATTAATAGACTTTAGTGGAATTTTATTTAATTTTTATTTTGTTGGTTTCTCCGAGCTCTTGTGCATTACTTCTTTTTATAATGCATACGAATAAGAATAAAAGTTATTTTGTCTTTTTTAATTGCACTTTTTAAAACAATAATATCGGCAAAGGGTCTGCAAATAGGTTCCGATACATGTAGATTTACGTGGGAAGTATATTGTAACAGCCATTATTATGTATATCTCTGAGTCTGCACTAAGTGTATTTTATCAAGAATTTTATCACAGTGTTGTTTACAAAGCTAAAGAAGCACATCATATTAGAATTACTTTTATAGTATGGCTAGCACCCAATTTATTTCACTTCCACATTGTTCAAAGAGAACATTTTAGCTAATTTCTTTTTTAGTCAAACAATTTAGACACCAAGCAAAACTGGGTGAAGAAGCTGCGAGAGTTGATGCAGGAACGTATGACGTACATGCACGAGGCATTACGAGACAAACCACCAACATTGTTCAAACCTACACAAGCATCAAAGGCTTTCCATACTTCCACCAAAATGTCATTACTAGGAGATGTTAGAAGGTAAGATTGTAATTATTATACAGCATGGCTTTTTAATGATATATCTGTCTTAAACATCATTACACAGTCCTAGGTAGTCTCTAGTCTCCTTTAGCCCAAAAGATGAAAATTTTAGATTTAAGATTGAATGACCAATGGTGTTTCAGAACATGCTTTTTTTCCATAAAGGAATTCTTATTCGTCTAATTGGTCTTAGTTATTTCAGTTGTTTTGTGGTGATGTACTTTGTGGGTTCAATCTCCCTGGCCACGTCAGACCAAACCTTAAAAAACAGTTTTTGGTGCTTCTACACATTAATTTTATTAGCTAATAACAATCTTGATTTAATTAAAATCTATGCTTACATACAACCTTTATTAGATTAAAATCTATCAACAGTTTAATTTCATTAGATTACCTAATTTGTTACCTAACCAGATCATGTGAAAATTAGTGTCAAAGCTTAGGAGAAATAACGTTTTATTGGAATAGTACCTGTTAAATTCATTTTCTGTTAGAGGGCATTCACATTCTACACAAAGTTAAAAAAAACTATCAATTTGGAAAACTTGAAATTATGACAAATTGTTGTCAGTTTTAGAAAAAATGAGTTGATCAATAAGAAAAATGTCTTTGCACCTACTTTACCCAACTATGACATGCACTACTAATGTCTTTTTCATAAATAAATACATTTGCACTCAGATCTCCATTCAGTTATTGATGGTTTTAGCTCTTTTGAAATGTTGCAAATTGCTAAAACAAGTAAAGAAAAAAAGTGTTGGCAATTTTGAGTTATGTCCCTTCACTCTGAAATTAAAATTGAAACTGATCATATACTTTTCAAAGCTCTAACTGAATTAACATTTAAACTTGACATTAGCTTTGGGTAGACATGTAAATCAAAAGAGTAAAGAGTTAAAAAAAAATAAAGAAAAGCTAATTTGAAACTATATTATCTGTTTTTGACAGCTTCTCGTCAGCTAACTATTTTAATCTCCTGTCTCTTTTGTCCATCTTATGCCTTAATGCTAGTTCTAAATAATATTATATGAAATAAGGGAGATGTGATTTAATTGCCAATGAAACAATTATTCACCATGTTTCAAAGAAAGAGTGGATGTATGCAATTAAAGGAAACTTTACGATCTTCAACAATAAGAAAAATTGTCAGCTGTAAAAGGCCCCACCGTGAAAATTATGAATTAATTAAATTGAGAAAAGTAATCGACTATAAATTTATAACAAAACAATATTATGTTGGTTAGTTCAAAACCAGATCAAGAGTGGATAAAGTTTGAGAATATTATGTTCCTGTTTAGTTACTGAACTTTATTCATTCTATTTTATTCTAGGGACCTCGATGGTGATACATCACTGGATGACCTACCAATAGAGAGAAGGGGTTCTCTGACGTCCCTTATATCCATAACAACCACTGGAACCTCAGCCTCAGACAGCAGTAGTAGTGGTGGTCCCAAGGTAGGAGTTATTTTACAGCATATTACTATTGTGAAACCATTGTCTTAAAGTATGCTTTTTACATGACTTCCATAGTTTTCAGGTTTTTATGCCCCATTTATGGGCATTATGTTTTCTTGTCTTTGCATCCGTCCGTTCATTCTTCCTTTTCGTTATTCCGTCCATCTGTCCCGCTTCAGGTTAAAGTTTTTGGTCGAGGTAGTTTTAGTTGCTCACACTTTTGGTTGTGTGACAAGACAGTTTTGTCTTTGGTTGAAATAGAGGACTAGCATAGTGATACACCCAGTTTTATTTTTAGAATTGTAGAATTCCCTTAAGGATTGTTGGGTGTTCCCATCCATATATAGATTTTGACATAACTATACCATGGGAGAAGTAATGGATTTAGGTTGTGTGACAAGACAGTTTTTTTCTTTGGTTGAAATAGAGGACTAGCATAGTGATACTGTTATCTGCTTTGGCTATGAGTATTTAAAAAAATATTGCACTGAAATTTTTTTTCCTGAATAACTTTTTGAACTTGATCTTCAATTTAAGAGTTATGAGTTTTGATTAATTTTATAACAATCAAATTAATGTTTATTAATTGTGTAAAATGGGAACCTTTCCAACATGTTTCTTGTGTCAATGACCTTGGAATTCAAGGTAACCTTGTGCCATGAGGTATCTTCATGATCTTAACAAATATAACAATGTCTTACTGTCTCCCTGAAAAAGTATTTTTGAATAACACTCAGTCTAATTTTAAATAATGCAATAATTATTGGTGCATCTGCTACAGTGAATCTAAATTCTGAAGTAACCAGATGCCTTTTATAAAGTATGTATATAATGCATGAACAAGATTTGATATAGATAGCAACGATGACAGAATCAGGCAGCTCCATGCCAAAGGTGTATTATTTAGACAGCCAAGGTCTGACAATACGTCTGTTTGTTTACCTGCTGCAGAACTGATATTGTCTGTATAACTTCTGTTACTAGTCTGTTTGTTATAGAAAAGACATATTACAGTGAAACCTGGCCTTGAAGTCATAAAACTTTCGAGTTTTTCACACTCATTCGCCAAAATCAACCATAAAACTGTTTGATTTCATGTTTCAAGCATGATTTTTGTGCTCCAAGCATTGAACTAAGTGTTATGACTTCAACCCCTGGCTAAACTGAAACCTGCATAAACCAGAAACCTGTATAAACCAAACATGTTAATAAGCAAAGCCATATCACATTGTATGCATTATGAACCTGACCAAGCGGAACATTGGCCCAAAGCAAACAAAATCCTGAAGAGGTTCAATTTAGCCAGGTTTCACTGTACAAGGTTAAGTTGAGAGAAGTTTGGATTCATACCAGTAATTAATAGTTTGATGATGCTTGTTTAATCAATTAATTACTACTACTGGATGTCCCCCTGTGTCCTCTTTGGATCATTTTGTCAGTTGTTTGCAATAAATGTATGAATACATTTGACAATACCCAATACCTATGTCAGTCTACAATGCACAGGTGGAAGGCTATCAACATTTAGCAATGTCTAGAAATTGCAGTTTGGTGTGCTCTATGTTTTAAGCATTTTGTGAATTACAGGAGGAGTAAGGCAATGATTTTAAAAGCTCTGATGACACTACATAAAGTTGGAATTTAATATTCCATTACAATTTCTCAAATACTTATTTGCATGAAAAGATTTTCATGTTGATTTGGCCTTGTAACACAGTGTCTGCTGTTTTGTTTGATAACCATTTGATTCAAAAGTAGTAATAATACCAAAGATAGGGGAACACTCAATATTGTCCTTCATGGCCTGCACTTCCTCTTGTTTTTCCTTCTTTCTTTCTCTCATTTCCACCTGTGATTCACAGATCCTCTATGGCTTTTACTTTGAATCTATCCCTAAAGTATCCAAGAATAAAACTTTCTTGCTTTAGCATTTTTTTATGCAAGCTGTTAATTTAAATTTTCTACATGTTCTAGACCTTACAATAATTCACCTTTTGAAATCAAGGTTTCTAAGGACAGCAGTTATCTTAAAAAAAATCAGTTTCACTTGTAGACAGACAGTCCTGAAATCTACAATAAACAAAACAGAAATTAGGTGTTAGAAAACAAAGATGTAGTTTGCTCATGTCTGGTTTATATTTGTAATCAGTCTGATATTAATATCAAATGCTTTAATCAGGCTTTTGAACTGAGAGATGCTTGGATGTAGACCAATAATGATTTTTTTATATAGAAAATTTGACAGTTGGATAAATAATGTTAAGAATGATACCTTTGCATTATTATTTCTAAGAGAGAGAGAGTAAACGTTTTCAGTAGAAATAATGGCATAAGTTTTCTTGCTTTTATCTGTGAGTAATCACATTAATGCATTCTATTATTGAAACTGTACAGGTTTTCACTTGAAGGTTAAACATTTTTAATCCTACATTGGGTATGTGACTGTCAGGGCAAGTCTGAGGAACCTGTCATTCTGGGTATGCCACAGCTTCCTCCATAAATAAAAACTGGCCACAACAAAATAGCCCAAAAGGGTTACTCAAAAGTGGTGTTAGATACACATAGAATAAATCAATCAATAAATAAAAAGAAAAACAACAAAAAAAAGACATGGCCAAAATGCAACATCAAACGATTAAATGTATTAGCCCCATTAAGTGCTGTATTAAAATAATTATATTGGAATAGTTTCAATAATCACGAGTAATCATCGAGAAATAAGTGATACTGTTTGAAAGAAAAAACTAATCAAGTCTGTTATTTTACGGTATTTATAATTAGGTGCATTCTGCATTACAATTATTTCAAAGTAAGTAATTGACCTTGACCTTATTCAAATGTTTATCATTCTTAAACGATTTTTGTTAACTGAAGAATTTTTGTTTTTTTTCCCCCAACAAAATGTGAATCTAATTCATATTTAAATGGAATGCTATTAGACAGTAGAATGACTTTGAAGTAACGAGCTTTCAATCAGCTTGAACAAAAATCATATATAAACTTTGCACTAGATTCTAAAGATAGACTATGTACACTTTGCATGTTCTCTCTTCATCTGTTGTAAATGTTTTAATTTGTTTGTCTTTTTATGGTTCATTTATTTTTGCTATTTAGTTGTAACTTAAAAGATATTCTTCCTTTGGGAAAATCACTCATTTGAGATTCGTTGAGTGTTCTTTGATTGCTGTTTAGTTGTGTTTTTGTGAGTACATGCATAAATGTATTCCCTTATATTTTTCAATGAAGGGTTGTTTGCCTTTAAGAGAGCTTTCTCAAGTTTGACTTGGATGGATGGAAAGTTGTCTCATTCATGCACTCATACCACATCTTCTTATTTCTATAAAGTTGACTTAAGATTGCTACTGGGTTCATTAAGAATCAAAAAGAAGTTTGACATTTGTTTACTTGTAATTTAATGTTTTTGTTTTTCCAATCTTATCTAAGAAAAGCTTAAAGCTGCAATATCTTTATTGAAAGATAATTTACTCCTTGTAAAAATAAAGAGATATGTCTGATGACCAAAAAGGTATATTACGTACAGGTATCTATTCTGGCATCAGTTTAGTTCAGTTACACTCAAGCAGTAAATCTCTAGAGGTTTTTCAATAAGCATTCTCAAACTTAGTCAAGCTTTAATGCAGAAGCAAAACGAGCAAAAGAAAAAAAAAGGTATCATATGGCATTAAGCTTTAAAACACTGATTCAGTGACCAAGTGTTTAGAAATTATCCCGTAGTTACCTCATTTTCCTTAAAATGTTTCCTGCAAAATAAAGATTGAAAGTGCCCATCTTTTGCATTTTAATTTGTCTGATTTTCTGTCTTCAGATGGAACCAGTTTATAACCACTTTTCTTAACCTCATTCATTCCAAGCCACAAATAATCTGGCTATACATCATCACTTAGAATCAATGAAACGTTTATTTACATATGTTAAAATCAGTGTTTTGGCAAGCTTTTTTCTTGCAGAAGACAGATGTGTTTTATGGTTTTTATACCCAGCAAGAAAATTTATGATTTTACCTGCTGTACTATTATTAAAATTAATTTCATCTGTAGAGAAAAATTACTTTTCTGTATGAATATGAATATGATAAATTATAACTTTGTTGAAAAATTTATTTTTTTGATTCTATCTTTAGAAATATACAGTAATCATTATGAAACATGAGATACCAAAGAGTGTTAAATATGTCTGGGAAATATACTTCAGTCTGGCATTTTCTACCAAATTTGGAGTCCGGTTCACAAAAAAACCTTATGACTAAGATTGATGGTAAGAATACTGAAATGTTCATGCCTAGTTGTCAGTTTATTTGTGAAACCAACTCTAGATATTTAACTAAACCTGCCATGCAATCATAAATAAACAATTTTTTTAAAGGCTTTTTTCCTGATAAAATTTTTCAGTGGTTTTAGTTGTGAGTATGTAATTTTTTTTCATATATGACAGATATGAAAGTTTCAAACATGTCTGATTATTTCACGTTTAAGCTGCCAGCACCTTTATATACCAATAATCTCCTCCAACTCAGGTTCACTACGTACCACAA
Source organism: Mytilus galloprovincialis (assembly GCF_965363235.1). Classification (NCBI taxonomy): domain Eukaryota; kingdom Metazoa; phylum Mollusca; class Bivalvia; order Mytilida; family Mytilidae; genus Mytilus; species Mytilus galloprovincialis. Next base: position 54,561,255 of record NC_134851.1, read on the forward strand.
CCACAGACCTTAACATCAAATCCTGAACCCAAGCCATAGGCCAGTTCCAAAGTTGGATGGGAATTAAAATTGCACACTTTTTCATGCATTAGATTTGACACTCACCAGGATCTTCAATAGCTATACATCATTATTGTCTCCTTCCAAATATTTGGAATAATTACGTCTGCTTCATTTAAATGAAAATACCCTTAATGTCATTGGGTAAATAGTTAGAACATTTTAAGCAGCTTTAAGATTGACTGATGTTCTATCTCTGATCTTAAACTGTAAATATTTATCATCCAAAAAAAGATCTTTTTATGAGATTTGAATTGAAGCTTTCTCAGACAAGACTGTCAAATGAAATAAAAAATATCTGTATTCTTATGCAGTGTTGTGTCTTGATTTTACTTCTTCTGATTTTATAATGGTAATTAAAAGTTTTATGACATTCAGAACATAAATTCCTCTATAAAGTTTAGTATAGTTGGAGATCCCCTAAGTAGATAACAATAGTATATGCAAGGTTGTCGACAGGGTATTTCTTTTGACATGCAAAATGTTTGAAAAGCACTCTTTTATTATTCCTTGGACCTTAGACCCTGTTCACACTAGCATTTTTTCTATTCGATCTAATTTGAATCGATCTAAATAAAACCAGTTAGCGTTTACATTATTTATTATCATAACGATCTCTATCGGTCTAAACCGATCCACTGCGTTCAAACTACAATTAAAAACGCATTCAATCTAACCTTTTTACCGGTAAAACAGTAAACATTGTGTATAAATAGAACTGATTTATTAAATTCATCTATTGATACTCTGACATAAACATTTGTTTATTGTTTCTCCTGAATCATGCAGAAGTTAACATTTTGGTACAGGTGTTATTGCCGTTTTCTTTAATTTTGAAAGAAATATCTGTAGTTAATGAAGTTACAACACGATGAAGTATTGCGGTTCTTAAAAAGAAAAAAATCATCATAAGAAGTGAAGACACAGATTTCGCAAATCTATGCGATGGCAAAGACAAAATGTTTTCTTAAATGTCTGTAAACAGAGAAATATGGGTTAGACAACGAACCTCTCAGATAGTTTTGGCGCTGAAAATCCGCATACATTATTTTCGATTCAATCGTACTAGTTTAAACCGATCTCTGCGTTCACATTTAAAGTAAGATCGGTTTACTTTAGATCGATTCAAACTAAACTACCTCTTTTGGTGTTTTAGTTTAAACCAATTAAAGATCGATTCAAAGCGTTCACACTGGCCCTTAAATCGATCTAAAGTGAACCTGTCTTGTTGAAATCGATAAAAATGTCCTAGTGTGAACGGGGTCTTAGTTTTCAAGTTTGTCTGTATTTGTTTATACATAAAGGACTTGCTAGTTTTAAATATTAGTTAACTTCTGGTGGTGGGTTGTCTGATAGCCAAACCAAATCTTTTTTTATTTTTCTCACAAGTTCAATTTTATTTCAATGTTACAGAAAAGCAACTAATAATATGCAGGTGGGGAAACCAGAAGTAAACTGGGTTAAGTTAAGTGCCTCAATGGAGCAATTAAAGCCAATTTTAATTTCAGTGTTAGAGTCGGCCAACTTGATCAAGATGAGAAATATACATGCTTCAGATGTGTTCTGTATATAAGAATAAAGTCAAGGTTTATCATTATGTCAGATCCTTTATTTCGATTTAGATACTTTCTTTAACAAGCAGAGAAAAGCATTTCTTCGTTTACAGGAAAACTGGCAGAGTAATGAAAACAATTCATTTTTCTTCATCGCAATCAAATGAACGTCATTTGTTAAAAAAGTTAAGAATGTTTTCATTAATACAAGCTGTAAATGTTTGCTTTGAGAAAACATACAAATTGTCTGTTACATAAATATTTGCTATATATATGGTGAGGGATTAGCTTTGATATTCAATTGAATCCCTTGCCTGCAGGAGGGCGTAGTCAGAAAACAAATTGGCTAAAACTTTTTCAGATGTTTTCTTTGCATTACAAATGTTATGGGTTAGAATTTACCAATCAGTATCTAGATGGAATTCTTGTAAGACATCATAATGCCTTAAATAAGAGTACAATTAAATATTTTTATATTCTTCTGAGTAAGTTTGATATTTAAAGAGGAATGGATAAAAGATAGATTACGTTTAGTTTATTTAAAATGGAAAGAGAAAAAGTAAGATTACAAAAACTTTGAAAATTGATTGTTACGAGATGTAAAGACAGTAAATTATTCTTCAAATGAATGTCTTAAAACTTTAATTTGATTTATTTTATGAGGGTGAAAAATTTCTTAGTCTACAGACAGTGTGTGTTGTGAAAATTTACATTTCCTCAGATCCGTTGGTGTAATTACAGAAATTAGTGGCGAGTTTCCATTTTTGTTGTTTGATCAGAAAGTAAAAAGCTAATCCAGCCATGTAACTGTCAGTTGGGCATATCTCTGTACTTTTCATTACTAGAAAATTGGCTGTTTATTTAGTGATTTTTATATCCAATCTAATTTCCACCGATGGTTGACCAGTTCATAGTAGTAGAAATAACATCAAAACATCTCTGCTATATAGAAATGTACAGCGATTTTGTCTCTAGATTATGTCAGGGTTAATTACTGTTGCGGATTATCAACTCAATTTACACGACAGGACAAATTAGATAGAACATACTCTCTAGATACAGACGGTTGCATTATGGATGCAGCGTAAAATTTAACACGGAAGGGAATAGAAACTGGTAGCATAAAATTGTGTTGTCTCGGCTTTTTAATACAAGCAGAAGTTGGCTGATGTTCTTAATTGATTTGAAGTGTTAAATAATTCATAATTCATACGACAAGCTGAGTACTCAGTGCTTTGATGTGTCGAGATCAACACACTGTTGTGAAATTGTCTATAAATCAGAAGAAATGCTCCCATGTTATCACAAGCTAAAGTGTGATATATAAAAGATCGTCTAAGTGTTTTAGATGATGGTAAAGATAATCAGAGTTGACATTTGACGAAACTGTTGAATTATGGGATTGATTTTTTGACTAAGGATTAATTAGGATGATTAGTTAATTACACCGAATTATGAAAAAAAAATCAACAAATTATTCTGGATTTTTCTACATTTTCATCTGATTGAAATGATAAACTTTCTAAGTGAAGAAAGTTTATAAAGAAAATTATTAATATTGATGGAAGTAAAACTATAAAAAAAAAATGGTGACATAAAACTTTTCAGTTATTTGTGGGAATTCAAATATGCAAATATGCAAATCAGAAATTTTATATATTTGTGTGAAATTTAAAAAGTAATTACTATTGCTGACCGACTTTTTAACACATTAATCAGGATTAATAGGTTATTTTAAAAATATAAGGATGTGCACAAAAACGGAAAATTGTCACTTTTTTATTGTGAAGATTTAGTGATTGTAATTGAAGTACAATGGCTTTTAATATGCCATCTTTTGGTATGATGCTGGTTCGTCTGTCTGCCTGGAAAAATGCTAAATCGAGGAAAAGGGTGAGTAAAAAGGTTAAAGGGTTGAGAGAGAAAATGAAAGAAAAAAGATAGCAATAGCTGTAAATTTTGATGTAATTTTTTGAACATCTAGGTTTAAATTTAACTTTCACCCAGAAGTAACTTTCACAGGAATCAAGGATGTCTTATATAAGATCGTGAAATTTTCCTCTTTTCCCATGAACATGGCAAAACATGGAAAAGAAACAGGAGATCTGGGTGTTATTTTTAAACTTCACATTTGGTAATTTATTTATAAATTGACAAATTTAGTTAGTTTTTTTGTGAGGAAAAGCCATTTCTAGCAAACGTCTTATAATGAATTTTTTTTTAAAAATGTGAAGAAATAGTTCTTTTAAATTTCATGATAAAATTGTCAAAGTTTTTGTTTTGTTTTATTTCCGATAATGCTGATGACAATCACTTGTAAAATATTCATAAGACACCGATTTTCTCACAGAACAGTAATTGGGGTTGACAATTAAAATAATCCATTTAATAATACTAAAGTGTGATAAGACTGTACACCTGATAATTGAGATATGTTGATGGACAGAACCTATTAAATGTTCCAACACTTAATAATTATAGTCTGATATTTTCCATACCTGCTGAGGATTTTGTATCCTTCCAAGAAAACCATATTAGGATGAGGACCTAGCCTGAGGTCTGATATGGGTTAAAGGATGATGAAAATATAAGGACATGTATAGATGTATTATGAAAAACCTTATTGAATGGTATCCAACTTTTTTTCTGTTAATGTAAAATCAAAATTAGAATGAAATAAATACTCAAAAAATTATGGGACATTACATTTTTCTGTAGCAACCTTAATCAGGTAGTCTCATGTCAAAAAGCACCAAAATATATCAATAATGAGAGCCTTAAAACCAAAGGACCTAAAATAAACATCCAAATCCCATTGACTCAGGTCTTAGAGGTCAACTTTTCCTGCTAAAGTTGCAACCTTAATTGGTTTAAGAACCATTATTTTATTTTCTGAACTGAAAATTTTCAAATAAGATGAATCCTCGACATCATTCTAATATTAATGCACTGGCTATTGACCAAATGGTACTGACCCGAGAAAGCACTGACCGGTTTTTAGAAAAAACAAATAGCATTATCAGATATGATCTCATGCATCAAGGACAGTTTATATAAAAATTGCACCTGTCCTTTATATATGTGCCTTGCACTAAGAACTGATTCAGGTCTATAAAGCTTGCATGTGTTAATGCAGTTATAACGAGGCTAATCTAAGTATCTGCAATGTTTGTATTAATGGAGATCACCTATAAAGAGTTCAGCACCCCCAAGGATAAAGATATTATTAGCAAATTTGACAGATGTTTTTACATTGCTTGGTTCATAACTATTTATTTCTGAACCCTTTTTAACTGACTAAGTGTCTCCCAGTAACAAAGCTAATTAGACAAGTTCAAAAAAAAATAATGAATGGTTTATTTTACTTCATCATGTTTGTATCAAAGAGGTAGTTTTTGGCCTGGTCTAAAAATTGACTTTACAGCAAGTTTAAACATGTACTGTGGATTTGTTTATTTTTTTGTGTGCACTAATTATCAGGCCCGTAGCCAGGAGTTTCCAAAGGGGGGTTCGTTGGTCTCAAAAACTCGACTTTAACAGTCACAACTCGAACAGAACGTTGACTTTAACAGTCATTATTTGTTTTCAAGGGGGGGAGGGGGTTTGTCCAAACCCCCGAACCCCCCTGGCTACGGGTATGATTATCGTGTATTAAGGAAAACTTGCATGTTCCTGGATTTTTAATTTTGTAGTTTTGCAGAGATCAGCATACTAAAGCCTTTAGTAAATTTGTTATTCCTTGAACAGTTCATTTTGTGGTTCACCTGTATCCACCAAATCCACGAAAATAGGTATTTAACGAATAAAAATGAATCCACAGTAATTCCTTTGATTTTTCTGCAAACCATGAATGTTGCATTGTGCAATAGTACCAGACTATTGATATTTAATGTTCAGCAGCAAATATCACAAACCTATTCAACACTAGAACATGATATTGTGACATGAATATTAACCCTGCCTTTTACTATTTTGAACTACAAGCTGAAGTTTTAACATGCTGAAGGTCAATAAACAGTCAATAGAAATTAGTTTCACTAAATTACTTGACACCTTATTCACTATCCGACAGACAGGGTTAATATGTCAAGCTTCTGGTGCTTAGTGGAAAATCAGCAAATACTTCCTTGCTAATCAGAGATCAATCTCACAGTCTCCATAACAGCCACATGAACTGCCAGTGTATGCTACACAGTTGAAATTTGACCTGTTGTTAAAGTTCTAATTGACCTACATTTGACCTATTTGCTCAAGATAAAACTAAAAAATGTAATGAGCAAGAGTCCTCCATTTTCAGGCTCCTTAGAAAGGGGGACATTTTCATGGCATTTTGTAATTGGCTGTCTCATTGACATATACACACATCTCCTTTTAATCATAGCAGAACATATATTGTTCTAATATAGATGCATATAATTTATAAACCTATGGATTATTGAAGCCAAATTTTACTGGCAGATTACAACCATTAGCTCACATTAAAAGCATCTGTTTTTCACAAAATATAACATTGAAGACTGTTTGTATATTTTCTTTGATTAATAAGTTATGTACTGATGTTACATAAGATTAATTACAATATTTGAAACATGTTAGGCTCATGACTGTTTATATTTTGTTAAGGAAATGATCAACCTATTGCAATATTGCTTCAGATTTTTTGCAATTTATTGTGCAATGAGTACAGTTGCTTTACAGCTGTTATGTCATATCTTCTGCAATGTATTTGCAGTGAAGGGGATCATGTTGGCTCTGGCTATTTATATTTTGTCAAAGATATAGACATTATAAGATAGATATTGGATCAAAATTTTTCTCTTAAGGTGCTGGTTTTTAGCAAATTCATACTGTTGAAAGTTAAAAAGAGGTAACTGGAATGAATTAAATGACAGTTAGTTTTAGAATCTTGAAGTGACCTTATACCTTAACTGATAGTAGCAATACTTTTCTTGAATATAACAGTGACCATATACTGTACTGTTTAATTAAGCATCCATTGTCCAGGGGGCCTAGAATTATTTGTTAAGTGACAAGTTTTTTAATGAAAATAAAGTGGTGTTTTTTTTCACTACAATTTTGAAAAGTTTTTCCTTTCTGCTTATGCACTATAAACAAAAGAAGAAATGGATTAAAAAAGGACCCCAAAAATCATTCTTAGGACAGAACATTTGAGAGAGGAAATTGATCCCAGGTTTACTCATCACTGATTCACAACAGTTATTGGCATCAGTGACACTATGGAGTCTAGAGCTGAAGGGCACGAATGGAACATTCTGCTGAAAATAACAATCACAGATTGGAAATATACTGCAAAAAAATTTGGCACATGTTTTTTAACGAATTCAATTTGTGAAAATGCGCTTTTGCCAGAAAAAACACTGAAAACTAATATTTTATCTTGTTTTATGATTTCAGTGTTAATGTTTGGCACTTAAAGGCTACTTGTAATATTTCTATGTAATCATTATTTGTTTACCATGTTGCCATGATGGCCGAATCTTTGCCAGACTTATGATATTTAAAGAAATGAATATGTGTATTGTTCTTTGTGGTTTATATTTGGAAAGACAATGCAATAAAAATGATCAACATTAGATTCTAATCTATTTTAAATGATAAGTCAATAAAGCTGTCCTAAAACAAAGGTAATGAATTCCATGCTGGCATGATGTAACTTATAAAAAATAAAAAAAAATAATTAGATAGGTGAATAGTATTAAAAAATGGAAAATAAATTCCAGATAAGATTCTGCTATTACAAGCCAAGTTTTATGAAATTTTCATGTTTTTGGCATTTAAGCATTAATTGATACATGTGCCTAAAAAATTTCTTCATCCCACTCAATGTTTTAATTTTAATAAGTACGTATGCACTTAACACATATTTTGTGTTCAAACCAAAATATTATTGATGGGACACTTATTATATAAGCTGTCAAATTCATGTTAACTGATCACTCAAATTCTCACATTTTATTTATAACAATGAAAACATTTATCCAAAGTATTAAAAGTATGAAATAAACAATTTACAGGGCATCAGGGCTAGAGAATATGTAACTTGGTTTAGTGTGTATATTAGTCTCAACACCATTTATTAACTATCTAGTTGACCTCCGAAAACATTTGATGATCATTTAAGTGATATAATCATAATATAGATATAAATAGGAAGTAGAGGCTAGGTCTGCTTAATTTCATAATTTAGATTAGAAATATATGTTAATCATTATTTTTACCTGTCTGAGAATGAGGTTTGTGAATCGAATCAGTCCTCAGAATCAATCAATCAATATTAACCTTTTTTTTACTTTTGATAATGACATTCTTTAATTTTCTTTAGATAACTCAAAACATGAAATGCATGTGTTATCAATCTGTAGCTAAGGGGTTAAATTGAAGTTCCACAAGAATACAGATTCAATGAGGTTTAATCATTCACTTGCCAGTGAATAATTCATCATCAATGTTTCTTAGCTTATTTTGACAAAATTGAACCATATTTAACCGCTAAAAGTGAATTATTATTTCACTATTTCACTTTCATTGATGATTGAACAAACAAAAAGTCATATTTTGAATTTTTATATTAGAAACTGAATAAGGATCATGCTGATGATCAAAATGAATTTAAAACATTAGTAAAGGTAATTTACTAATTATAAATTGATTGAAAATACCAAAAGTATATCACAAAATAAAACGATCTCGATTTTTTTTTGGCAGAAAACATATAATCTATGTAAATAATGATGGTTTTGCACTTGAAGAACAAAAGTAGAATAATTATGGAATAAACATTAAGAGGCACAGAGGAAAGATAAATAAAAATTTGATATTCTACTTCTAATGAAATTAGGCATGTACATTTCTCTGGTACATGCATATAAATTCTTGTCAGCATATTAAGTGTGATAGCAAGAATAGTTCTGCTTTTGAAGTTAGATTTTATTGATGGTAGGTGTTAAAATCAAATTGATTGGTTGATTTTATTGATGAGAGGTGTTAAAATCAAAATGATTGGTTAATTTGAGAGCAAGATATCTGATAAAAAACAGGCTTGTATGGAGTACTTATGATGCTATTCCAATTGTAGACAACTTTAGGAAACATTTGAATTGTTCGAAATGCTAAGGATTTTCTATCTCAGGAATATTTACATAAGCAGTACTTGGGTAAAACCTTTGAAACTCTGAATTACTCTTATTAAATCTGAACTTTATTTCACCTTTAAACTAATTTGATTTAGTTGTCCCTGATGAGAACAAAGATGACAGTGTATCTCTTACAAATTTATCAGCCTGATATCTTTGATTAAATTGTTCTATTAGTAAATATTTAAGTTCACAAAACGATGTAAATGTAGCAAAATTTTTCTTAGGTTGCAATTCCCTCAGCCAAGGTTGATCTTTAGGTGATTTTGTTCATTCATACCTCACACTCTGGTCTGTTAAAGGTTTTTATGCTTTCAGACATTTTCATGTTGCATTCTTTATATATGCCTGTTAAAAGTCTGTGCCTTTCATAGCTGACTATAAAATGCTGTGGTTTTTTCTGCTGTTGGTCTATATTATTGCTTACATCCACTTTATTTGAACTGTCTGGTTGATAATTGTCTCATTGGCAAACATACCACACCTCCTCATTGTGGGCACTTCAGGTTTGCATTCAGTCCATCTGTCAGTCCAGCAAATCAGTTTTCCACACTTTTTGTCTTTGTCCTTGACAAATTTGATTTGATATTTATGCAACTGTAATAGCGGTGGGGCATTAAGTTTTACCCTAATGTCCCTCCATGTGGACGTACATACCTCCCAAAATTGGTTTCTGTTCTCCAACTTTAGTTTGCAATGGGAATAATTGTATTTCCATGCAATGTTCTCAGATTGCTTGTTATATTTAAAAAGCATTGGTAGTTACAAAAAATTAGTTTGGTATTAGTGCACATACATTTTCGTATCTAGTAAACCAGTCACAAGTAAAATAAAGAGTCAGACAGGTTCTAATAAGACATTTATGTCAGTTTACAAGTTATTAAAGTCAGTCGGTATTAATTTTGTTAAAATCATGAGACTTTGCTAAACTTTGGTAGAAAAAAGCAGCTGTTTGTATAAGTGATGAAAATTGTTTTCAGATACTATTACAAAGAAAGCGCTGAAACTATTAGTAGAAATATTTGGTTAGAAAGGATGTTCTTTTTGGTTCTCAAAGCTGTAATGGCCTTTATTAATTGTAGTTACCAAATTAACAAGCTTGTTCTATGGGCAAGCTAAAAGCAGGAAATTCAAAATAAGTTAGTAAAACGTGTATGCTGTACAAGAAATTAAATGTTTTTTGTTACTGGTCCTTAGTGCAATTTCTTTTTCTAAGAGTACTGTGATTCACAAAGTCTGCATCATTGTGATTGGTTGATATTATAACTCAGGAATGGGCAACCATATCTGGGGCCTAAAATTATTGTATAAATTAATCGACAGTATACATATCACTCTCTTGTACATATGTATTATTAATTGCGGACACTTATTTAGCTTCGTATTTAGGATACATTATTTTTATTCTTTGGATACTTACTGAAAGAAGGAACACTTTGTATAGATAAATTTTTTGGAATTGTTCAGATTTTCTTTTGATTGAAAAAAGGACTGTAAAAGGGATTTAATTACTCTAAACATGTTGAATTGTTGGAGGTTTTATTTTCATGTGTTTCGTGTACAATGTATCAGATTATATGCCTATGATCAAATTTTGGTGATTTAGCTTTATTATGAAATAAGAGACAATCAACTCGCTTTACAGAAGTTGTGAAAAACAATTTGGTAGTGAAATTATTTTCTCTGGTAAATAGTTCACATTAATTGAAGTGACCTGAATTCCAGTGTTTTCAATTAGCAAATTTTACTTAACTTTCAAAGTGTCTCCTACACAGCATCTTAAAACCCTGGATATATTCACAATGACATCATATATTATATAAATGCTTCGACAGACAATAGATTGGAACTGGCCAATCAGAATGAGTTTTCGGAAACTCCAGTTCCTAAAAGTATTTTGTAAACAGAAATATTTGGTAATTATCTGATATTTTTGTTTATATGTAAAATTGTTATAAATTTTGCAGATGCATCTTTAAAGTTTCTTTGCTCAATTCTTGTGTGTAGTTTTGATGTACATTGTATCTGGTTAAGAAAGAGAATCTTGGGCTGTTTCTCTTTTTGAGCTTGATGCAGAACATATTGCAGTAGTGCATCAACAGAAAGATCATTATAGTTGAACCCTCCCTTTTTAATCTAAATTAATGATTTTCTGGCTCTACAAGAAATCTTTTAAGCCTTTGTGTTAAAATTGGAATGCACACATCAAGAAGAAACATTTACTGTAACATTTCCCCTTACTTTCCTTCAAAATTTTGTCCTCAATATTGCTATTTTATGCTAGATAGGCGTAAAATATCAACAGTCAATCCTTTTAATTTTCTTTAATCTAATATAGATCTCCAAATCCTGTTAACAGGGTAATTTAATTATGTATTTTAATAGTTTCATAATGAAATTAAAAACGGCAATATTTAATCTAATCCCATAGTTTATTTTATAGAAAACTGCAATTTTCCTGAATTGTTGATGTGTTTTCATGTGTTTATTATAAATGAAAAATGGCAAAATATATAATCACTTCTATCTGAAACCTACACATTTTAAACGGGGCGTCGTAATATGATATTAACTTTAAAAAAGCGTAACTTTTTAATTTTGAACCATAATGTTACATATTTGATAAATCTGATACAAATTTTTAAATTTGTATATAATTACACTTGCACATGAGGCCATAACCTTTTTAGCTCACCTGGCCTAAAAGGCCATGTGAGCTTTTCTCATCACTTGGCGTCCGTCGTCGTCGTCGTCGTCTGTCGTCGTTAACAATTTTTCAAACATCTTCTCCTCTGAAACTACTGAATGGATTTAAATGAAACTTAAAATGATTGTGCCTTAGATTATCCTGCACAAAGTGTGTGCTTCGATTTTTGATCCGTCAAAAAACATGGCCGCCGTTACTTAAAATAGAACATAGGGGTCAAATGCAGTTTTTGGCTTATATCTCAAAAACGGAAGCATTTAGAGCAAATCTCACAGGGGTAAAAATGTTCATTAGGTCAAGATCTATCAGCCCAGAAATTTTCAGATGAATCAAACAAACCATTGTTGGGTTGCTGCCACTTAATTGGTAATTTTAAGGAAATTTTGCAGTTTTTGGTCATTATCTTGAATATTATTATAGATGAAGATAAACTGTAAACAGCAAAAATGATCAGCAAAGTAAGATCTACAAATAGGTTAATATGACCAAAATTGTCAATTGACCCCTTAAGGGGTAAATGTCCTTTAATGACAATTTTTCACAATTTGTTCATCATATTTGCTAACTTTAAAAAATCTTCTCCTCTGAAACTACTGAATGGATTTGGATGAAACTTAGCATGATAGTTCCTTAGATTATCCTGCACAAAGTGTGTGCTTCGATTTTTGATCCGTCAAAAAACATGGCCGCCGTTACTTAAAATAGAACATAGGGGTCAAATGCAGTTTTTGGCTTGTATCTCAAAAACGGAAGCATTTAGAGCAAATCTCACAGGGGGTAAAAATGTTCATTAGGTCAAGATCTATCAGCCCAGAAATTTTCAGACGAATCAAACAAACCATTGTTGGGTTGCTGCCACTTAATTGGTTATTTTAAGGAAATTTTGCAGTTTTTGGTCATTATCTTGAATATCATTATAGATAAAGATAAACTGTAAACAGCAAAAATGATCAGCAAAGTAAGATCTACAAATAGATTAATATGACCAAAATTGTCAATTGACCCCTTAAGGGGTAAATGTCCTTTAATGACAACAGTGGCGGATCCAGGGGGGGTTCCGGGGGTGCGCACCCCCCCTTTATTTTTGCCGATCAATGCATTTGTATCGGGACATATGTTTTGCACCCCCCCTGCACCCCCCCTTTGCCCTGGGTTAGCACCCCCCCTTTCGAAAATTCCTGCATCCGCCCCTGGACAATTTTTCACAATTTGTTCATCATATTTGCTAACTTTAAAAAATCTTCTCCTCTAAAACTACTCAACCAAATTCAGCCAAACTTCAACTGAATGATCAGTAGGGTGTATAAAATAAAGTTTGTGTTTTATTTTCTATTTTGTCTAAAAACATGGCCGTCATGGCTAAAAATAGAACACAGGGTAAAATGCAGTTTTTGGCTTATATCTAAAAAACTCCAGCATTTAGAGCAAATAAGACCTCGACCTCATTTCATGGATCAGTGAACAACGTTAAATTTTCGTGGTCAAGTCCATATCTCAGATACTATAAGCAATAAGTCTAGTAGATTTGGTGTATAGAAGAACTGTAAAGTGTACATGTCCAACTGGCAGGTGTCATCTCACCTTGACCTCATTTTCATGGTTCAGTGGTTATAGTTAAGTTTTTGTGTTTTGGTCTGTTTTTCTTATACTATATGCAATAGGTCTACTAAAATTGGTGTATAGAATGATTGTAAGGTGTACATGTTTAGCTGACAGGTGTCATCTAACCTTGACCTCATTTTCATAATTCAGTGGTCAAAGTTAACTTTTTTAGTTTTGGTCTATTTTTTTAATACTTTATGCATTAGGTCAACTATATTTGGTGTATGAAAATATTTTATGATCTATATGTCGGTTACGCAGGTTTTATTTGAACTTGACCTCATTTTCACAGTCCATTGCTAAGTTTTAAGTGTTTGTGTTTTGGTCTCATTTTCTTTATTTATAAACAGTAAGTCATATATATTTGTAATATTGAAGAATTGTTAGCTGTACATGTTTGCCTGGCATGGTTCAATATGTTCAATAAGGCATTGTTTACCAGGTGAGCGATTCAGGCTCTTGAGAGCCTCTTGTTTGGTGTGGTTTCCGTAATCAGAATTTGTTTTACTCTGCCTGGTGATTAAAAAGCCATGCGAGAAACCAACTACCTGCAGGATGGAGTATTGCTGTCTGGGTTTTCCTTCCTATAGACGATTGCCTACCATGGCTGACGGGTTCCATCTTCCCGTCTTTTCTTTCTGGGTCTGCTCCCATAGCCTTTGATCTTCAAGATCTAACCTCAAGGCAGTGGTACTATCCATATAGCAGCTTCCAAAGTAATACCCCATATTAGATTTGGGCACGTTGAGAATTTAGTTGTGACATTTTTGTGGTCTATAAAGACTGCAAGGATAGTTGGTGAAAAGTCGTATGATAAATAGTGTAAAACAAAAATATGCATGTTTGTTTATGTAATTCTAGCAATGCCAATGGGTGTAATCAGATTAAACAGACATTTACTATTGATAAAAAAAAAAAAAAAGCATATTTATAAATCTGGAGGTAAAAAAGTTTCATCTTATCGTAAAATCAAAAATATCTTGTTGAATTAATAGATTGTATGTTTTGCAACAGTATTTGATAACTCCAGCTGTGATTTTGCTAAGATATTAATATGTAATAAATGTATTCATTCTGTTATCTTGGTTTTGATTAAAGTACAAAAATATGAAATTGATATAAATTTCAAGGGCAGTTAGATATTTATGGATAAATTAACTTCTAAAATATTTGTGAAGTACAGATCTTCTTTGGTTACTGGATATTGGTCTGCTACTGTTGCCTATTTTTACTATAAAAGAATGTTGCAAAGGAAACAGATAAAACATGAAAAGATAAATTTACAACAAAATTCATTTGACTTATTTCTTTCTGTATTGTTTAATCAATATATTTGCTTCAGTGTGTGTCTGTGTTGGTGTCATTTGAAGAAATGTTGGGCATCAAAGAGTAAATGAGAGAGAGATAGATTTTCAAATAATAGCTCTAAAAATAAACATTGAAATGCAGAACTTCTTTCGCCAGGGATTTCAATTTTTTCTAGAAGATTGTTTATCACTAAATCTCAAAATGTAGCTTTTGAAGCTTGAAATTAAGGAATCTGTACACTGGTAGACCATGTAATCACTTTATAGAATCTGCACACTGGTAGACCATGTGATCACTTTATAGAATCTGTACATTGGTAGACCATGTGATCACTTTATAGAATCTGTACATTGGTAGACCATGTGATCACTTTATAGAATCTGTACACTGGTAGACCATGTAATCACTTTATAGAATCTGTACACTGGTAGACCATGTGATCACTTTATAGAATCTGTACACTGGTAGACCATGTGATCACTTTATAGAATCTGTACATTGGTAGACCATGTGATCACTTTATAGAATCTGTACATTGGTAGACCATGTGATCACTTTATAGAATATGTACATTGGTAGACCATGTGATCACTTTATAGAATCTGTACATTGGTAGACCATGTGATCACTTTATAGAATCTGTACATTGGTAGACCATGTGATCACTTTATAGAATCTGTACATTGGTAGACCATGTGATCACTTTATAGAATCTGTACATTGGTAGACCATGTGATCACTTTATAGAATAGGATGAAAGTAAAGAACAATCTTAAGTACAATTAAAATTTACCAATTTAAACCTATATCAACACCTAAGCATGTTTTAGCATAACCATAAATCCTAACCCTAAGTCCCTTACTAAAGCAAACCCAAAAAATAGGGAATGCTATGGGAAAAGAAGACCAAATGTAGCATATTATATTTCAAAGATCGAAACTCTTGAAATCATGACCATCAGCAGTAAATGTGTTTTGAATACCTTAAACATCATAATATAGACTTTTTTCTTTTTTCTTTTCAGCCTGATGTTACAGTTGTGATTGAGAATTATTCTGCTGCCAACAACTCAGAAATCACAGTGCTCAAAGGTCAACAGGTCGAGGTTATTGACCCTACACCAGGTGAACCCAACTGGTGCATGGTGCGTGCAATCAACTGTGAAGATGGTGAACCCTGTCAGGGGCTGGTACCCATAGCATCATTAAAACCCATACCAATGCTACGTGGACCAGGAAACAGAAACAGTATGGACATTGATGGTAGGTTATTTTCAAACTTGATGGTGGTTAACTTTACACCAATAACCTTCATGTATCAACCTTTTGGCTAGAGGTCAATTCAATTATCTTGTTGTTCATCAGGAATTTAAACCCTACATGTTCAGATGCTATTGTTCTGAGGCATTTGCCACCATCAAATCACGGATTGATGCCATAAGACAATACTGTAATCTCCATTCTAAAGAAACTGACAGAAAACAACATCAAATCACAAATCATTTAAAAATTTTCATCACTTGCTCATACATTTCATAGCATCAGTTATGAATTGATGCCATGAAAATTTATGATGTTATCCAATCAGAATGAAAGTTACAAACAATGTTGCATTAGAATGGTCAATATATGATATATCAAAACTCTTCTGAATCCATCAAGTCATTTTGGGTGAATTTAACTCATACATTAGGTATGTAGGACAAAACTGCACACACTAAAAACTAAATTTATACCATTTTCAAGTAGCAAGGAAATGACAAAATATTTGCTTGAAGTGGTAATGATATAACATAAAGTGTTAGCATATGTTTCAAAACCTTAATTTCAGGCATCATTTGTTGAGCTTAAAATATACAATAATGTACATTAGCATAATTTGATAACCTTGATAGTAAATTATTTCCTTTGTATAAAAGACATTAATTAAAGAAGATTAAAGTAATTTTATAAGTAGTTAATATTTAAGAAGGAATAGGGATGTATACAATCAGTATAACTTCAACATCAAGGGGTATGTTGACGTGGTTTCAATTTAAATTGAAATTACTAGCCTTGCCTTTGATATCCCAAAATTTGTTTAATAATGCTTTAATAATTTCATTTGATGAAGTGCCTTTCTGGAACACTCACAGCAGAGTAATTGAAAGCCAAGGATGTATTTTATAATTTCAATGTTACTTTTTGATCAGTAACTAACATTGGCCATCCATAAGTCTATTGGTTTGATGCTATTGTAAATCAAGTTTGGTCCAACAAAGTTGAATAGTGAACTCTATGTTTGGGGTGTTTACTAATCAATTTGTTTGCTTGTTCTGAACCAGTAGCTTGAATTTTCGATATAGAGATTGTCTGTTGGGTTGGGTATGTTGAAAGATTTTGGGGTTGTGTATGCTCATATATTACACAGTTTTGATTTCTTATTTCAGAAGCCTATGGAGATGATCAAGCTGGTAGAGAAGAATCACCAGCAAATAAAAGGAAGAGTAGTTTTAGGTAATGTATCGTGATCACCATGGAAATAACAAACAAGACATAAGCCTGCCATATGACCACATTGAAAGTATTATTGTTATATTGGACAAAAATATATTAAAGCATTTGATAATTTTCAAAAAGACTGACATGAAATAAAATTATGTGAAGAATTTACTGGAGCATGTATGAAAAAAATGATAGATGAATAAATAGCAACTCTATAACCTTTCACAAAAAACACACATGCAAATCAAACAAAAACAAATCATGACATCAAAAGATAAAAGAAATAGAATATATAAGGAAATCAGGGAAAAAAGACTACTGTATGTGCATGATGATACAGTAGAAGTATTGTAAATATAATCCTGAACTCAGCCAAAGATTGTTATACTAAGCTGGACATTTATATGGCATATAGAAATAAAGTTGATAGCCTTGTAAGATATAAGTTTATTTAATACAGGAAATGGTTAGCCCCTGGACGGAAGAAAAGCCAGACGAAGTTTGAAAAACCCGCCATGTTTGAGGAGATAGAGAAAAGAGTAATCATGGGAACATTGGGGACCAGACCAGTAAGTTATTGCTTTCTCATGCATGTTGTAGCCAATATATACACTGGAGTCTTCCAAAACATTCTGACTATCATGTTTCTAAGTCATTACAGGTGGTTCAAAATTTTCTTGTATTCTTTTTTCTGTCACAATATAAGATTTGGATGTGAAATTTGTAGTTTCATGCGTGAGGTTCAAGTGTATTTTTTTTCGCATACAGTCCTTGAATATAGAATTTGTGAATGGATACAATATATGTGTTGTTAAATTGTTAGAATGGTTGCTTTATAATCTTGAATTCTTAATAATTGCAAAGTATTTAATTTAACAGAAATTTGTATGAAAGGATTTAGTAAAATTTTCAACAGATTTTATAGAATATTAATGAAAAATACCATCTGTAATCTTCAAGTTTAATAGAAAAAAGTTATATACACAATAACTGTTTAGTGTCTTTAAATATCAGCTGTATTTGTAAGAGGCTAGGAAACAAGGTGTATGCGAGCTTTTATTTTATTTTTAAGAACTTCTCATGTATATTTTATGAAATGGCAGAAGGGAGATAATTCTAATCTTACAAATAGAAAATATGAGGAGACAACTCTTGTTTACTTACAAGACAATACATGGAGAAAATGAAAAAAGATATGCAGAGGCTGAATGGCAGTTTTCCTGACCAATAGCTTTTATGTACCACAAATAGATATTTAGATACTGCCAAAAATAGTGTTGTGTAAAAAAAAAAAAAGCCTTTCTTACCTTGATAATATCTCTATAAAGATTATTCAAAGGTCATCTTTTAAAAAGTACAGAGAAAAAGTACCAGTTTATTTACATGTTAACATTAACATTATTATGATCATTTAAAAAAAAATATAAATTTTACTTAAATCAGTTATAATGTAGAAACAAATTAAGAACTGGATGTCAAATTTTATAGCCTTTTTCTACTGAAGATTGAGTGCTGAATTTAAGTTTCAAATGTCAAGTATTTGCACTGTATTGTTTACAATTTGTAGAATTTCACAAGCATTCAAAGTAAACCAATGTGTTGGCATGCTATGTTACTTTGTCTCACTATTACAAATATTATGCCAAAAAACATGTGGGGGAAATACCCCATTGACTCTGTTGTTCTTTGAGGAAGAATGATAAATCTTATGAAACAGAAGATGATGTCAACAATACTGTTGATATAGAGTCAGCTGTGGAACGATTGCCAACCAGAATGAATCTGAAATAAGAGTAACAATGAATATTACCTGTATACATGAACCTTTCTCTTCAATACTACTGTTGTAAAAAAACTACAACATATTTGTTATCTTAGAAATGCATTTCAACTGGGGATTGTGAAATAGCTTGAATAGTGACTTTTTTTAATTTATTCATAACTTTTGTGACTGATAGGGAATTTAAAGTTCTCATTATTGAAGATTGTTATATTCCAATGTAGATGACTTTTGGGTTTGTTTTCTTGTAAGTGGAACTGTCTTATTACTGTACGTACCCCATATTCTTTTCATTCTTACATTATTAATAGATCTTTATTAAAACAGAATTTGGAACTGTTATTGGCAAAACAAATAGTTAACACATTTTTGTTTAGAGGCTAGTCAAACCAGACTCCGCACGTCACTCCAGTAGCAGGATTTTCTAACTGCTGAAGACCAATTGGTTGCTCTAGGCTGTTTTCTGCTCTTTGATTGGGATGTCTCATAATGGCCATATCCATTCTCAATTTAACCAGTTGTATGATTTCTGCTGTAACACAAATGTACATGTATGTTTTATCATCATTCAAGTTCCATTATTTTTTATCATTGCCTATTTCATAGACTGGCTACATGTCCCATCCTTATTTTCTTCTTTTTTCAATTTTACCCCTTTAACAAATTTAACAAATTTATTGCTAAAAGTTAGAGATAATTATATTATATTGACACGTGACGTATAGTGGGATTAATCAGGATGCTTGTCATATTCATGGTAGTAATCAGTAAACATATAAATTAGAAAACAAAATTAAAGGAAGAAAATTGTAGCAAGTCTACGTACCAGAGTATTTCAAAGTACTCACTTCGGTAATTACACAGTGTTCAAAATGGGTTCTGCCAATATTTTTAGTCAAAATGTTTTTAGAACCATCCTGCAAATCTGTAAACATTTTGTAGTAAGCATTACACCTGAAAACAACTAATAACTGGTAAATTAGTCAAATGACAATGGAATGTGCATTTGTGTAAATTAACACATTTTGTTGTTAATTTCACTGACGTAATGTCGTCGTCTGCTGAGAGAGTTTATGTCTTTTCTGATTTGACACACATGCATGTAACTATCTAATGAGAATTTTGTTTTAAGATTGCAATATATAATATCAATAGATATATAAGATCACCTTGGTTGTTTTAGGAATGTAGATTAATATATAATTTATGATAGAAAGTTGTATTAAGTCACTTTGGAATTTCTTGATTGGACACCCTCCGACCCTTCCTCTATTAAGTCACCTTGGTTGTTTTAGGAAAGTAGTTTTTGATAGGAAAAGATTCATTTTAGTCACCTTGATGTTTCTAGGAAATGCTTTTACATTTTGATTGCATAGTTGGAGTCTTGGGAGCAAAATAAGTTACGAGAAGTCTACATCAGAGATCTTGTTTTCGATATGCTTTAATCAAAATGTTTTACGACTTCTTGGAATTTATTTGCAATTTTTGTTATCACAGGAGTCTTGCAAGTAGTAGGTGTTTTAGGATCATTGAAGTAATTTCTTAATTAATTTCATTTTAGATAAAAATGCAGGCAAGGTGTGTCAATTGTAAAGTGATTTTGTTATTACATAAAGATGATAACTATTATATAAGGCTCTTAAGCATGTTGTGAGATAAATGGGTTTTTCAGATTTATGGACATATCTTGCATAAACACTTTGATTTGAGTGTTTTATTTGTTTACAGTTAAAAGCTCTATTAACACAGAACTAAGAGTTTTTACAGACATTTAGAGATATGAATATATTGGCTTTGCGGTTTGGGAATTTGGTTTGTTAGAAATTAAGCTTATGTTTTTCTTATGTAATCATTGATAACAGATTTATAAAAAATCATCAAACTGTTGTTTGTACATACATCGCCATTATCTGTACGAGGTTAATGTCATCTCTCTTTTTGCACAATGCACCAAGAAACATTTCTTGCATTTTGAATAGTTTTGATAGATTTGTTCCTGTTTTTTTGGTCACCAATCATTATGTATTTTACTGACACTGTCGGTACTGGTTTCCTGTTCCTACCTTGCCACAACAGAGATGATCAGTATTTCATACACAGTTCACACCTGTTTACATATTACCATACATAACAATAATACTAATTTTGTCATTCATTACAAAAAACATTTTGTTGTGGTTTGTTTTCATTCTGTGTGGTTAGTGAAATCTCTTGCATGTGCCTCAAGGTATTGTGCACTTTTGTATTCCTGAATTTGGATGGAATTTACTCTTGAGATAGAGAGAGTTGGGGGGGGAAAAAGTGGAGGGAATTTTTTTTTCTCAGTCTAACTATTGGGTTTTAAATAAATATATGTTATGATGTGCATATTGGTTGTTTGTGCCTATTTAATGTATATGTTTCAGTTATATGTTGCAATGGTTGGACTGAGTCTTTTGTCACAATGTCAATGTAAAATGTGGTCGAAGTACTAGATCAGCCTCTTTTGGAAAGGTCATATTACTTACAATTAAAAGAATATACCAATTCTTTCTTTAAATTTCAAACAGAAATCGTGAAAAATATTGACAGCTTGTTTATATTCATGTTGATACTATCAATTTTCTAGGCCATAAAATACCACCTGAACATGTATTTTCTTGGTACTAAAACCTACAAAATGTTGCCTTAGCTTTTGTTGACTTTAATTTTTATGTCTGTGTCATGCCGTTTAGCAGTTGTAAAAATACTTAGAAAACAGTTTTTGCCATTTATGATGTAATAAAATACATGTAAACATCATGAAATAGCAGTTTATGAAGTATTAAAAGATTGCAAACATGAATAAATTACAGAGGCTTGTTCCCTATAGCATGGTTTGATGCTGGATTAAAAGGTTCTTTAAGTCAGATACATGAATCAAACAAACTTTAACAAAATGTCAAGGTACCTATATATAAATAGGTCACCTCAATTCTCGTTTAAACCAAACACATTGTTTTTTAATTTGTTTTTGGTTGGTATTGTTGGGTAGCTTAGTACAAGTTCTTATTTTCTTCATGTGCTTTAATAAAAAGATAAGGAAATGTGTTATGAATGCCAATCCACAAAATTTCCATTTAAGTGGATGTAAGCAATTATAGGCAAACCTATGGCCTTCAACAATGAGAAAAACCCATATCATATGGTTGGATTTAACAGGCCCTGACATTAAAAAAATATGAAACAATTCAACCATTATTGATGAATTGTAGATATAACTATTACTGTAATTATAAATTTATGATGACTCTTCAAATAATAATTTGTCATATTTTTTGTAACATTACAATAATTTGTGTGGCACATGGTAAAAGCAGGTGTAACATCCATCAAGATGTAAAATAGAAATGAAAAAAGTACATGTTAATTAAAAAATCAGATAACATATCAAAATATGACAAGTCATACAGGTGTAAATCTGGTCATCTTATTAAAACACTATAAAACACAAAAAAATGACAGAAAGTACATTTGCAGATATAGAATTATGATCACTGTGACACCTCCAATCTATTTATGTATTGTTTACCTGCACATGTCCACCTAGTAAAACCTATATGTACATGGAAAAAGAGAAGGTGTGAGTTTTTCATAGTAATCCTCTTTGTTTAATATCTAACACAATATCCATTGTCAGATAATCTGGACAAAAAAGTTTGATATAGAACATTTTGCTGACCTTTAAATGACATTTGTTTTTTTTTGTGTGTCATTGGGTTGCTGTCTCATTGACATAAACCCCACATTTACTTCATAGTTGAAGTCAAAATGTTTTAAGATCCCTGGTTTATGGACTTCTCTTGAACTGAATTTTAATGTGCGTATTGTTATGCGTTTACTTTTCTACATTGGCTATAGAGGTATAGGGGGAGGGTTGAGATCTCATAAACATGTTTTACCCCGCCCAATTTTGCGCCTGTCCCAAGTCAGGAGCCTCTGGCTTTTGTTAGTCTTGTACGATTTTTGATTTTAGTTTCTTGTGTATAATTCAGAGTTCAGTATGACGTCCATTATCACTGTACTAGTGTACAGATTTTTTAGGGGCCAGCTGAAGGACACCTACCGATGCGGGAATTCTCGCTACATTGAAGACCCATTGGTGGCCTTCGGCTGTTGTCTGCTCTATGGACGGGTTGTTGTCGCCTTGACACATTCACCATTTCCTTTCTCAATTTTATGGTTTGCATTTCTCAGTCGTCTGTTTCTATTATTAATGTGTTTTGTAGGCTGTAGTTCGTCTTTTACTAGTGTCAGTGTCCCTGGTACTTTTGGTATGGGGTTCTGGCTCTATTTGAATGTACTGCCTGTTGAGCACGAATTGCTAACCTTTCTATAGCACCTGACGAATCAATCCTTGTTTTTAGTGTTGCTTTTTTCCGGTACCAAATTGCTTTCTATGCAACATTTCGAGATACACATACTTAAACATGTGTATAGAGTTACAAGTGTGAGATACACATACTTAAACATGTGTATAGAGTTACAAGTGTGAGATACACATACTTGAACATGTGTAAAGAGTTACAAGTGTGTCTTCAATATTCTTGTCAGTATTTAGAGATACGGTTTAAAAGGGGTAGGAGGAATTGCTTACACAATACTGTCACCCACCCTTCAACCCTTTTTCATTTGCAACTAATCATGTGATAATTGTGGCTATGCTAGGAGGGATAATTGTGGCTATAAATGCTGGGAGGGATAATTGTGGCTATATATGCTGGGAGGGATAATTGAGTGACAATATATAATACCAAAAATAAGTTACACTTTAGATAGATGATTGTTATGTGATAACTGAACATTTTTAGCAAACATTAGCATTTCCCAGTATCTGGACTGCATTCATTAGATTCCGTAAAGTGGTATGCGGAAATAGTCATTATTGACTGGCAGTTAACCTATTAACTACATTTTAGCTTAACGGTACTATTTTAAGTGGTCAAAGATTTCTCTAAATTTGAATTTGTTGAGATTGATTTATTGGTCTCTAGTTTGAATAAGGAATTTTCATACCCTGACCTAGGGGCATAATGTTTTTCTGTCTGTGCATCTGTTTGTCTGTCTGTCTGGCTTGGCAGGTTAAAGTTTTTTGGTCAAGGTAGTTTTTGATGAAGTTGAAGTCCAAACAACTTGAAACTTAGAACACATGTTTCATATGATATGATCTTTTTGTCTCCCTTGTATCACTTTGCTGAACATGTTAATATTGGGTAAGCTGAACTAAAAAATCAACATGCTTTTAAGGGAAATAACTGTTTACTATTACTCAGACAGTTTTAAACTCTAAATATGATATGATGATGTTGCAACAGCTTGGAATTATAGTTTTGTTGACATCTGTCATATTGATAAGTATGACACCATTCAGATTTTGATATTTTACATAATAATAGAGAAAAAAGTAAAATTACAAAAATACTGAACTCCGAGGAAAATTCAAAATGGAAAGTCCCTCATCAAATGGCAAAACACATCAAAAGAATGGACAACAATGGAGAAATGGAGAAAAGGATAATCATTATACATGAAAATTACATCATTACTTATTGAAGGTTTGATTTCAAGGACAACTGGTATCTTTGACCTTGACCTACAAGCTTAACTATTGTCTATTGACATACATGCAGAAACTATTGTTTGTCTGAAGTGTGATAACAGTTTAAGGTGGTAACCTACAAATTGTACTTTTGTCTGTTTGTCTATTGTAAGAAAAAAAAAGATATGACCTAGAAATAGTACTGTTCTTCTTTGTCTCTGTTAACATTAATATAAAAAAGAAGATGTGGTATGAATCCCAATGAGACAACTATCCACAAAAGACCAAAATGACACAGACATTAACAACTATAGGTCACCGTACGGCCTTCAACAATGAGCAAAGCCCATACCGCATAGTCAGCTTTAAAAGGCCCTGATAAAACAATGTAAAACAATTCAAACAAGAAAACTAACAGACTTATTTATGTAAAAAAAATTAACGAAAAACAAAAATGCAGTCATTATTATTATACCCCAATCTGAAGGAGGGAGGAATACTGCTTAAAAGTCCTTGGGTTTCTGTGTTGTGTTTGGTGGACAGCTGTTTGTCATTTGGTCGTTTTTCCTTGTTGTTGTCAGTTTTCTTTATGACATTTTTAGCTCACCTGCCCTAAAAGGCCAAGTCATCTTTTCTCATCACTTGGCGTCCGGCGTCCGTCGTCGTTAACTTTTACAAAAATCTTCTCCTCTGAAACTACTAGGCCAAATCAAACCAAACTTGGCCACAATCATCATTGGGGTATCTAGTTTAAAAAATGTGTCCAGTGACCCGGCCAACCAACCAAGATGGCCGCCATGGCTAAAAATAGAACATAGGGGTAAAATGCAGTTTTTGGCTTATAACTCAAAAACCAAGCATTTAGAGCAAATCTGACATGGGGTAAAATTGTTTATCAGGTCAAGATCTATCCGCCCTAAAATTTTCAGATGAATCGGACAACCCGTTGTTGGGTTGCTGCCCCTAAATTGACAATTTTAAGGAAATGTTACTGTTTTGGTTATCTTGAATATTATTATAGATAGAGATAAACTGTAAACAACAATAATGTTCAGCAAAGTAAGATTTACAAAAAGGTCAACATGTCCGAAATGGTCAGTTGACCCCTTTAGGAGTTATTGCCCTTTATAGTCAATTTTTAACCATTTTTCGTAAATCTTAGTTATCTTTTACAAAAATCTTCTTCTCTGAAACTACTGGGCCAAATTAATCCAAACTTGGCCAAAATCATCATTGGGGTGTCTAGTTTTAAAAATGTGTGGCGTGACCCTGCCAACCAACCAAAATGGCCACCATGGCTAAAAATAGAACATAGGGGTAAAATGTAGAGTTTGGCTTATATCTCTGAAACCAAAGTATTTAGAGCAAATCTGATAGGGATAAATTGTATATCAGGTCAAGATCTATCTGCCCTGAAATTTTCAGACAAAACAGACACCCTGTTGTTGGGTTGCTACCCCAGAATTAGTAATTTTAAGGAAATTTTGCAGTTTTTGGTTATTATCTTGAATATTATAATAGATAGAGATAAACTGTAAACAGCAATAATGTTCAGCAAAGTAATTTTTGTAAATTTGTAGAATATATTTTCCACTGTAATTACTGGGCCAAGTTCATTATAGATAGAGATAACTGTAGCAAGAAGAATGTCCAGTAAAGTAAGATCTACAAACACATCATGATCACCAAAACACAATTTTGTCATGAATTTATCTGTGTCCATTGTTTAATATGCACATAGACCAAGGTGAGCGACACAGGCTCTTGAGAGCCTCTAGTTATTTAGACATTTCTGAAATTTGGTATGATTAGTTTCATGTGAGTTTACTTTGTCACTAACTGGTCTTAAAGTGGGTCAGGTTTTAACTAAGCTATAAAACCTGGTTTAACCCAATGTTTTCTTTGAAATAAATGCCATGTCAGGAATTATGGTTGCTGTTTCTCATTTGTTACAATCTGGTAGATATAGTCTCAGACTTTTTAAATAGTCAGTTTTACAGCCTTCAATCTCCCTTTTTGAATTTTTCATAGAGTTCAGTATAATACATGTATTGTTAGTACTTTATTGTTACATTTTATCCTTTAATTGACCGATTATTATGAAAGGAAAAAAATGCATTGAGTGTCCTTGTAATACTTTCATTGTTGTAATATCCCACTGTAGGTCATGACAACAGCCGTTTGTGTACTACATGTTTGTAATTTACCCATAAGGTAATATTTACAACAGCTTCAGCCTGTGTTAGCTAATAGTTAAATGTTTCTTATAAGTGCAGAAAGTTGGACAAATAATATGTGTGATATTTTATGAGTTTTTGTACTAACTTTTGTAATAGCGGTCGTAATAAGTTAAATGGACTTTATGTTCCATCGATTATTAATTAGATTGCTTTATTTTTAAAGTTGTCTAAGCATATTGCTCAATTTAAAGAGCTTCTTGTATGACTTTTGTCAATAGTGCCCTCTTAAAAACAGCTGTGGAACCATGATTTTGGCCGGTAGACTAATATGCTAATAAATCCTACCACTTATTGATCAACATATTCAAGGGTTCATTTAAGCAAAAATTTGACATACTTGTAAATACTTTTGTTCAACACTGCTCTGAGAAATTAACTATTAAAAATGTGCAGTTGTATTGACTCTGATATATGCAAATTTATATATAACAAGAATGTGTCCATAGAACACGGATGCCCCACTCACACTATCATTTTCTATGTTCAGTGGACTTTAAAATTGGGGTCAAAACTCTTAATTTGGCATTAAATTTGAAAGATCATATCAAAAGGACCATGTGTTCAAAGTTTCAAGTTGATTGGACTTCAACTTCATCAAAAACTACCTTGACCAAAAAATTTAACCGGGAGCAGGACAGACGGATGAACGGTTTGAGTAACAGATGCACAGACCAGAAAACGTAATGCCCCTCTACTATCGTAGGTGGGGCATAATTAACTTTAATTTAAGTGACAGTTTTAAAAATTGCTCTGAGATACAGACAAAGTAACCAAAATGGAAAAAAAAAGAAATTCACTATAAAATATCTTTACATTTGATTTAGGCAGGACTTAATATTGAACATGTGCACTTTTCTTATTCCCTGAACCAGTTGATTTCAAATGGAAATCTTTCTGATTTAGGACAACACCTTGCAGAAAATCAATTGCACTTATTACATTTTAAATGTATGCTATTTGAAATTTTAATTTACAAATTGTATTGTGTTTGATCAAATGGAAGAATAAACCACAATGCCGGAGACAAGTTGGAATTTTTAATTGCAAGTCTTTAATTCTGTATTGGATTCTCAGTATTGATCTTGATTTCAAAAATAGGTTAAAAGGCTTGAAATAAAAGGCTAAATTTAGATGCACTGTCGTCGATGTTAAAATATCAAATCACAATTTTTGAAAACATAAAAATGTGTCTATAGGCCAATCAATATGGGTTAATTATCGTAGTCAGTTTCTATAAATATATATATTTGTTGGATATCGACTGAAAGAAAAACAAATTTAGGACTTAACCTAAAGGATGGCTATTGATTAAATTTTGCCTGATCAGGGTAACTGGTGATTGAAGAAGATGTTGAATTAAATATTAAAAAGACTGGGGACGTTTAATAATAGACCTGGATCATCAGCCGATCATGGAGTGTTCGAACAATGAAGAAGCTGAATAGAGTTTAAATTTATATACATACCATATATATATATTGTAATTTACCATTCAACCTGTTGTGGTAATTTACGGATAAAATGACCGAAACAGAAGTCCCATTGTGAGAGGGAGAGAAATAATTGGTACTTGAACTATTATAAGACGGGAGTTTATGATTCGTTTATGTATCGTGTGGATGGAGCCTTGTTGGGAAGTATTTGTTGAATATGGTAATTGTTTGTATAAAGATGTTTACGCTTAGATACATTACATGAAATGTATTTGAAGAAAACATTTGATACATTTTGTGGAAGGATATAGTTGTTTGTTGATATTTGACACAAAAAAGTGTTAATTTGCCATATATGAAAAAAACATATGATTTACAAGGACATGTAAACCTGCATCCGTTTGGATAGTTTTCAAATCTTTCTGAACTTGTAAAACCCTATGAGTTCAAGAAAAATAGATTATTATACTTAGTGCTTTATGGATAATTCAAAACTCATGTCATTTTAGTGAAAATGTTTTTTGGCTCTAACATTGGATATTTGATGTTTCTATTAGAAACTCAGCCTAAACTATTCATAATTTTGCAGTAGAAAACAAGTTTCTGTTCTAAATTATGAAGGGTTGTATGTTGAAGTAATAGGTGACTACATTTGAAGAGCATATAACTTATTACTAGAAAGAAAAGTAATTGGTGGTGAAGAAGTTATAATTAAATATTTTGGAATAAATTGTAACATTTAGGAATATTTAATCAGTTGACTTAAAAAGGGAGTTGAGAGATTTTTTCTGAAATATTTATTGGAATAAATCGTAACAAGGAAATTATCAGTTGAATTAAAAAGGGAGTTGTGAGATTTTCTCTGTGAGTTATTTTGGAATTATTGGAAATTCAGATGTAAGAAATGATTTGTTTGCGGTAGATTTTCAGTTTTCTTCATTGATTTCTGTGGCGAATCGTTAATAGAATGATTAATGCACTTGGTAGAAACTCAAAGATTACATTGTGAAGTGATTGTGAAATTCACTTTTGTTTTCCACATCTTTTAAGCTTTTTTTTTGGTAGAAATAAAGGGGGAAATATCCATATCTTTAGAGTTTTAGGAAGTAAACCAGATTTTTGGATTGTTTATAATTGAATACAGAATTTAAGTCACAAAGTTATAATGAAAAAGGACTGAATCTTGTGTTGTTTTTCAAGTCTCTTCAGATTTAATACACATAATAAGATTTAAAAGTACATAATTTTTTCACAACAGAAATAATTACAGATTATTAAAATCAATTCATGATAAATGCATTCAAAGCAATATAAAAGTTCAAAAGAAAATTGTTTAAGTTTTAACAAACAAATTAAAAACTTTTTTTTAAGTGATCAACTTAATTCTAAATCTAGACAACTCCATAAATAATTTCCTTTTCAGCTGATTATAGGATAATTGAATAATAGCTATATATATGCCCTTGCCAAAATTCCATATTTGATATCAGACCTGTTAATATTAGGATTATAGGATTTTTATCTATATACCAAACATTGACCTGTGACAGCTGACGAACATATTTTACTTATATTTATAGTGATCCTACCAATATATGTCAGGATTGACTAGTGATATTAACCTTTCTAAAGTGGACAGGCAATACAAGCATGTTTTTATCAGCTACGTTTTAAAGTGGACAAGATATGTACATTTGTGTTGATTAGTTTGAAGTTATAGGAATAAGATAAGATAGGCAGATCTAACCATTCCTGGGATTAGAAATTGATTAAAAATTGAATAGTTGTTCATTTCGGAGGATAAGATTGGCGTGAATGTGTAAACAGAATTTCGACCCAACCAGACATTTCAATTGTAGTTACCAAAGTTTTTGTTTGTTTCGGAACTATGGTATGATTTGGGAAAATCTATGATGTAAAAAGAATTTTCATCCCAAATCATACAGAGAGTGACCGTGACGAAAGTTGTTTTCAAAGTAGGAAGTGTTTTTTTTTGTTGTTCATTTTTCCTCACCTTTCTATTGGAATTTTTCACACTTTGAACTGTTAAATTCGACATTAATTTATTGTTAATACATGCAAATATATGTTAAACATGCAGGTGAAATATAAACATGTCATTTGATGTACCGATCGCTAGACAATTATTTCTCTAATATTTTCGGATTTATGGGACTAAACAATTGTGGAGAGATGTTGAAAATTGGGGAACATTGTCAAAAAATGGCGGCAGACACTGATTCATTCATTGTATTAATGATAAAATTGAGTCAAATTATCACCTAATTATTGGTGTATATATTATATGAATTGATATAATTCAATTCATTATAACCATTTATTGGAATAGTAGTTCACAGAAAAATATTGGTATTTCATCATTGTGGAAAATATTACAATTTTTAGATGACTTGGAAATATAAAAGCACAGTATATAAAGTGTAAAAAGCATATATCCGTTTATATATATTGAAAGTGAATTCTGTGGAATTTAATTATTTTTTGATTACATTATTTTAAGACTTGACTTGGATTAAGATATTTGCTGCATGTAGTGCAGTGCAATATTATCACCTGGTACTGAAAATTGGATTAAAATTCAAAGTTGAGGGTTTGCTGCAAGCTACAGCTACTAGATAAAAAAGGATATATCTTATTAGAAAATATTACAGTGGTAAAATCTGTGTAAGGGATAAAGATGGGGAAACATAGGAAAGTAAAAGGAAAATTGACGTTAAAATTTTGTTCATGCTTGTCCATGGAAGTGGAGGAATATCCAGAGGAAAATAGACCCTACAGCCCACGACAAAATGATGGTACTGAGAATCAGGTTAGTTTCTTCTTCCTAATACAGGAGTAGAGTCCTAGGTACGAGTGTACCAGTGACGATGGAGGCTACTACTAGTAGTACCCCATACTGCAGTAGTTGGCTGACATATAATAGTTTTTGATTCTCCCTGCTTCAAAGGATTATTATATTCACAGTGCAAAAAAGGGGGGAGTATATCAAACATTGCAGACCAGAAAATTTGTTTACATTTTTCTTAACAGCTACAAGTCATAAATTCTTGATATCTATGGAATGGATTGCAAAGTTTACATCCAATTAACATAGTAAAAATGTGTAAGAATTACACTTTTTCTACTGTTTTTGTGCTGATCTGGTCAGTATTTATAATACCGGATATTGATAATGAAAACAATTTGTAGTTTAATTTATTATACTTAAAGACTGTTGCCCTTTGAATGTCATCTTGTTATTTATGTCTTTGTGTTTCTGCCTCATTGACATACAGTTTTACCTATGACATGTATAACAGACACTTCAGGGATTCTCTCAATGTGTTCAATACGCATTAGTGTCCTTTAGCTGTTTTCTACTCTTTGGTTGTCTCTTAAGTGACACATTTCCATTTTTAACCACCTCAATCTAGCGGAAAAAATGTGTTTTGTCAGGTCATTCTGGTCTGACCCTAACCTTTGTGAGTTACTTAAAATTTTGAACATCAATATGAAGTTCACCCCTCGTTAACAGGCAAATTTACTCTGGTCCACAGTTACCTGTTATCCTTAGTATAAAGGTTTGATTGTTTATCACCTTATTCAGCCTTCAACAATGAGAAAGTTCATACTGTACTGTAAGTCAGCTATAAAAGGCCTTGACTTGAAAAATGTGAAAAAAATTCAAACTTGGAAAACTAGTGGCCTAATTTATATTTTTGTACAGTAGTTGCACGCTTTGTCTACATAAAGACTTACAAGGTTATTATTAACATTGGAAAAAAAGAAAAGTAAGGATTTAAACTAAAATAATGTTTGCTCAATTCACCATAACTATAATTTACAGCAATTATCGAAAATGTAATCCTTTCCATATTGAGTAAATAAACCACTTAAAGATTGTTCATGACCTGTTTCCCCTAATAGTATTCCTACATGTGAAGATTTTCAAAATTGTCTAAATGATTTGCAGTTTCTATACATGTGTTGATCCCTATTTAAACAAATTTTGGAAGGATTTATCTCTAATTACCTTATTTAAGTTATTTTGTGCTGATAAAAAGATTAGAGTGGATTTTTATAGTGACTATAATCTTGTTATTGTGTAATATGTGCTAAAAGTAGGAGAACTATGAGCACTAACATTTACATGTCTGGATATAAGACAATGTAAGACAGTTTTATTGTCCAAGAGAAAGATCTGTTTTGGCTTCAACATGCCAACACTGTCTGATATAGAGACCGACTGTTGGGGTTTCAAAGCCTCCAGAGATTTCTGTAGCTTGTATTTTATTGGGTTTTTTTTCTGATTTTTTGTCTGTTTTTAAAGAATAATCTCTTTAGAAAAGTGGGGTTACATGTACTTTATAGCTTTAGGAATATTTTTTGCAAAGTGTGCAATTTCAGCCAGGGGTTAAGATTTTTTGCTGATTTTCCGATTTTGATAATCCTGATCCGTGGTGACCCTAGCTGTTCAAGTCAAACATACTGAAGATCTTCATTTGCTATTACCACTCAATTAAAGCATGGAAGTAATATTTAGAAGGAATAACAACGTCGTCACTTCAAAGGTTTCATCTGCGTTACCGTCCATCTTTCAATAACTCGTTAATTGGTTCAATATCTGGCATGGAAGTTTATTCTCCGCATGTGATCGATCAAATCACTGACACTTATCGGTCATTTTCGTGTTCACGGAGAACTACGAACAGACAAGTTTTTGTCGAATATACATGCGAAGTAACCCGAATAGTCCATTCGTTACATTCCGTTGATGTACGCTGCCGAAAAGAGTCATTCGTTCAATTTTTATTTTAGTCCAATTTTTCCCTATTTTTGGTTAGTTTGAACTTAATAGTTAAAACCGACAGCTATCACATACGAAATTGGAGAACAAAGTTGTGTCATTTCAATTTTAAAATTTACAGACAATTAAAAAACCATTTCCGTATAAAGTTAAGAAGATGACTGTACAAAAAATACGTTTGGACACCCTTTATTAAATACGAAAAATCTAAATCTCTCGTGTATTTATAGTCAATTAAATTATTAACAATTCTAAACGGTTCTATCCTTCAATTTAAGTTCTTGATACATAAACTAATTTGTGTAAAAATGAATTTACCGTAAGACAGATAGATGCAAGCCCATTTCGTCGGTTTGTTATATTTTTTGCTGTATAGCTTATTATATTAATACAAGCATTCCACAATAAACACTTTTTAAATATATATTTACGAAAATATTATCCCCGTTTTAGTTGTCCAGTTTCAATAATGCAATCAATGACATTTATGACATATACATAAATTTAGAATACTTGAAAGTAAATATTATTTCATTCAATCTCGATAAACTTTGCACATTTCAGCAGTAAAAAAATCTATGCCTACATTTGCCTACATCATTTTGTTAAACATCATGTGAAACCTGATCGATTCATCGGTATTTAACTGTTTAACTCGGGATCCGCTTTTAACCGGAAAATACTTTTAGAACAGTTTAAAACAAACGGTAAAAAGCAAAAATATGCTAAATTAAATACAATTTTCCATGTTAAACTGCTGTAGTTTGAACAATTCTCGTCCGTTTTTCAAGTTTTTTTCACCATTCGATTTCTTTCTAAAGGTAGATATTCTATGTGATACAGCGCTACCTTGTTATTAATAAACTAGGGATTTCCCACAGGTGCGCTATAATTACCGGACTCGATAAAACCACGTGACTGATAAGAAATTCCAGATGCCTTTTACAACCGCGGTAACGCAGATAGTAACCAAAGGCGTCTTACCGCTGAGACTATAATTGGATGAAATCGTATGACTTTAGTACAGAGCTCAGCATGCTATAAATACATGCTAATTAGTCGTTGTTATTCCTTCTAAATATTACTTCCATGATTAAAGTGAGTACTGTAACCTTGTTTCAGGGAGATAACTCTTTAAATCAGTGATGTGTTTGTAAAAATCAAGTTTCATCAATGTATTTTAAGCATTTACCTGAAAAAGATTAAATAAACCTAGAAGCTGAGTTCATATTAATTGAAAATGGTTGACACAAACTTACGAATGATTTTGATAGTTTCCCTTAACCTAAGGGTTGTCTGCTTGAAAGCAGGAGGTATTTGCAATTTTAGAAATGAGATTTTTTAAAGTATATATAACTGAATGATAATATCTACTTCGGTAAAACCAAAAAAAATAAAAACAATACATGTAGAAACAATATTTTTACTTTTTACTATAACAATTTTCCACTCTCTAATTATATATATAAGCTGTTAATATTAACAGCACTTAATTGCATGTATTCAGTATTGTTTTGAAGCCTCTCATAGTTAAATGATAATAAATAGAACAAGAATAGAACACTGCATGCTTAAAATGAGAAACAGACTATAGATAAAATCTTGTTTTTCTGACATAATTACTGATAATAATTAGGATTCAATGATCTTTGAAAAGATATTCTTGCTATTTAATTTGTAAAGTCAACAAACAAAACGCTACATTCTATTAAAGATTTGCCAAACAGATGACTTACCTATCAGAGGGTTCCAAAACAGAATCTGTCTGTTGATGGATATCCTCTGTTGGATAAAGGAAAGATTTCTTCCAGAAATAGCTCTGGCTTAGATTAAATGGGGAATGTGCTTATAGTAGGGTCAGCTGAAGTACATCTCCGTGCATGGAATTTTTTCGCTGTATTAAAGTCATATGAAATCTCAAATTAAAAAAAAAATATGCATATGTTTTTTAAAACTAAATGGATAGTTTTCATTATACAACTTATGTACATATACTTTTTTTCTGAGGAAAATTCTTTAATTTGTCCACATTTAGAAGAAGTTTACTTATTTTTAATTGCTTGCTGTCAGGAAGCAATTCGCTGACATATTTTTTCGGTATGCATAGTGACCTAAGCGTGACCCTCCTCGTAAAAATCCTGTGATAGCAATACCCATGAATCTGTCATTAAAATAAACAATTACCTGATTGTATATGTTAAACACGTGCTAAATACCCATGCTTTTTGTTGATTATTTACTATAAGGTGACAATCAGTAAACTTCGGCTTCAAAACACGGCATTTAATGAGTAGCCATATTTGTTAAATCATAACATACAAAATGATAAAATCGTGCACAGAGGACTAAGTTTATGATATATACATGCATTGGTTCAAGAATTGGATGAACATTAATTTTCACCAGTCACTCGTTTCTTATGACTTTAAAGACCCATTGATGGCCCTGATATGAAAAATGTGAAACATGTTCCAAAGAAAAAGCTAACAGCCTAATTTATAACAAAATTAAAACTTTAATGAAAATGTGTAACAGACATTAACCAACAATAACCATTGTACTCTATGCTATAGGCAGATCCAGGGGGACCAAGCCCCCCCCCCCCTTTTGTGGGAAAAATTTATTTGATTATATAGGGAATCACTGAAGCCTGGCTTAAGCAGGCCCCCTTAAAGCTGTTAGTGCCCCTCTCCCCCTTTACAAAAAGTTCTGGATCAGCCACTGTAAGCTATATATGTACTCTTTGCTCTTAGATATTTTCTGTTCTAAGGTCTTACTTCTAGGATATAAAATGAAAATGTAGATTTTTTTCACTGTTGTCTGAGTATGTTAAAATAATTTTCCACTCAAGACTCACTCAGAGATTAATTTTAGATTTTTAACAATTTTTGCATGCAATGAGCAACAAAACTAAAGCATTCTGATCTTAATCTAAGGTCAAAAGTGTAAACAAAGTTTAAATTTGCTGGAACCAAAGTCTAAATAAAATTGTTGAAACTGAAGTATTTAAGTATTTGCATTTTTTTTAATTGACTAACATTCTGGGAATTCATTATCAAGAATGTTAAATGAGAAATGACATTTTAATTTCAGCTGGAAAACATCTTAAGTAAACTTACAAATGATTTTCTGAAGATGAAAAGATTTTCTATGAGGTTACCTCGTATATTACAATTAACGCTTTAATAGTTTTTACACTTCTTCAATTAGCCTGAAACTTTTTTATGATGTGATAGGATTCCATTCAAAAATTCTTAGATAATGCTCAAATATACATGTGGACACAGAAGCATACCTTAACTTATTTTTGCAAAACTGATGGGTATAAATAGCCATGTCACAAGCATACATGACACCTCTGGGATATTTTGATGATGGGTGTGTATTATGACCACAACTAAATACAAAGCCCTTAGTAACAATGAACTTTTTGTTTTCCAAATATTGGTTTAAAAGGATTTCTATATATTTCTATTTTCTTTTGGTACCACTTGGAAGTTGGTTAATTGTACATTTTAACCATCTAAACAAAAAACCAAAAGTTGTTAAAATACATTCAGTGGTAATTATAAACATCTAACAAGTATAATCTCCCTTTGGTCACAAAGTGACCAGTGTAAGTCCAATAGTTCTTTAAGTAATGATGTCTTCCTTCTTATATTTGTATCTTTATTTTTATGCTCCACCTCTCATAGTAGAGGGGCATTATGTTTTCTGGTCTATGCATCCGTACCTTCCTTCATCCATCTGTCTGTCCATCCGTTCATTCGTCCATGTGTCCATTCGTCACGCTTCATGTTAAAATTTTGGTCAAGGTAGTTTTTGATGAGGTTGAAGTCCAATCAACTTGAAACTTAGTACACATGTTCGCTATGATATAGTCTTTCTAATTTTGATGCCAAATTAAAGTATTGGCCCCAATTTCACGGTCCACTGAACATATAAAATGATAGTGCAAGTGGGGCATCTGTGTACTATGGACACATTCTTGTTACAGCTGTTATAAATCTATAATAAAATATTGTTCTAATTTTGCATAATTGATTCCATCAAATCTTCTTACATTTCATATAATATGTCAAGTTTATTTTTAGTGCTTAGTCTATCCTCAAGTTTTGGAGGTCATAAGTTTGATACTTGGTCAGAT
This sequence comes from Mytilus galloprovincialis, assembly GCF_965363235.1. Lineage (NCBI taxonomy): Eukaryota > Metazoa > Mollusca > Bivalvia > Mytilida > Mytilidae > Mytilus > Mytilus galloprovincialis. The sequence continues at coordinate 54,598,087 of NC_134851.1, forward strand.
TGAACAGAATATAGAATTGACTTTTGCTGCTTTATTCCTCCATTAGTGCTAAATTGGTGCTAATATGATTTATACTGATCAGCTCACCAGCAGAATGTTATATGTCCTCCTGTACAACCTGTAAACTTTGACCTGCAGGTGTCAACCAACAGCAGTGATATTGTTTGCCTTAAATTCATGGAGAATAAAGGCTTTTTCCCCTGGAGAAGAATCCCAATTTGAAAAAAAAATGGCTTAAAATTATTCCCAAAAAGACAACTTTTTTCCCAAACAGTGCAGTTTCAGAAGTAATTGTGCATGAATTCAAACTGAAAAACATTTTTCATGCCTAAAATTACTATATGTGCAGATTTGAGGGTCTATTTATGTATCATCACTGACAAAAAAGGGGTCTTATCTCAGAGCAGGGTTTGACTCTTGAAATGGGGTCTGTAAATTGAAGTTTAAGTCAAATTCAAGTATTATTCTAAAATTCCCAAACTGATGAAAATTACATATATTTTCCCAATAAAAAAGGGTAGAGGTAGTTTTGAAAAAAGCCAACAATATCACTTAACAGGTTAATAATCTGATACAGCTTGTTAGTCTGATACATCCTCAATCAGGTTTCATATTTGCATAATTTGTAAGAACAGGAGACTGTCTTGGATATGTATGCAACAGTTGCAGCTGGACCATTTAAGTTGCCCTAAGTCAATCTATTTAAAGTACACTATTTACAAATATTTTCTTCTGTCCTTCATACACGAGCTATATATTCAGTGTAACCTTCATACATTTTTGTACACAAGCTATTCAGTGTAACGTTTATACACCAGCTATTCTGAGTGTAACCTTCATACACCAGCTATTCTGTGTTATCTCATACACCAGCTATTCTTTGTGACTTTATACACCAGCTATTCATTTGTACCTCCATACACCAGATATTCTGTGTTACCTTCATACACCAGCTATTCCATGTGACTTTATACACCAGCTATTCATTTGTACCTTCATACACCGGCTATTCCATTTGACTTTATACACCATCTATTCTGTGTTAATTTCATACACCAGCTATTCTGTGTTATCTCATACACCAGCTATTCTGTGTTATCTCATACACCAGCTATTCTGTGTTATCTCATACACCAGCTATTCTGTGCTATCTCATACACCAGCTATTCTGTGTTATCTCATACACCAGCTATTCTGTGTTACCTTCATACACCAGCTATTCCATGGGACTTTATACACCAGCTATTCTGTGTTACCTTCATACACCAGCTATTTTATGTGACTATACACCAGCTATTCTGTGTTGCCTTATCATACACTAGCTATTTTGTGTAACCTTTATTCACCAGTTGTTGAACAAATACCTTGCCAGTTATCTTTTTGAAGTTTTTTACCAGCTTTTATTCAAATCATTATATTTTTTTTTATTTCACCCTGTAAAATAAGCATAGATTTATCCTCCAGTCTGTACCATACTTTTTGTGGTATTATACATCCTGCTATTATCAAATTAATAAGACCTTCTATTTTTGTTACTCTTCTATCAGAAGATTTATTTATATTATACAAATAATTGAATATTAAGATAGAAAAATAAACATGAAAGATAGACTCAATCAAGTGTATTGACTTATGTAATAACAGTTAACTTTGAAGAGATGCAGGCATTGATGTAGTGGTGTAGTGCAGAGAATTCCAAAGTATGAAGCTGAAATGTTACTGATTTTCATTCTCTGAAAAAATCAAATGGGTTCAACCCTCACAGCTAATATTAAGAAAGAGAGAGCAGGGGAAAAAGTGGGGGTGGGGGTGGGCGTATGTTTTCAATTTTGTCCATCAATCTACTCGTCTATCCACAATTTTTTTGCTAACATATGGAAATTTTATAGAAAATTCACAGCTCTTTTCCCTTGTACTCTTATACAGAGTTTAATCTTATATTTAATTTAATGTCAATTCTGTACTTGTTATATAGATAGCTTTCTACAATCAACAAAATTTCTACAGGAAGTCAAGCTAAATCTGTAGAAATGCGTAGTAACCGATTTTGTCTACAAGAGGGGCCCCATGCCAAAACTTGACATTAACTATCTAGCCCTTGTTTATAATTATCATATTCATGAAAATTAATCATTTGTATGTGTGTCATATGTTTAATTACTCATCAAAAAGGCTGCATTTACAAGAGAAATGAAGTGTTCCTGTTCAATTTTCACATTACTTTGAAGTTTTATATTTTCACTCTTCAAACAATTGTTTCAATTGAAGGGTAACATTTGAAACACGTCTGATACTTTGTGGTCAAAGAATTAGTCATTGAACTCTTGGAAAAACTTTTTTTTTCTAATTCAAGAGTTGATAATTGAAAAATATTCATTGAGGCAGAACAAGTCTTGACTATCTCTCAAGTTCTGTTTATGATACATTGCAATTTATTTTGAGTTTGGAACATATTTTAATTGCAATTTTCTGTTGTAAAATATTTTGGAAATTAAGAACAAACACTTATACAATTGTCAATACATATAAGATGTGGCATGCTGCCAATGAGACAACTCTCTCATCCAAGTCACAATTTGTAAAAGTATACTTTTATAGGTCAAAGTACAGTCTTTAACATAGAGCCTTGGTTCTCACCAAGCAGCAAGAAATAAAGGACCCCAAAAATGACATGTGTAAAAACATTCAAACAGAAAAACCAATGGTCTAATCTATATAAAAAACAAGAAAGGAGAAACATTTATGAACCACATCAGCATTGAATCAGTATTTATGTATCCAGATGGGTTGGACAGACCTTAAAATTGAAAATGGAAATGGGGAATGTGTCAAAGAGACAACAACCTGACCATAGAAAAAACAACAGCAGAAGGTCACTAACAGGTCTTCAATGTAGCGAGAAATTCCCACACCCGGAGGCGTCCCTCAGTTGGCCCCTAAACAAATATATACTAGTTCAGTGATAATGAACGCCATACTAATTTCCAAATTGTACACAAGAAAGTAAAATTAAAATAATACAAGACTAACAAAGGCCAGAGGCTCCTGACTTGGGACAGCGGCAAAAATGTGGCGGGGTTAAACATGTTTATGAGATCTCAACCCTCCCCCTATACCTCTAGCCAATGTAGAAAAGTCTAATTTGTAACATGGACAATACATTAATAATTGTTTCACTGTAGAAATCTTTTAGGGACATTTTTCCAAGGTTTCCAAGTATGTTCATGTTAGTATGCACTTTTATGTAAATTCAGATCAAGGATTTCTCTCCCTAAAAGCTCTTTGTTCAAATGTAATAGTACTTGGCTCTGGGCCACTAAAATTCAATTTTATATTATATTTTTAGTATATTAATTATATACAAAATAACATAATTGTTGTTGAAGTTAATATCATGTAACTCTCAAAATATACATGTAAATAGCGTGATTACTTGCTTTAGTGGATTAGACGAGTTCTTACTTCCAAGAACCACGCCTGGTCTATGCAATTTTATTTTTTATTATACCTGTACATTAGTAAGAACATTTGCAGTGTGTTTATCTTTCAGATCTTGGAAAACCTTTGCTGTGACTGTAAAAAAAATATGCAGTTGCCGCATAAAAATCTAATGAAAGTGTCATATAATAGTTATCAAAGGTACCAGGATTATAATTTAGTACACCAGACGCGCGTTTCTTCTTCATAAGAGGTATCAGTGGCGCTCATATCAAAATATTTATAAAGCCAAACAAGTACAAAGTTGAAGAGCATTGAGGATCTAAAATTCCAAAAAGTTGCTCAAACAGGAGCAATAGTTCAATTTTTTTTTTATTCTGGGAAACTTACTGTTTAAAAAAAAATTAAGTTAAAAGGCTTTGATACTGACAATATTTTATTATAACATTAAGTAAAAGTAATTTCTGTGTCATTTTTTGTCTCTTTTGGATGGTTGTCTCATAGGCAATCATACCACATCTTCTTTTTTATATATATGGGCAGGATGTTTTGTTTAAAAAAATCCTAATAATTATAGCATAATTTTTGACAGTACAAATGTTATTTGTATAAACATCCACTCACTGTGTAGAAGTTCAAATCCAAATTAAAAGTGAGTCCTTCAGCTAAAAAAATGTAGAGGAACTGTCCATATATCATTAAAAATAAGAAAAAAACTAAGTTGCTTTATAAACTCCATCTTAAACTTCGCAAATTTCTAATTACAGAAGTCAATCACATGTATTTTTAACTTGTCTTTTATAACTAAAGTATGGTTAAACAGTCTTGATACTACTTACAGGACACCTCTGGTTTAAAAGAGATTTAAGTCTATTAAATCAGTTCTCTGTACTTTGAGGAAACAAAACCATTCCACTTTATAGTGCAATGAAACACTCTTAGATAAGTTATTACCAAGAGTAGTTTTACAGATTCTCAGAGACTTTATTTATAGCAAAATAGTTAAGATTTGACATGGGTTAGGGGCGTTATGCTTTTCAGATATAGGTTAAAAGAAATATCTCTATTTATACAGAGTTTGGGAAATTGTAATAAATTACTGCAAAGAAATTGTGTTTTTGTCAATTACACAGGCACCCAATGATTTATTACTTGTTGGTTATTATGCAAACAGGCAGAAAGTTCACATTTCTGTGATTCCATAGAGGATGGTTAAATATTGCAATGACTTTGCTGTTAATCAGCTGAATAATTTTGGATAAAAAGTAGTATTTAAAATAACAATAAAATAATACTCTTAATTGTGATATTTTTATTTGTTTACCTATGTGGGTTATGAAGTTTGTGCCATTGACAGTAATTTGTCATTAAACCTTTAGTTTTTTTATCTGACTATTTTCCCCCCATTTCTTCTAAAATTTTATTCACCTTGTCTGCCCCTCTAATTTTGATATTATCATCTGTAAATTATAAAATAATAATTTAATCATTACTAATTGATTTTGTCACTTTCTTAGTTATTACAAGATGCCTTCCTTGGCTTCTGTTCTGTTCCAGTGACCTTTTCAGAAAAAGACTATAACTAGATCTGCATTAAAATCAGTACCTGTTAATTATTGTAAAACAGGTTTAATTGCATATTAAGTGCAATATTTCTTATTAAAAGTTTTAAGATATAATAATAAAAAAAAATCTATAACTCCAGCATGGAGCCATGTTTTAGTTAGTAATGATATTCAATAAACTCTTATCAAATTAGAATGATTTAAATCAAGATGAACCAAACTTTGAAAATATCAAATTATTATTTTTGATAAAACTTATAGATATGATTTTAGTGTATAGGACTGTGAAATTGATTTACATATCCAGTTCCTTTTTGCATCCAATATACTTATTCTGAAACAGACTATAGTTAGTAGCAATATTATTAGTAGCAGAACAGATCAAGATACTTCTCTACCATTATAGAAGATTTTGGTTCTGATGTGTTTCCGAATTGATTTTGGGGATATTAACTAGTTGATTATGGGGGATGCTGTGTCCCTCCCTGGACAGAAGGATGGGTCCGGGAGCGATTCAGATTCTTCCAATGGGAATAATCATCCTCCAGCCTCGGTAAGAGCTTGTTTTAATTATCCTGCTTTAGATAAATAAGAGAAAAGTTTTATTGTTAAATGTAAACGGCTTATTGGGAAATAATTTGATGAATTATTTTCTAATTAACTCGAGCGATATGTCAAATCAATATTATCAATTGAAATTTGACGTCTTTTGTTGTATGTCTGAGGTTTTATGAAGGTCGTTTGTGCGTGTTTTTTTTTTATGAATGACAGTTTATAATAATGTATGATATATTGTGTTTTTCTCCTAATTCTAGCCAGCTTTGATCAGCATTCAATGTGATTGATCTAGGTTTAAAATAAGAAGATAAAAAAAGATGATGTTGTTTTTTGTAAATAAGATATTTTCCCGAATCAATACAGATTTTTCCATCTTGGAAAAGCTCTGTTTCGTCAGCTGTTATTTGTATCTACTAGTTATTGACCGATTTCGGCATTCATAAATTACACAGAGCAAAAAACCAACATCAGGCTATGGGATAAGATAGATATCTATAAGGCCTAATTAAAACATTTATCCATACAAACTGACTCTCTACACATGTTAGCTTTTTAAACTAAACTGGCCTTTATTATTTCTGCTCATTATAATAAATGTTTTGGTGCAAACTATAATATAATTTCACAAAATGTCCTGCTTTGTTTGAATGAATAAGGAGGGTTTAAGTTCTACATTCATTAGACAGCAACTTATAAAACGAATGCAGAAAAACATAAGATATCTAAAGGAACATACAGCCTTCAAATGTAAACAGAATTAAATATAAAAATAAGTAGATGTGATATGATTGCCAATGAGACAACTCTCCACCACAGACATAATAACACTGAAATTAACAACTATAGATCACTGTGCTGCCTTCAACAATGAGTAAAACCCATTCCTCATTTGGAGTTAACTATAAAAGGCCTAGAAGAGACATATATAAAACAATTCAAAAGAGAACACTAACAACCTTATTTATGTAAAATATAATGTCTGTTCTTATGTTTTGGATTATCATATGCCCGTGCTGCAACCACACACTGAATAGAATTTTGAAATTGAGGGACTTTTGTCTAAGCTAAGAACACAAAAAAATATAAGAGACTTCTGCAACATACAGTTTAATACAACAAAGTAGGGTTTATAAAATATTTTTTAAGTTGTGAAGATCATTTTAATAGAGAGTAAAATATTTTGCCATTATTTCCATATTTTTATAGTCAAATACACTAAAGTATAATGTTGGGTGTCCCGATTAGATGGACAGAGACTAGATGGACAGCCTGTATATCATTTCTGACTAAATGTTAAGTAACTATTTATATTGCATGGAAATATTTTATTTGAGGAATAAACTAAATCCCATAGAGGGAAACAAGGCTAATAGGTTGTGATCTCTGTAGTGAAAAGCTTCAATTTAAGGAGTTGGCTTTTATATTATAGAGAAATTTTGCAAATATGTTTTGGAAAAAAATTGTGAAAAGCACTTTCTTGACCATGACTCTCTTTTTCAGTTCTTAAAATCTTTGAATTAAATTAACTTATTATAGTAAAGAAAGAGTTACTCATTATTGATCAAGACGCTATAGCCTTAACTCACTCTGCTAGTCAATTATAATCAGATAGACCTTTCTCTTACACTAAAAATAAAATCATAGGATGAAGATGGTTGACAATCAGAGCCATAAATTCTCCCCAAATAAAAGTTCTGCAAAATAATAACACTGTGCCAAAAATAATCCTTCACTTGACCAGACAGTAGATCTCTCTGCTCTTTCTTTGATTAAAAGTGACTGATAGTAATTAAAAGGGTAATTAATAACCATTGAGGTAGATAACTATCAGGAATCCAGGTCTTGATGGATGATCAGAGTAGCATTGAGATAAACAAATAAAAACAAAGATGTTTTTACCAGCTAAAGGTTCAATGTATGCATAAACTTTGAAGATTGTGAATTTCATAAATCTGTTTCCATAAAGAATTATTTAATGATTTGTTTATATTTTTCTCTCATTTTATTTTCCTTTTTAACCGGATTTTTGTGACAAAAATGTCGGTTATTGATTTGGGGATGTACGGCGGGCTGCGAGGCGGGCGGCAATTAAATGTTGTCTGTGCATTAACTCATGAACCGTTCAACCAAAGCTTTTAAAATTTTAATATGTTGTTACTGACAACTAAATGAAGGTCAAGTTCAATAATGGCGATTTTGACTGTTACCTTCAGGAGTTATGGTTCTTGAAAGATTGAACAAATGAAGTTTCCAGTCGTGTCCGTGCATTTATGCATGAACTGTTCTACCAAAGCTTCCCAAATTTTAATATGTTGTTACCGATGACAAAATGGAGGTCAAGTTAAATAATGACGATTTTGACTTTTACGGTTCAGGAGTTATGGTTCTTGAAAGATTGAAAAATGGAGTTTCCAGTCGTGTCCGTGCATTTACGCATGAACTGTTCTACCAAAGCTTCCCAAATTTTAATATATTGTTACTGATGACAAAATGGAGGTCAAGTTCAATAATGACGATTTTGACTTTTACCGTTCAGGAGTTATGGTTCTTGAAAGATTGAAAAATGGTGTTTCCAGTCGTGTCCGTGCATTTTCTCATAAACCATTCAACCAAAGCTTTTGAAATTTTTATATGTTGTTACTGATGACAAAATAGAGGTCAAGTTCAATAATGACGATTTTGACTTTTACCGTTCAGGAGTTATGGTTCTTGAAAGATCGTAAAATGGCGTTTCCATTCACGTTGTTGCATTTACTAATGAACCATTCAATCTAAGCTTTTCAAATTTTAATATGTTGATACTGACTACAAAATGGAGGTCAAATTTGATATTGACGATTTTCACTTTCAGCATTCATCAGTTATGGTTCTTGTGATATTGCCAGGACACAAATAAAATGTTAATAAATCTGGTTTGCTTTCGTTGTGACAGCCTCTTGTTTTATATTTCTATGTAGAGAGTTTATTAATCTGCCTCGTACGTTAGTTAGTATAAGTACAATATGAAATTGAGACAGCAACTCGATCAAAGAGCAGAAATCAGCTGAAGGCTATACCAATTGGTCTTCAACCCATCGAGAAATCCTGACTCATAGGTGTGCTTCAGCTGGATCCTAAACAAAAATGTGTACTTAAGTTCTGTGATCAATGGGCATCATACTAAACTCTGAAATATATACATGAACTGAAATTTAAAATCATAATATTGAAAAGTATAAATACAAGTTTACTTTGATTCAGCATATTGACAAATATTTGAATATCACCTCTGATGAGCTCTTCACTGAATTTAAGCTATGTTCAAAATCTGGGGGAAGATTCATGGCATACATTCCATACTCCTAAGATACAGTCAAATATATTTATTTTTGTAATCTTGATTCATAATAAGGTTTTATTTCTGTGTGGCCCATGAACGGTGGAATAATTAATGTTTTGAAAATGATAAAATTCTGTTCCAACAACAAATTAGATTGAAATATTGTAATCTTTATCTTATCCAAATCCTTCTATATCCTCTAATATCTTGAAGCTTTTTAAGATTTATATTTTTTTCTCCCTCCTGTTCTTTCTGTACTTTTTTTGATACTTTTTGAAATTTTAAATATTTTGGACTCTGAAAATACATTTATTGTCAAAATTGGTGTACGAAATATGGTACAGTAATTGTTTGCAGCCCTTTCTGACAGAATATTTTGTTTGAATTTGACAGGTTAACTGAGTTCTCAGATTATTGTCCGTGATTAGAGATTTCAGCTTACACTGGTTTCTCTGTACCTTGCTGTGCTTTGCTCAGTATTGACCAATACTTCAGACAAGCTATATATTTACACTCTCTCGAGTCTGTATTATTAGTTGCTAAGTACCAGCCACTTTGATATAAAGTGCCCTATAATCTGTGTGTATTTATACTAGAGGATGTCGATACTTGACGAATATTTGCCTTCCGTCTAGTTCATCAATTATTTCTGAAGCTTGCCGAAATGTACAGGAAGGATACAGTTAGAAAATATCTTAATCTCTATGAAAACATTTATTTGGGAATAATTATCAAAGGAACCAAGCTTATAAGCCAGGCTGCACTTGGACTTCATCTACTCTTGTAACAGTGCAAACTGTTAGAGTGTGCAATAAAGTCTTGAAATCTTGAATCTACATTAGACTCATCAGTGACGCTCATATCAAAATAGTTATAAAGCCAAACAAGTACAAAGTTGAAGAGCATTGAGGACCCAAAATTGCAAAAATTGTGCATATATATGAACATCAAATAAAATTTTAGTTCTAAAAGTAGTATAATTGACATGTTTTATACAAAAAAGTTTGGCCTGAATTTTGTAATATTAATGAACATTTCAACAGTTAGAGCAAGATTATCTATGACCACGGCTAAAGGAAAATGACAGACAGAACACTTGAACAACTTTGTGTCCACCTAAACACTATTGGTCTTGATATTTATTAAATAAGTCTTTGTATTGTCTGATGGGACTCTCCTATATTAAAGACTTACAGCTTCCTTCTTGGAATGAGAGAATTACCTCAATTATACCCTATTTTCTCCCGTAGTCTTTAACCAACAAGTTCGTTTGTAAATTTTAGCTTAAGAGTACGTTAAATGTTCATTTTCTTGATATAAATGTGAAAACAGCTACTTTAATTCTGTGTACATGACAAAAGTCACTTAAAACCATTATGCATGTTGTTTATAACAAATATTAGGATTGAAGTAACATATTATAAGGTGCAAAATCTTCCACACAAGAGTTTTTTTTTGTGGAAGATTATCCTGAAAAGAAAGGACATCCAGTGGGTTTAATTTATCATGTTTTAAGATATGATTATGTTGCTTCAGGGATCTCTTCTGGACATATAATACAGCACTCATGGCATATAACCCTGGTGACAAACATTTCTTTAATTAATGTTTCTTATTATTTTTTAATTCATTTTGCTGTACCTATTTATAATGCTAGAATAATATAACATTAAATAGTTTTAAAGTTCACTAAAAAGTAGCAAAATTATTTACCAAGGAATTTGAATGCAAAGTTTTCAACGGTTGACATACACACTCATCCTTTATTGCTTTCTGGCCTCATTAAATGCATTCAAAAGGGGAGGGAAACATAATTATTATGGTCAAAGGAACTACTGAACAGCCTTGGATTTTGTTACATTGGAAATGTCCATTGGGAAATAAAAATTGATCAATTAATGGTGTAGATGTTTATTTTGATGGAAGCCATTGATTTCCCTGTTATCTCATTGATCTGTTAGACAATATTAGGATTGTCTGAGGACAAAGGTCAAACCGTTTCAAGGTCATCTGTAATTGATGAGGCAATCTTGGGTGAAATGTTCACTGATTGTCTGAGGATAAAGTTTAAAATGTATGTGGGAGGGAATCATGTCTATCCCTTGTTTACAGTCAGGACCTTTAGATTAATTGTTTTGTTTATTCAATAGAAAAAGGTCAAAAAGTGTACTCCAAAGGTCTGATACTTCCATATAGTTTTCAGTACTTGTTGTGTTGCCCATTCCAATTTAAGAAGAAACAATTATTTAATTGGAATTTGATCGATGGCTTTGAAGTTAGTAATTTGTTCTTGTTTCTTCACATTTTGTTGATCACAATTTGACTGCAATACTACTGTGAAAACATGAATGATGATGTTCAACAATCAATAGGTGAAGGTCATTATTTATCAATTCTCAGAGGTGATGATCTAAGGGCCATTAATCTTATATGTGCCAAAATGTTGAACTGAGATTGGGAAAGAAAGATAAGAAATCAAAATAGTTAAAAAATGACTGTGATGGTTCTTTTATTATTGAAAAAATTATTTTGATTGATTTCATATTGAGCAAGATTTAAAAAAAAAAAGGATGTAGGCCTGTCTCAGAGCAAGCAGTAATAGATGCTGTAATCTTTAAACCTCAGTTATGCTGTTTGTTGTAATGTCAATTTAATTGCTGAAGTTTTAACAGTGTACAGGGTGTGTTTGATTTCTTCTTCATTGATCTATAGTTTTTTTCTTAGCCAATTTTATAGAAGGTCAAAGAATATGTGTTGTCCTTATTTTTGATTGATTTTCTTTGTGGTTTTTTCAACACTATGTCTAATGAGATTTTTAAGAGCTCAGTGGAACTAAATAACTAAGAGAAAATGTTTGCACTGGATAATATGTTGGACAGCTCAAGCTCCTGCGAAGAAATTTCGGTTACTGTTTCAACTTACATGTACAATAGATAAAGGTATGCAGGAATGGTATATTTGAAGAATGAAATTTAATGAATTGATACTGTCTTTAAGTCAAGAAACAATTTGTTATTGTGTCTATTATTTTCAATTAAAAAAAGATGAGGTGCGCTTGAATTGACTTTCACAAATATTTGGATGTTATCTTTGCCAGTAATAAACTGTTGTGCCAGCTGCTTTGTTTTTGACCTGTTGGTCATCTGTTTTGATGATCAAATCTAATTAAATCCAAGGCCATAGATTAAACAGGTGTAGAATCTTGTTTAAATTTATTTTTACAATTTAGATCAGAAAAGCAGTGTAAAAGAATAGAAAACGTTCTATTTGGAATGCCCTGCAACTGTTTATTTTGTTTACTCTCTGAACTAGGAGGTTTAAGAACGTTTCTTTCATAAGTATTGCCTTGTAGTGAGTAAAACACCAGTATGATTTATCCAGTCCAGTCCAAGAGTCCTTCCAGATATTACACTATTCCTGAGTAAAACCTTACTGATAGAAATCTATAACTTTACTTTGCATAATCATAAGAACCCCTTTTCCTATCCATACCTTAAAACTCAGGTTTCATGCACTGGCTTGACTTAGATTTTCCAATTAAATTTTAATTTCTTTAAAATTAAATTTGATGTGAAAATCTCATGAACAGCCTATTACATAACATGGTATCAGAATTGACACATTTAGATTTCAGTGTAAGCTAATTTCAACTGCAGAAACATAAAATGTTTAATTTAAGTAACTGCAGAGACAGATATACAACTAATTACCTCATCTAAACCCTGTTTTCTATTTATTTTGATTACTGAACTGAGATATATATGTCAAACAGTCTTTACATGCAGGTTATATGAGATTGCCCTAGATATGGTTATTGTAAAAATAAATAGGTAGAAACATAACACATCACAATTTGAAATATGGGAGGGAGGTCTCTGTTGCTTAACTGAAATAGGTAAACTGTTAAATTAATTAAATTATTGATGATAACAGTGGGAGGGTTGAAATAAAGGACTATTTAATAAAGAACTATTTTTGAAATTACCCCCTCCCTCCCCCTTTTTAGCAGTGGTCATTAAAAGTAATTTGTCAAATTTTTAAGTACATTTAGGTATTTTGATAATGTGGTATTGACAAGCAGCTCTTGATAGTTAAAGTAGAAGGGGCATTAAGGCCTGGATTTGGCCCAAAAAAAATAAATGTTCAAATTGGCACATAATGTTTAAACATGCATAGGTTAAAAAACATAAAAGAAAATCATAAAGATTTTTAGCTGATGACATCACAATTACGTCATAATATGTACTATTTAAAAAAAAGACACAGAAGAAGGCAAGAAACAACAAAATAATTTAACAGAAGCTTTATTATTACTATTGACATGATCCCACCAAATATAAAGTTGTTTCTTGGGTGTGCACATACTTTTTCAATCTAAAATATACATAAAATTTGATGAAAAACAAGGAAAATCATGAAATTTTACAAAATATGCAAAATAAATCATGCTTTGTTGCCATGGAAACTTGTTCAATGTCAAATTTGTTTTGTTTCTTTGAGTACCTTGTACTGTAGTACGGTTTTCAGTTATTTAAGAATACATATGATAACTTTTAAATTTGCAGTAATTTTTGGGCAAAATAAGGGCCTTATTATTGCCCCTACTCCATTAGGCCAAGTTTCTTAGACTCAATTTCTACATGTTACCTGTTTGACTGTTTAGCCCTTTTATTTCCTGTGTTAAATGATCTAATAAAAAGACACAGGCAAAGTTCTTGTTCTTCGTGGCATTGGGTTACTGTCTCTTTGACCTTTATCCTTTAATTCAGGGTGTTGACCCTTAGTCTTAGAATTGTTGACCGTTAGTCTTAGAATAAATGGCACAATTTGTGACAATGGGATAGTCTTATGAAAATTTTATTTTTCATTCACTGTTGTGACAGACTTTGACCTTTACTGATATCCTTATGATATTTATTCACTGTGTTAATTTGACTCTTATTTGACAATTAGACACCTTTTGTTATTTGTGTCTCGTTACTGTCTTGTTGAGACACTAAATATCCTTGACCTTTAAGTGTGACTTCTGGTTATTAAATTTGTGTCATTGGGTTACTGTCCCATTGACATTACATATCCTTGACCTTTAAATGTGACTTCTGGTTATTAAATTTGTGTCATTGGGTTACTGTCTCATTGACATATACCCTTTAATGCATATCTATGGAGAAAGTCCTTGACCTTTTGATATACGTAAAAAACAAAACAGAACATATGGTGAATTTGATTTTAGTGAACATATTGTTATCTTTAAAGCTAATGGAGACTCATTTAGATTTAATTGCAGTAATTGCATAACTGCATACAAGCACCTGTTTTAACACTATAAAAACTGAAATAGTGGTAAAAACATTGTCTTAAAAACACAAATATACAGCGTTATGACAGATTTATGCCTTAAGGAATCTTGTTAAAATGTTTCCATAATTTCTTAATCACTTCCCCTGGAAAAATAAACGTAATTAACATGTCAGTCAAAGTTAATTCAAAACATATATACTTTGCACACAGGCATGTGTCATGGTCTTTTGAAGCCTTCAAACAGAAGGCATGTGGTTTATGCATTTGTGTTGCATAAGTAGGTTTTAGCAGTCATTGAGGTCTGTTTAGATATAGTTTGAATTACAAAGAGTTGTTTCTTGAATGCCATGGGTGGTAAAGGCTTTTATTACAAGTTCAGTGATTTAGGATTTGTGGTTCTGTTCTATATAGCTTATAGTAAATTGTTTCATTTCATCTTCATGATCTTTCTCTATGATAAAATTGGTGAAATCTTGGTTTTATGCTCTGTTAAGTATTTAAGATATCTTTTTATAAAAACATTTGCAGTTGGTACATATCCTTGATATATCAATAATGCTCAACATTTCTTTTTGAAGAAATGTTGAAAAAGAAATTTTGATTGTCCATATTTTGAATTAAAGTTCTCTTTCCAGAATTACTTCTTTTGAAATGGGCTTCCTTTAATTGAAGGTTCAGGCGATTAAATTTGTTCAAGGAAGTTTTTAGTCATCACAGAAGTAGAAGTACATGTTTCAGCTATAGTTTTTTTTTTTTAGCTTAAAAAGATATTTGCCAGGTGGTTTTGCTTTTTCAGATAAAACACATTTTGTTTAAAGGCTTTCTGCTTTTAGTCACCTGATGAAACTTTTAACTGATCTTAGAAATTTTGAGTCAACTGGAGAAGCTTTTTAAGTTTTATTCAGAAGAATTCTTTTTTGAAATGAACTTTCAGTTCTTTAAGCAGCAGGTGTAAAACTATAGTTGTGTTGATTCAGCCCAAATCCATTTTAACAAGTGCTACTAGTTGTCTTAATTCAGCAGGAACAATCTGTGGCAGAATATTACATAATAATTCAAAAGACATAAGCTTTGACAGGTGTTACTAGTTGTGTTGATCCAACAAGAATACAGTTTGAAAGGTTTTACAAGTTGTGGTAATCCAGCAGGAATAACTTTTGGCAGTTGTTGCTAGTTGTGTTGATCCAACAGGAATATAGTTTGACAGGTGTTACTAGTTGTGTTGATCCAGCAGGAATATAGTTTGACAGGTGGTACTAGTTGTGTTGATCCAACAGGAATATAGTTTGACAGGTGTTACTAGTTGTATTGATCCAACAGGAATATAGTTTGACAGGTGGTACTAGTTGTGTTGATCCAACAGGAATATAGTTTGACAGGTGGTACTAGTTGTGTTGATCCAGCAGCAATATAGTTTGACAGGTGTTGCTAGTTGTGTTGATTCAGCAGGAATATAGTTTGACAGGTCTTGCTAGTTGTGTTGATCCTGCAGAATAACTTTTGGCATTTGTGGCTAGTTGTATCCAGTAGGAAAACAGTTTGACAGCTGTAACTAGTTATGTTGACCCATCCAGAGTAGTGTTTGTCAGGTGTTTATCTAACAGGAATGAATTTTTGCAGGTGTTACTTAGCTATATTGTTCCAGCAGGAATAACTTTTTGCAGGTGTTAACATTTATGTTGATCCTATAGGAAAAAAATTGGCAGTTGTGGGTTATGTTGGTCCAACAGGAATGGGTGTTGGCAGGTGTTATAAGTTGTATTGATCCAGCAGGAATAACTTGTGTTGATTCAGCAAGAATAAAATTTAGTTGGAGCTGGGGTTTGTTTTTCATAAGAATAAGTTTAATAGGTATCTAGTTATGTCGATCAACAGTACCTAGTTTTGGCAGTTTTGTGTAGTTTATGTATTGAATTCTTTCATATTCTCCTAAACTATTTGCTAGATTTCATCATGCACCTTCAATTTTCTCAGTTTATAATTTGTTGATTTGATTAATCTTTGTTGATTTGCATCACAAAAATAGAACTTGTTTATAATCTGTACAACACAGTTTACTAGTTAAAATTATCCTTAAATTCTTCTTATGTTGAAAGTCTCTTGTAAACCTTGTAAAATCTTAGAGTTTGCTATTTTAGCAAATACTTAATAGTGAATTATCTACAAATAGATAAACCTGTAAGCGTTGATTATCTATCAGATATACAGGAGCTGATTCTCGAGAGCTGATTATCCCCTTAGAAGTTAACAATATTTATCTATCTAATGATTTATATAATATATGTGTTTTATTGATCTGTATCTCATAGAGATATGATACCATACCTCCAGGTGGCGCTAGATATTCAAAGACACAGTGGGGGAGACATAAAAATAGAGTCAATATATGATACCATACCTCCAGGTGGCACTGGATATTCAAAGACTCAGTGGGGGAGACATAGAAATAGAGTATTTATATTATATAGAGCTTGAGAAAAAATCAGGTTTATTTTACCTTCTGATAACCTTTACTTCTCAGTATTGAGGGCTCTTTGTACAACTCTAGATTTTCCATATTCATGATCCTTATTTGTTTATATTGACAGTGGCAATAAGCAACTACAATCAATCAATCAGTTAGAACACTGCAGAGGCTGATTTAGGGGGGGGGGGGGGGGCAGGGGGAAAAATTGGTTGCTTATATAGGGAATCACTGAAGCATGACTGGAGCGGGCCCCTCTTAGGCAGTCAGTGGGCCCCCACTTATGAAAATTTCTGGATCCGCTACTGCACTGGCATTTTTGTACTGAGTTATTTTGATGCAAATTAATTCCTTTATACATTGCATGACTCTCACATCTATAACAAGTACAGTAAATATATTTGTATTTGTTTACCATAGATCCACGACTCTCTTGCAGTTATATTTTAAGTAGGTAATAACTGATAAATAAACAGTAGATGTTGTTTACATATTTAACCATCAGGTGTTTTGTGCAACATATGTATGTATGAATTGATCATAGAATATCAATTGTTCTTCATATGATAGATCCTAGATTTCAGACATTCCCTCAAATTTCTCCCTACATTATAGAAATAGATATATACGAAGTGAGCATAGCATTGATCTTTTTGTATTGATCTGGTGAGATCCTTCAAGATATTTACATATGAACATGGTGTCAGCTTGGTGCAATATATTGGCCTCAATTTGATTTGGTGTTGGAACCATATTGATTCTGATTGGTCAATCATACTGTGTTGGTACAGTTAAACCACAAATTAAAGAGGTCATTAAATTAATACATTCCTATAATTAAAGAGGTCATCTGAATACAAATTTCCTATGGCCTATATTATTAATTGCATCTCTCAAACCATTTATAAAATGAAGTATTCATGTCAGAAGTTAACAATTTTTTCGCTTATCCATGAAATTTAGTACTCATCATTATTAAGTTGACTACGAATGTAACAACGTATATTTACATATGAATAAAAAGGGGATATGGGTATGCACTGATGTCATGACAGGGGCGGATGCAGGAATTTTCGAAAGGGGGGGTGCTAACCCAGGCTAACCCAGGGCAAAGGGGGGGTGCAAAACATATGTCCCGATACAAATGCATTGATCGGCAAAAATAAAGGGGGGTGCGCACCCCCGGAACCCCCCCTGGATCCGCCACTGTCATGAGACAGTGATCCAACAAAACTGTAGCCAAAAAGACATCTAGAGGTCAAACTTTCTTGACATATATAACCTGCAATCAATTTATTGATGTGGTAACTTGACTGACTGACTTTGTGTGATGTAATTTCTGACCTTCATAATTGATCTTTGTAGATGATCACGATTTTAATTGTGTTTCTGGTAATATTATATTATAAGTCATTAAAAATAAATTTTGTCTATGTTCATTAAGAATTTGAAATTGACCTTCTCTCATGTAATTTGTTTAAAAAGGATTCTGCTGCCAGTTTTTAATCCAGAGCATATGAACTATGTTTGACTTATTTTGTATACCAGACAAACAGAACATTTCCCATCTATCACTTGACTTTATAGCTTCGCCCAATAGTCTGCTGCTGGCTTTATAGCATCGCCCGTCTGCTGGCAAGATGATTGAACTTATCATAAATTCCATCTACATCTGAATTAAATTGATAACATTGCCAAAGTATTACATTAATTTGTATTTTATGACAGTCTTAAAATGTGAGGTGGTTATATGGATTGGACTGCTTCAGGTTACTCTTGAATCACAGACTTCATACATTGGCTCACTTGTTGATCTTAGACAGAGTTGACTTATCTTTGAATTTCCTGTATTTACTTCTGATGATGTTTTCATTTCTGTTATTTTAAAACATTTGTCGATCTTTCTTGGCATCTCACTCACTGAGCAGTATGGAAAAATATCATTTTTCATTTTTATTCTTTTGTGGAAAAGATTGCATGAATCCAGTTCAAACATTATTGCCACTCTGACTTATTTGATATATTTTCTGGTCCTCACTGTAAAACTTGGTTGGTTGATACTGTATTATAACTCCAGCTCCTGTGGAGATGAGAGTAATTGGATCAAAACCACGCTCTGGTACCACCAAGTTTTACACACACCTCTTTTTTTGACTGCGCACACCACATAGCAGCTATCCATGTCAAGCAATTTAATGTATACATTGTAAACTCCAGTTGAAGGCCAAACTCTTGACAAAAAAGATTAATTCGCTTTCTTTCTTCCTCATTTATAATTACTAAATATGCATATATCTCTATGTTTGACTGCATGTTCATAACTTACTTTCAAAGATGAATATTTGGCTTGTTTAGCTAATTGGCTTCAAAAATGAGACTGGGTTTCGGTTTACGCCCTAGAAAATGAGTGTTATTTTTGTTGAATGTTCAGTTGGATTCCTTTGCATTATTATATAGGAGAATTACATGTATCAAACACTATAATTGTTATAACATATTGACATAATATGTTTCTTTTGACATTTGAAATATTACATGTATTTTTTATAACTTATTACAATGGGCTTATGTCAAAAGTAATTTCTGCTATATAAACATTAATTGTCTAATACATGCTAACAAGATTTAAAAGTTACATAACTTTATATAAGTAAATCAGCATAATGCGTATAACACATGTTTTTAAATAACCTTCATTAAGTTTTCTGAATGCCAAATTTTAAATAATAAAATGCCCATAAATGTTACATATTATGGGTTAAATTCTTTGCAGACAGACTCAGAAATAGATTTTTTTTAATAAGTCTGTTGCATACCAGAAAGGTGATGTTTGATGAGTACGAGCACTACAATTAGTAGGTTGATTTAGGGAAAAGGGACAAAACTCTTTAAAATTACCAATTTGTATCAATCATTTTATTTTTGATTGATGGTTTTTTTTAACATCACTTTCAGTACCATTAACAATATTGTGGCAGATAAATACATATTATTTGTTAGCTTCTTAGTCACAAAGTTTTTTTTTACTAGTAACTTAAGAAAGCATCACAAGGCTAAAGTAATATACCTTCTTTTACTCAAGACATTCCCTACCTGAGGGACCGTTTTGTTGTAGTGCAGAAAACACAAGATCAAATTGTTTAGATTGCTCCACAAGCTATTGAAAGAATAACGTATTGTATGCAAAAAGTGCTGCTTGAACTCTGTTGAAGTGTTAGGAAATTTTCATGTCTTAAAAAACTCTCAAAGTATATGGTCAATAACATTGCTTTTTTTTTTATATAAGTTAAGACAATTATTATAAACAAGCTTTAGTGAAATGATAATATGACATTTTCAATAACTGCCATGACTGCTCAGAAATTCTTAAGTGAAAAATCATAAAATGTTGTATAAAAATGTTTACATTCTAAGATGTTATATTCCATCTTCAAAAATTATACAATTTGCTTAAATGAGAAACATATGAAACACTTCTTTGTGAATGAAACATGCTTTTTGACCTTGATCAAAAGTGCATGTTTGTAAACACGAACATGTGTTTACTATCTTTAAGTCTAACCAACAGGTGTCTGTTTTCACATGTCTTGGTATTTTGATAGGAACTGACTGATTGGTTTCAATTTCATTAATTAGATTGTTAGGTTAGTATCTGTTAGGAAAGTTGAAAGAACACCTCTAAGGATCAATTCGTTAACATCTTGCTGTGAGAAACATAATGATGGTGGTAGCCATTTATCACATGTGAATTACAGGATAGACAATATTTCTATTTTTTCCAGTCTTTACTGTATCACTGGCCTGATGGAGCTGAAGAGGAAGTTGTGCGTTCTACCCCTGCTACCTTACCCCATGTTGCATGTTGGTTTGACAAGGATTGTCTGTTTTCTGGCTGAAAATTGGTTGATCTCAGCCCGGCCTAGGTTTTCCTCCTCAAATAAAAACTGCCTGCCAAAATATAGCCAATATTACCGAATGTGCAAGGCCTGTATATAGGTATAGTCAAGGTCGTTAAAAACTTCCATTTGTTACGCATGGTGTTTTAACATTAACAATCAATCTATGTATAAAGGCATGTTTTTGTCGAGCCTGCAACTTTTGTTTCAGAAAGCTCGACATAGGGATAGTGATCCGGCGGCGGCGGCGGTGTTAGCTCACTTCTTAAAAGCTTTATATTTCAGAAGGTGGAAGACCTGGATGCTTCATACTTTGTATATAGATGCTTCATGTTACGAAGTTTCCGTCAGTCACATGTCCAATGTCCTTGACCTCATTTTCATGGTTCAGTGACCACTTGAAAAAAAAGTTCAAATTTTTTGTAATGTTGAATTCTCTCTTATTATAAGTAATAGGATAACTATATTTGGTATGTGCGTACCTTGCAAGGTCCTCATGTCTGTCAGACAGTTTTCACTTGACCTCGACCTCATTTCATGGATCAGTGATCAAGGTTAAGTTTTGGTGATCAAGTCCATATCTCAGATACTATAAGCAATAGGGCTAGTATATTCGGTGTATGGAAGGACTGTAAGGTGTACATGTCCAACTGGCAGGTGTCATCTGACCTTGACCTCATTTTCATGGTTCAGTGGTTATAGTTAAATTTTTGTGTTTTTGTCTGTTTTCTCATACTATATGCAATAGGTCTACTATATTTGTTGTATGGAATGATGGTAAGGTGTACATGTCTAGCGGGCAGATGTCATGTGACCTTGACCTCATTTTCATGGTTCAGTGGTCAAAGTTAAGTTTTTGAGTTTTGGACTTTTTATCTAATACTGTATGCCATAGGTCAACTATATTTGGTGTATGGAAATATTTTATGATCTTTATGTCAGTCACGCTGGTTTTATTTGACGGTGACCTCATTTTCACGGTTCATTGCACAGTGTTAAGTTTTTGTGTTTGGTCTATTTTTCTTAAACTATAAGTAATGGGTCAACTATATATGTTGTATAGAAGCATTGTTAGCTGTACATGTCTGCCTGGCATGGTTCATATGACCTTGACCTCATTTTCAAGGTTCATTGGTCTTTGTTTAGTTATCTTGGTTAATGTTAAGTTTATGAGACAGTTGTAATAAAACTAAGCTTTATACTTAGGACTATCAACATAATATCAATGATTAGTATAGAAGGCGAGACATTTCAGCGTGTGCACTCTTGTTGAAGTTATATACCTTTGAAATACATAAAACATGTAGAGAGAATAAAAATCCAAAAGGAACTACTGTGGTTTTTTTTTTTGTGGGTAACAATTTTCATGGATTGATGAAAACCTGCAATTTCGTGGGTATTTAATTTGGGTTTGCCAAAGTATATGCATGCAATTAACCCTACAGAAAATTTGTAGTTTGTTGAACATTTGAAATCATGGTTCACCTGTACCCACGAAGTTCCTGAAAAACTGGTATCCAACGAATAATAATGTAGTATATAAAACAACCAAGAAGGAAATATTAAGGTTAATATGACCTAAGGATGTTGCAGCTAGTAGCATTTAGTGCAATTACAGTTCTTTATAAAATCTTAAACAGATCTTAATGGTGTAGACAGAAAGTCGACTTGAAGTTTTCCATCTTTTATATGAAAACAATATATATCTATAATTGTTCTATTGTTATCTGTTATGTACATTATTCAATAATCCTATTATCAGAATTTGATCCAGGTGAATTGGAAAGACAAAACAAATTGTTTCTGGAACCAGTTCAAACACATTTCTTACTGCCCCCTGTTGCATAGTTGCTGATCCATTTTGATAGGAAGTTTATTAATATTTCATCTAACCCATTTTATCAGTAGTGATCTGACTGTTTTGATCAATGAACCAGGAATGATATCAGTGCATTGTGCTGGGATTATGTTATTTAGTGTTGGAATCAGGTGCACTCTATTAAAGCCAGACTCACTCAGGCAGGTGAAGGATTCACAAGACAGCTGCAGAAAAAACAACTTATTAAGACAACCTGAGACTGCTTGTTCAAAATTTGAATTTCTGTTTTTTGAAAATGTATTAAAATTGCTTATGCTCTAGGGTCAGGATTAACCCCCTTCCCCAGTTTCCCCCTTGGCAGCTCTCAGGACTACTTAGAGCCGTATATTGTAGTAATTTATTTCAATTCCTGTCTATGACTATATTTTGTCATTCTATCAGATGAAAAAGTGTTTTGTATTGAAGAGAAAAAATTTGATCCAGGAAGTTAATTGTCCAGTTCAAGTAGTTCATCTAGTACTGATGTTTTTTGTGTGCTTCTTCAAACTGGAAGGACTATTTGACCTAGATAGATATAGGAAGATGTGTTGTGAGTGCCAATGAGACAACTCTCCATCCAAATAACAATTTCTAAAAGTAAACCATTATAGGTCATATATTTACTAGTGAATTGTGAAATAAAACTGAGAATGGAATTGGGCAATATGTCAAATAGACAACAACCCAACCAATGAGCAAATAGCAACCAATAGGTGACAAGTCAATGCAGCGAGAAAATTCCTTACCCTGAGTTGAGCCTTACCTGTATACTAAATATAAGCCATAACGGAACCTTTAAACTCATTTCTGATGTCTTTTGCATACTTTTTTTAAGGAAACTAAAAATGTACCTGTATTTTAATTATATAAATGTAAGTTTTTTTTAATAATAGGGGTATAGATCTCTTACATCTATTGTGCTCTGTCTGGTTTTAGTGGCCTGGACATGCACTCAATGTGTAGATACTTTCAGGTTTTGTCCAGTCATATTTTTATTGACATCATTGCTACTATAACTAAGGGACTAATGAAATATGATCAACTGTGTTTCCTTAATGTAAGAACCAATATTAGATACTTAAAAATACTGATGACAAAATTTAATATGAATAAGGATGTTGTGTTAAAACTGATGAAAGTAATGCTTAAATAAATATAATTATAAAATTTTATCAAAGAAATTACATGTGAATGATTTGTCCAGATATTCATACACAAAGTACAAATAGAAATGCAAAATTTGTTTTTATTTTAACCATAAGCAGAGTAATAGTAAGGGAAAAATTAAATTACTATAAATTGAACATTTTGTCAAAAAAATTTAAGTGTGGATGATTTATCCGGAAATTCATACATGTAGTGTCATATAGATAAGCAAAGTTTTTTTTCAATGATTAGCATAGTTTAGTGAGGGAAAAAATATATTATCATAAATTGAACATTTTGTCAAAATTTCATTGTGGATGATTTTCCGGAAATTCCTACATGTAGTTACATATAGATAAGCCAACTTCCCCCATGATCACTTGTTCCTATTGTACATGTAATATGATGATTATCCTTTCATTGCCTCAGACATCTGTTAAATATCTCCTTTCACCAGATTCCAAGTTTTCTGTACATCAAATTGATTCAGAATCAGAGAATTACAGATAAATCCTTTGATAGAAATAATAACCAGTGACAGATTATTGGATTTTTGAGACATATATATTTATACAAGACATATATATATTTATATATTCTCGTCATTGTCGTCAAGGACAAAAACCGAAGGATTACACAAATGTAATAACTAGTATATATGGTCTTAGTTTTGCATTTTTCTTTTTGGGGAGGATGAAAAAATTCTGCTCGCAATGGAGTTTTGTTTGGACTCTGCAGGTATGTTTTTTTTAAAGAATATCAGATAACCAATTAAAATTTTTTTAACGTTTATATTTTTGGATTAAAAAGATCTCAATACATTGGCATTATATCTAAAAAAAAGTATTTTGCTATACATTAATAAATTGGTCAGTAATGAAAATTAAGACGGTTTTGATCATTTAAAGTGAGTGTGTTCCTGTACTCTGTGATTAAAAAATTACCTTGATGGAAGAATAAAATAGGGGTTTAATGATAAAACCATCACTAAGAAAAATTCTCTATGTGCTGCCTGACCTTTGCCTGAATTTGTGTCCAGTTGCTGTTAAATTATTTTTTCCTCAGTGTCCCCTAATTGCAATATATGGTATCCCTTTGATGAATTGGTTGAGCTTATATTCATCTAGTTATTTACCATTAACTGATACACAGAAGAATCTGAAATCACATCCATATAAAAAATCAATATATCATTTAGATTTTCAATATCATTTAATTCAGTTCTATAAATATCTCCTCTTATTGCTCTTTGAGGAGGAAATAATACAACTAATTACTTGTTGTTTTCTATATGAATAATTTTTTTCTTGTTTTGTATGAAAGGGTCTTTTCCTGCTTGTATGCAAATTCACCAGATGCAAGCACTGATGTAGATAGTTGTGACAAACTTCTTAACAAATTAAGAAAATATATGTAATTCTTAATCACCTGGAATTATTTTATTTAGAGGGGGGGCTAAGTATTTTATTATTAAATAGAAATATATTTTATAATTAAATTAAATACAATTTTATAATTAAATAGAAATATATTTTATGATCAAAAAGACTTATTTTATGATAAAAAAAAAAATATAGTCTTTTTATATGCTAGTTTTACACTGACTTCTCCAAATTTAATGAAAGAATAATATTGAATATAATAGAAATAGACAAAATACAAATTTTGAAAAGCAATAAGTTAACAAATTATTATTTGAAGACTGTTAATTATATAAGAATGGATAATGTTAGGTTCTTTTGGTTAAAACCGCACAAATCAAAGAAAGATCTTGAAAATTAAAAGATATTCCAAGATTTTCATATCTGTCTCATTATTGTTTGCCATTATAAGAGCTTCTTTCATAAATGCAGAAATGGCCCAAAAATATATTTCAAGACCCACTTGGATTATTTTACAATAAATATTATGAGAATGATAAAAAAAGTGACCAATTACTTAAATGAAAAATGGGAAATAATTCTATGAAATAATTAATGGTAAAAGAATAAACAGTTTCTAACAAGAAGTTGTTTATGTTTCATGCCAGTGATCCCTCACTAAATAGACTAATAATTACTCATAATTAATATAAACCCAGATATTTGACATATTTCTGTGACAAATCATAACAAGCATAATTAATTATAGCTTGTACTTTGCACTCTGGTGGTAAAATACATTCATGTGTTCAACTTACACATTGTATTTGGACTAAATGTTCATAGGTCCATGTAACTAATGGACTTTGTTTTTAATATTCATTTTGGAGACTAGCCATTATAGTAATACTGGGAAATATTTGATATAGGAATATTGAACCTAGTTTGAAATGGGTTTAAATGCAAAGTTAAATCTGAAATATGATTGAGTGGCAGAAATCCAAACTGCAGTGACTTTATATGCATTACTATAATTATATTAAATTCTTAATAAAATTAATTTTGTGTGAAATAGGGTTCATTGAACACTTAGGAGTATTTAAAATTGTAAAGACATTTTGGATATAAACATACCATGCTTTGTGATTTTAAGACTTGTGTGCATATATATAGTATTTGTATTATACTATGGATCTATGGAACAAAACTTTTTAAAATGTGATTGATAAATTCCACAATGAAAAAATATTTTTTTTATGTTTGAAAAGTGTTCTGATTTTATTTGACATATAGATGTGATGAAAGTGTTTGAAAGGAAAAAATAAGTATATATTTTGATACTAACAAATCTTTAACTAAGATTTCAAACTTCACTTGTTTTTTTTTTGTTACAAGGGAAGTTGCTTCAAGTGAAGTATATGTTTTAACATCTTTAATTGAGGATGGAGTACTTTCAGTAAACATATCTAGCCTAACACTTTAAGTTGGTTGTACACTGATAAAGCAGGAATGCATATTAGGAGTAGATACTGTCGACACAGAAGGATATGACCTAAATTGACTTATAACTACTTGTAGTACATGTATGTGTACGGTCATTGTAATGTAATGTGTAGTCGAAATTGAGGTTGACATTAATGGCCAACATAGAAATTTGCCATTGGAAATTTAAACAAGGGAATGTTTTATGAAAAAGTGTACTTGAAAGGAAATAGCGGTTGTTTATAAGTTGACATTGCTCAAAGTCAAAAAGTGAAATTGCTAATTGCAAATAATTTTCTAATAGAAAACAATGATATCATTGTATATGCATATATTTAAAATGTGGTGTAAATATCTGTACCAGGAATATGTAGTGTACGTCTTGAAAGGAATTTGATTTTGAATTGCTGGATTTAATTTAAAGTTCCAAAATTTGTCCAATGATATGGAGATATATAGTTACTTCATAGATAATGAATATATGTTATTTTCAAAGATGTAGAGAGATTGTGCGGAATTCTTTATTTGAATTTTGAAAATCTCTTTTAGTTTATGTATAGACTTTGGAGTAATGAATTATGTCCTGGTCTGGGATGTGTTTACCTATGCCAGTACTAGAAAATGGACTTGAAGTTTTGAAATTAACTTTCAAATTCATTTGCATTGAAATAGATGACATATAAATTTTAGAATTTGTTGTAGCTCTGTTTTAAATCATAAAAAGTGTTTATTATATCTAAGAAATTTTCTGGAACATATTGAAACTATTTTCAAAAAGAAATTGATGGTGACTTTTAACATTATGAAGACCTTTTTGTTGTCATGACAGTTAAAACAATAATGTGTTAAACATCTGAATGACATTGATCCTGAGATGCTGCATTTACTTGGTATAGTTTGTCCGTGCTGGCATAAAAAAGACAAATATATGGTTACAAAAGAGGTAGGAACACTGCCCTTTAATTCTATTTTGTGATGTCTAATAGTTTGATGCCAAATGAGTGCATTTATCCAGACAGCAAATTATGTCCTACATTTCTAACCCCTATTTTCCAACAGCTCATGATTTTAAACAGAGTACTACATTCTTTTTCCCAACAAACTGAAATTCACCTATTTCTGTAGTTTTATGGGGTTTCCAGCTTCTTAATATATCCACTGTTTCAAATAATATAGCATTTATATAGGCTAATGATCTTTCCATACTTACTGGAACCTAACCTACAAATTTTCTATTCTTTCTGACAGCTGAATGAAGTGATATCAAGTTTGATATTCAATTTTAATAGTTTTCCATATCAGTACAGGGCTTTTTAGTGTTGAGAGTGAATTTAAATCCTTAATGGGTGATCATTTAATCCATAAAGGGTGATTATCAACTATATCATAACCTATTATTGCTGAATGTAAGGAACCTCTGATTCTATATTTAATTCATTGTTGTTTCTGGTGTTTTACTTAGTAAATAAGGGCGTTTTCCTGCTTGTTGGGAAATGATGTTCTTTGATATATGTTTTTGCTATATATTCATAAATTATTTGTCTGAAAAAATCTTTTTGCATTTTGTTTCATACATATAGTTTGATGCTTTCTTTAAATGAACAAAGGGACTGAGCATATAGTGCAAAGAAGAAATGTATGCTTTTGAATCCATGGAGTCAACAGCCCATAGCTAGGAATTTCCAAGGGGAGGGGGGGTATTTGATTTCACAGTCACAACTCGAACAGAACATTGACTTTAACAGTGCTTTTTTGTTTTCAAGGGGGGGGGGGTCATCCAAACCCCCCTGGCTACGTATGGTCAAGACTGAAAACAACCAAATATGTTCCTAAATTATCAAATGTTGCAGTAATCAATGAATTGTATATAAAACTAATGAAGTCATTTAACCTAGACTATCATTTATTGCCTAAAGAGAGGCTTTGTTTAGAAAAAAAGACCGGGGCAGCATGTCATATTTAGAATGAATTAGCATTATATATTTTAGTGATTTTTTTAGAGCTTGTGAATGTGATACAAAGAGTGCTTGCATTTTAATTTACTTTCTATTTTTAACATAAACTTAGTTAGAAAATCTGAGCTTCATTAGAGTATCAGAACTAATGAAATTAATTTTTTTTCAGGATCAACAGGAAGCTCATGTACAGCCCCAACACAATCAAGTTACTGTGGTAGCACAGAAGAAGCCATTAGAAGTGGCTGAGGATGATGCAGATGACATAGACTTGCCAACAGTCCCCCCACCAATGAAAATCCAGGACCACATATTCAAAGCTGCTTCCAAAGAAGACTCTTCGGAAGATTTATCTAAAAAAGTAAGTGTTGTTAGCTCGTGTATTGCATTAAAAAAGTGGTGAAAGATATCAAAGAACTTTGTCAAAGATGGATCAACAAAGCATGACAAAAACACAAAAAATATAGTGAACAGCCAACAGTTTTCAAATACTACATGTGATGTACTATTTAAGGTACTGAAATATGGGATGTTCCATTTAAAAAATCATTAGAGGATTTTTTTCTTTTTATGCCCCACCTACGATAGTAGAGGGGCATTATGTTTTCTGGTCTGTGCGGCCGTTCGTCCGTCTGTCCGTTCGTCTGTCTGTCTGTTCTTCAGTCTGTCCCGCTTCAGGTTAAAGATTTTGGTCAAGGTAGTTTTTGATGAAGTTGAAGTCCAATTGACTTCAAACTTGGTACACATGTTCCCTATGATATGATCTTTTTAATTTTAATGCCAAATTAGAGATTTTACCCGAATTTCACGGTCCACTGAACATAGAAAATGATAGTGCGAGTGGGGCATTTGTGTACTGAGGACACATTCTTGTTTTCTCTCACATTATTGATGGATCACATGTGTGGATTTAAACAACCATAATGACTGCCTGAGCTTTTGATAAGTAACTTAATTCATCTCTCTGATAAAAAGACAGTACTTTGTATTTTAGGTCTTTAAATCCATGCTCCTCCGTTTCTGAAATAAAATTATACCAGATTCATTCTTGTAAACGAGTGCTAATTTTCAGGAACAAAAATAAAACTTTTATAAATATTAAGTCCATTATAGCTATAAAGGACTTGAAAAAGTAGGCAAATTGGTCTGATCTACCAACCCCCCTTTTTAAACCCCTAATAAAATATCTTCTACCACCTATCTCTTGATCATTATGTTAAATTAGTAAGTTTTATCCAGTGTTTGTTGACTTTTTCTCTAGACTTTGTATACAAGCCTTTTAAGATATAATTAGTCACATTTCTAAAGTCTAACCCATAATTTGAACTTGAAAGATGATTAAAAGATAATTGGCTATAAATTACAGTTTCTTTTAACAAAAAAAAAAGATAAATTTCTGGTTTAGTAATAAAAATATGACACTATGAAAAATCCATATATAAGAAAACAATTTAAAGACAGAATTATCTGTATTTAATATTGTCATATTATTGAACTTAAATTTTAATGAGATCCATTTCAAGTTCATAAAAGGAGAAAAAATAGTTAAGTGTCAAATTAGACACCAGCGTGTGTCAGATCAGAAGGAGATTGTATCATTAGTATAGTATGAATGAAGAGGGCCATGACATATTATTAGGCCATAACAATTGAATTTTTAGGTTTATGGACTTATGAGAGTAAAAAAAAGTTAGAACTAGCCAATTTGTAGGGTTTTCCATCTTGAAACTAACTACTGTGGATTTGTTTATTTTCTTGGGTACCAATTTTCGTGGATTAAGGAAAACTTACATGTTCGTAGATATTAAATTTCGTGGTTTTGAAAGAGTCTGCATATACACCTATAGAAAATATGTTATTCCTTGAACATTTAATTTCTTGGTTCACCAGTTCCCACGAAATCCGAGAAAATTGGTATCCAACGAATAATAGTGAATTCACAGTATGATAAGACATGTACAGGTTGCCAAATATATAAACATTACTCTAAATTATGTCAAAACAGAGCTAAGAATAATGGAAACAGGATGACATATCACATTAAACTAAGATTTTTTACAATTATTGGTGTAACTTCTGTTTCTCATTTGTCTATACATTTGTATAATCCATTAATCAAAGAATTACCATTTCTCTTGCATTTATATAGTCACTTACACCAAGATGTTGTGAAAAAAACATAAGATACCCTGCATTTATATAGTCACTTACACCAAGATGTTGTTAAAAAACATAAGATACCCTGCATTTATCATGCTTATCATAACATATGGTCAAATCACATATAGATCCCCTCCTCCCTCCTAAACAATTGAAAACTATCATTGGTGCAAATTCAATGTATCCAGTAGCCGATCCAGAAATTTTCATAAGTGAGGGCCCACTGACTGCCTAAGAGGGGACCAGCTCTGGTTATGGTTCAGTGATTCCCTATATAGTGAACCATTTTTTCCCCAGAAAAGGTGACCCCCCTCTAAATCTGCCTCTTGTATCTTATACTTCTATGGTCTATGTTTTTTAGAAAGTTTTACCCTCCAGGAAATCAGCATATTATTCACATTGTTACTCATTGATAGTTTGACATTGTTACATAGGAAACCTTCCCCCAGTTTTGTCTGTTAGGTTATTGTTTGTCTACCTTCCTTCCTTTCAGTAAAGCCTCCCCCTTTTTTTTCTTATTGTTTGTTTTCCTTCCTTCCTTAAAGGAAAGCCTTCCCCTTTTTTTTCTTATTGTTTAGTCTGACTTCCTGTAGATAAGAGCTTAGTAATCGGTTGTCACTATCACTCAGTAGGTATTGTTTGACCAAGTTATAAAGAAGTTACTGTTTTGATGCAAATAATCAGGATCTTTTATCAGGAAATTACACGTAGGTTATCATTATTAACTCAGTGAGGTTACCCACAGGGTTCAGAGAAGTCGCTCAAAATAAATTACCTCTATTTTTTTTATAAAGATTGATACATAATTGTTAGAAAATATAAGGCAAAAAATTAAGATTCTAAATAGAAAAAAACTTGTTTAGGTGTTAAATTTCTAAATTGTGTATAGTTTTTCTTTTCCCTTTATGGGCCCCTTTGAAGATTAAGTTATGACTTATTTATAGACCTCATACTATGGACATAATAAATAGGTTATGATATTCTACAGAATATTATATTGTTGATAAATAATAACAAGTATGTCAGTGGTAGCCGAACTAATTAAACGCTTTCAGGTAAATCATTTTCCTTTAATTTTTTATAAGGTACATAAAAACAAATTGTATTATTTCATTAACAATTTAGACTAGTATTGGGTTCTAAAACAGTATGATCATATATTTTTTAAAGACATTTTTAATAGGTTTCTGAAAATATTTTTAAACTTCTATTTTAATTACATAATGCAAGTTAACGAAATTGTTTAAATTGTTTGACTTTGTATACTGTGTAGCCAAGTTACAAATTTTGAAAGTAGGAAATTGTCGGAAGAAGTAGGAAATAAAATTCAACAATGAATTTTAAAGAAAAAAAGAATTCGTCCTTAAATTGTCACATATTTAAATAAGTTTGTTAAGTTCAGAAAGATAGGCTGAACACAATTGATTCACACATTTTCTAAAAACATTTTGTTATTTGTTTTTCATTCATATAAAGCAAAAGCAAAAGAATATTTGTACATCTGTAAATTTTGTACAATAGTTTCCAAATGAACCAAAAAGTTGCAAAATATTTAACAACCTTAATTCTTCTATTTCAATGCAAGAAGTGCATCCATATTCAAAGTTTCATTAATTCATATGTGAAAAAAACTCAGAATCCAGACTTGTCTTACAATTGGCTGTTTCAGAATCTAAAGAATCGAGGGTGATTTCATTGTTCGTACACCAAAATGAAAATAACGTCACGTCATTGGTTGAATTTCCATTGTTTATGACATTTTAAACCAATCACGACGTTTTGGTGTACACTTTATAAAATATTACACAGGATGCATTAGATTCTGAAAAGGCTTATAAAAGTACCATACATTGTGAGTCCTGTCAGCCTCTTGTTGCTCTATGTATTCTAATTGAATTTCTTAATGTAGCAAACCCTTATAACTTTGAAAGAATGCCATTGTTTTTAAACCTTCCTGGATAACATCCAGCTAATTATTCTGTAAAACAACTTTTATCTATGAATGCATATCATTGTTTATTACTTGTGGTTTGTTTTCATGTCACATTCTAATTATTGATACACCCTGTCAACATCGACTTTACAATTTACTGAAGATTTTACACCCCGTCAACATCAACTTTACAATTAACTGAAGATTTTACAGTCAACATCGAATTTATAATTTATTGAAGATTTTACACCCCGTCAACATCAATTTTACAATTCGCTGAAAATTTTATACCCCATCAACAACGACTTTACAATTTACTGAATATTTTACACCCTTACAACATTGACTTTACAATTTACTGAAGATTTTACACCCCGTCAACATCAACTTTACAATTTACTGAAAATTTTATTCCCCATCAACATTGACTCTACAATTATATCTGTAGCTGAATATGCATTATGGGCTTTGCCCATTACTAAAGGCCATAGTGTGACCTATAGATGTTAATTTCTGTGCAATTTGGGTTTTTTTAGAGCTGTCTCATTTGCAATCATGCCACATCTTCTTAATTTTATATTTAACATTTTCTTAAGGTTTTACAATAGATCAACATGGACTTTTAAGTTTTGGACCCTTCTTTAAATCTAAATGCTCAACAAAATACTATCACTATCACTAAATTGTTTACGGTCTCTTCATATTGAAGCTTTTCTTGATTGTAAGAAAAGATGGTGGAAAGAAACTTAAATGGTGTTCAATGGCCACCAAAAATCACCCTAAACCCCTATATTACGATCAGTTTTGAGTTACAGGTACAAATACTCTAGAGAATTGAAAATTAAATAGGAAGTTTTACAGACTAAAAGGACAAGATGACATAGTGACATGAAAATATATAGTACAACATAAAAGATTGCAAATGCTAGACGTGAAAGTGACTTGAAAGTGCTACTTATCTGTTATAACAGTATTATAGTTATATACTGGAGCTAGCCTAAACTTGGTTGTCATATAATTATCCCAGATAATATGAACATACATGTAGTAATCAGGATTTGAAGATAATATTACATATTGTAATATACTGATTTATTTTTTAACTCTGGGGTCAATTAGTTTGTAACTTTAAAGCTTTATGAATTAATGTATTTTTTTAAATGTATATCGAATTCAACAAGAAACACCAGTTCTGTTGGCCTTTGACAAAAATCAGTTTTAAAGTAAATTCATAGGGGAAAATCTTTACTTAATCATTGTCTATCTCCTCTAGAATAAGGATTTGACTTAATCTATAAGTAGGGATGAGCCAGTCATGACACAATTAATGTAGATTTTGATTAAGGAACTTCATAAAATTAATTTAGTTGGCTAAATCTCCCTATTTCTCCATAACCAGATTGTGGTATTGTTGATTAAGAATATTATTGACATCTTTTACCTTAGATAGTAGATGCACACTGATTTAAGACTGAAATATTTGATTACATTTTGTAACTTAGGATCATGTTAGGTGATCCTCTAGACTTTCTCTGTTTCACTGAACATCAAATATTTTGCCTTCTGTAACACATACCAGGTTGTATTGTTAGGTATTACATTGATATCAAGGATAAAAAAAAATAAACAAATTTCATCTTTTATAACATATAATCAACCAGTTACCCATTTAAATTCTTCCATCTTACACCAAAACAGTTCGATCTGATATTTTTGAGAAAGCATCCCCCATTTAAATTCTTCCATCTTACACCAAAACAGTTAGATCTGATATTTTTGAGAAAGCATCCCCCATTTAAATTCTTCCATCTTACACCAAAACAGTTAGATCTGATATTTTTGAGAAAGCATCCCCAATTTAAATTCTTCCATCTTACACCAAAACAGTTAGATCTGATATTTTTGAGAAAGCATCCCCCATTTAGATTCTTCCATCTTACACCAAAACAGTTAGATCTGATATTTTTGAGAAAGAAATGTTGACTTCTGTAACAATAGACAGCCGATATTGATTGCAACAGGACAAAGTTCTGTAGATATCGTATTGATTTTTACACATTAGTTATGTTAGATTTTTTACACCATGTACATCAAAAATATATAACAGCAGCTTATTTGTAGGGGTTCTGTAGATCAATGTGCCGTCTGCTTCTCCATTTGTGATTGAATAAAGGAATGATTTTCATTTGAATAATTGAACAGGGGTTTCACAAAGAGGAAGTATTCAGTACATTTATACTAATGAGATACATTTTGGTACTGCCAGAAAGTACAAGTTGTATTGCAGTTCTTAAAAATACAGTTGAAATTGAATAAAGGCATGATTTTTATTCAAATAATTTTGCAGAGGTTTCACAATTAGAAGGTATTGAGTAAATTTATACTACTGAGGTACATTTTGGTATTGCTAGAAATTACAAGTTATATTGCTATTCTTTAAAAAACATTTTTTTCATTCAGATTGAATAAAGGCATGATGTTTATTCAAATAATTTTGAAGAGTTTTCACAATTAGAAAGTATTTGGTAAATTTATACTACAGAGATACATTTTGGAACTGCCAGAAATTACAAGTAAATCTATTGCAGTTCTTAAAAAATACTGTGTCTCCATTTGTGATTGAATAAAGGAATGATTTTCATTTAAATAATTTTGCTTGGGAGGTATTGTACATTTATACTACTGAAATACATTGTGGTACCGCTTAAGAAATGATATGTTGTATCGCAATTTTAGAAAAAAAAGAATAATTGAGCAGTGGTACCATATAAAAGAGAACGAATTGAGTACATTTACTCTTCTAAAATAAACATTGTAACGCCAAAAAATTGCAAGATTTTATTCCATCCTTTAAATTATTTTGGTATATCTTACTGAGAAATATATGTTCTTCCTGATGCCTAGAAACACTTCAAGATAGATTTGATTTCCACATATTTGAAATGATACTTGAAAGATTCTTGGAATTTTAAATTATAACACTCATCATGCCATGCCATTTTATGAAATTTGGGTCAGTAATATTTAACTGACAGTTTCTAAGCCACATAACTTATTTAATACAATGTTATATCTTAATTTAACTATGCAAGTTCTGGCAGGAAAATTAATATTTATCAGTTATGTAATATAAATATTTCAAATATAACTTCTGGTGCAACCGGGAATAACTAATCTTTGACCCTTTCGAATATCTAAGTTGCCCTCCAGTTTAAAGAAAGCTTATTGTGGCTTCATTTGTTTAAATTTAAATGCGTATGGATCCTGTTTCGTTTCGTATCTTAATGTTGTAAGTATTTTTGAACTTTCTCCTAATCCTCAGGAGTTTGAAAATTGTAATATTTATCTTTCTTTTCTCTTTTTACAGGCATCAACATTGACAATACAACCAGATACAGAGAATGCAGTGAAAGATCTTGAAGATATGGTCAACCAAAGAGTTGGGGTAGGTTATCATTATAAGGGGACCAGCTATCTGATTTTGTAATAAATAAATGTGGTATGGCTTGGCTCACACCTAACAGCAAGCTCCAAAGGACCCTAAAATGACTAGTGTAAAAAAATTCAAACAGGAAAACCAACAGTCTAATGGGCCCACTCTAGTCTATATATAAAAAATGAGAATCAAGAAACACTAATGAACCAAACCAACAAACAGCAACCACTGAACAACATGCTCCTGACTTAAGATGGGTGCATTTAAATGCAGCAGATTTAAACGTTTTAACAGGTGCCATCCTTCACCCTTACATGAAAAAGTGTTACTTTGCAACATAGAATGACACACTATATTAAAGATACAGGGAACTCTTTTTGATTACAGTATAGATGATTTTGTTTTCTGTTTTACAGGACCCTAACCATGACAATCCATTTGACCATCAGCTGTCCTCAGAATCAGGAGGTGAAACTGCTGATGATCCGGTATCCGAGCTGACAGAAGAGAAAAAGGAAATGTATAGAGAAAAAAGAAGGTAAGAAAGAAGCATATAATAAATGAAACAAAAAGTTCCATTTACAAAAATCTAATTTTCATTGCTAAAAATTTTGGATATATGTTTTACCATCTTTTTTGTCAGTTTGACTAAGGCATTAGATAGGGGTTAAGGAATATGGGAATGAGGGGCATGCAGGAAATGGGGGCAGAGGGGAGTACATGTATCAATAGGAATATTTTAGGAAAAAAATTGTATATATTTATGTCTTAGAGTCAGTGGGAGGAAAGTGGGTGTTATGCATAGGTTAGGGAAGTGTGAATTCCCCTGTCCATCCCTCTCTACTGCAAACATAATTTTTGAGATCACAAAGAAAGCTACAAGCCTTGACAAGTAACATTCTTTACATTGCATGTAGTTAACCATTTATGGAATTCAAATAGTACATTTATATGCCCTGTTTTTCCACCCCTAATGTGAAAATTTGTGTAATTTATGACATGGATCCAAATAGTACATGTATATATATGCCTGTTTCGTTCCCCTAATGTGAAAATTAGTGTAATTTATGAGGTATCCATATCAGACCTACTGCTGTGGTGATGGGCTTGAACTTCTTTAAAGACCAGCTACTTTGACCTCTCTGTCACTCACAGGGGCCCTGTTGTATAGGCTGGGATTAAAATGATAGTTCATATTTTGTTTTACGTTGAAATTTAAACTGTGTCAGTACACGAAATAGCTACATTATGCATTGATGGTTGGAAATGCATTAATCCATTTTTAATGCATTTTAAAATATATGTTATCAGAGATATAAATTGTTTTCTTCTGGTATTTGTAACGTAATCTTTTAATATTATCTGATTAAAATTGATAAAAATGCACAATACTGTATGATAATAAAAAAAAAGCATTCTAACACAATACAAAATAAATTCTTACCAGATATTTTCTAAACCTAAATATTTAGACACAACAAAAATCATATTAGTTTACTAGAGCCGTTAGGCCACACCAAATTAATTAATAGTTCTTTGAGATTTTACCCAAAAAAAATGGGGCGAGCGAGCGAAATTTAAATTTATATTTTTAATTTCTTCGCCTCAAATTTTGAAGAAATATGGAGCGAGCGATATTTTTTTTCTCTCAATTTTTATATTTTTTACCTAAAAGAAGCAACTGAATTTTCAACTCACTTATTGAAAGGGGACATAATTTGATATAGTTAAATTATCTCCCTTTTTATATGTATTTCAACTTTCTGCATTCTTTTTCATTTTGTTTTGTTGTTTGTATAATTAACACTGCACAAATATACACTTTTGAACATATTTTTTTATGCATGAACTTTATATGGCTATCTGCTTTTAATATGCACTGCTTTCATCTGTAGTATATGCACCTTCTGGTCCTTAGACACCCTCTGTAGTATGCTAGCTAGCTTCTTGAAACATAACTGCATGGTGTGTGTTTTGTGTTTATGCATATGGATCACTAACCAGTCAATCCAAGCACAGTGGAAACTGGGGGTTCTAGCTAGTGCTACTTTACAATTAAATATCAGAAAATAAATTACACCAAAACATACCAACATGGAAATACCTACATAACCTACATTTATAAGCCTATGTTATAACTAAGATTTCAACCAGATGCATCATTGACCATACCATATTTTCGTCAGATATTTCGATACTAGAATCGTCGAAACTGTTCGACTTACTTATTTGTATGGTTTTAATATTAATATGGGGACGAAGTCCCCAATAACAGTAGAAAATTCAATAAAAAAAAAATTCGGGAAAATTTCCCGAATTTTTCATTGTACTAATGAACTCAAAATCGTTCAATTTTTTTTATGTCATGTTTTGAAATCCCGGACATGCGCAGAAATGTACTATGTACTTTCTTTTTCCGGTCTCGTTTGTATGAAACTTTGAGTAAAATATATATTTATCAGTCTAGTATAAAATAGGAAGGAACGCGCAATACCAATTTCATTTTTAATAATTCCTTGATATGAAAAACGTTACCTGATGATAGCGTTTCTTTGTTTACATTGCATATGACGTCATAATTTAAATAACGTCACAACTACAACAGAACCAAAATCGGAAACGTTACGGTATTTCCGTTTCTTTTTTTTTTTAACAAATATTTAAGTTACAAAAAAAATAATTCATACAGACTTCGTCCCCATTTACAGGTAATGCCTGCCTCATATTAATCTCACTTTGTGCATCGCTACATCGTTCAATGGCTTCTTGATATAGTTCCCTGAATGTCCGACATTTTGTTTGTGTTGCCGTATTTTTTAATATGTATGCCTTGTTGTTATTTTTGTCTGAATGTTTCACCACAGAAACAATCAGCACGTTTTCCATCTTTGCAACTTTTTTGATCAGAATCAAAAATATGCTTGACAAATGACAAACACTGCATATTTTCAAACGCTTAATTGATAAAGATTTTTTTTTAATACCGGAATCGAGTTCGTCGAAAATGCGGATTTATTTCGACGTGCGGGAATTTTATTTTTATTTTTATTTTTTGGTTTTGGCAGGTGAGGTGCGGGAAATTTATTTTTATTTTTTTATTTTAATTTCGGCAATTTAGGTGCGGGTTTTCCAAAGAACTACTAATTAATTTGGTGTGGCCTTAGATTCAAATTATTTACAACTTATTTCAGTAGAAAATTGATTAATTAAATAAATAATAAATAAAGAAATAGTTTCAGTAATAAACAGATGTACAGCTACAAAAATTAGGTCACAATGGTAATTGAATCCTAGCTTTTCTTGTGTTTTAAAGTTTAACTTGTACATTTCAGTTATGTGATGCAAGAATTACTAGATACAGAAAAAGACTATGTTAAAGATTTAGGACTGATTGTAGAGGTAAACTTAATATGGGAATATGAATTTTAAATTTACAAGGAGGTCAATTTAGTTCTAATCCTCATTTTAATACAAAAATTTGGAAAAGACAATTTCGTTTTTCATTTAAGCTGATTCACTTTAAAAATAAAAAGAGCAAAAACAATTTCCAAAGATTTTGATTTGATTTGATTTGATTTTCGGTGTTTTAACGCCATTTTTAACTTCCACTTTTGGGCTTTTTTGTGGGGCCAGTTTTTATTGGTGGATGAAGACGGAGTTCAGGGAGAAAACCACCAAACTATTGGAAAACTGACAATCCTAGTCAATTAAGATTGGAGTTAAGTGCACCAACACGAGCCAGGTTCAAACTCACTACCTCAGTGTTCACTGGCTAGAGATTACAGTAGGAACTTCTTAGACTACACGGCCACCGAAACCCCATCCAAAGATTTTGATGATATATATATGCATATGCAGACAATAAGATTCAGTTATACAAAAAGTTACTGGTTAAGTAATCTTGAAATGCTATCATCTATTGACCACAACAATGCTACTATATCAATTGTTTCAAAGATAACTTTACATGTATTAAAACAAAATGGGGGATTTATTAAACAAATGATTGACCTCACAAAGGCATAAAAAATGGGCAAAAAAGTTGAAGCTTTTACAAAGAATGGAAAAAAAACTGCTGCAGATTTTATTTATGGTACGAACTACAATGTTGATCATACCACATTAGTTAGAAATTGTCAGTATATTGAGCATGCTATTTTTATTTTTTTAGAAAATTGTATGTCTATATATATATAGATTTAGAATCTAATAATAACCTTATCTAAATTATATCCTTTAATTCCAGGGTTATATGGAATATTTGAAGGAACATGGGATGCCTGAGGATTTACAAGGAAAAGATAAAATAGTATTTGGAAATATACACCAGATATATGACTGGCATAGAGAGTAAGACTTTTATGTATTTATAGGGTTGATGGCTTTGAAAGTTTACCCTGCTTTTCCTAACCCGAATTATTCAGTCGTTATATTCCCACTTACTACATTAACGCCTGAATGCATAGACAATGAAAAATCTTCAATCAACCATTCGAAATTAGCTCGGGATTTACCTATCTCGATAAAATAGAGCTAATTACTGATTAGTCACCTCTTCTACAGGGCACCAATCAAAATCCAGGATTCGTGAAGAGTTTTTATCGTATAAGGAATTCAGGCCCTCGCAAGTAGGAGAGATCGATTACGGGGAGGGACTGAATTATACGGGTTATGCTTTTCCATAATTCATATACTGTGGAATCTTTATTAGTTGTTAGATACCAGTTTTCATGGATACAGGTTAATCATGAATTCAAATATTCAATGAATTACAAATTTTCAATAGGCTTTGTATGTAGATATTGGCAAAACCACGAAATTAAATATCCACGAAAAATGCAATATTTCCTCAATCCACAAAAATTGATAATCACAAAAATAAATGAATCCACAGTAGGAATAAATCATTGCTGTGTTGAGCATTAATTCATTTTGCAAAAAAAAACAACCCACAATTAAATGGTATTTTAGGGTTTTGAATATAAAAACAGACATTTTGATCAGTTTTCAGGGGTTATTATGAAAATAAGACGATATGCATGTATACTGTATAGCAGGCTATTTTCGCAGGGTTTAAATTTTACTAATTTTTGTGGATAGAACAAAATCTCAACAATAATTTCTGCCAATTTAAAAGTGCACTTGCAAAGGTATTGATAAAAGTTTTGAATTCGCCAAAATATAAACCGCCAAAATACTTCATATATCTTATTCAAAGTTTTGAGGTGGACATATCTGTCTGGTAGGTTCATTTGACTTGTTTTCATTGATCAATAATGAGATATTCAACATTAAGTTTAATAGTTTCTAAGATACAGTGGAGGTATTTCAGTGTGGGCAATATAGATTTGTGAAAATCTGTACTGCATAAAGATTAGGAGATGTGGTATGGTTGATAATGAGAAAAATAGACACCAGGGACCAAATGAAGTAGAAGTAAGCATCTTAACGTCACCTGAACAGGTTTAAATAA
This sequence comes from Mytilus galloprovincialis, assembly GCF_965363235.1. Taxonomy (NCBI): domain Eukaryota; kingdom Metazoa; phylum Mollusca; class Bivalvia; order Mytilida; family Mytilidae; genus Mytilus; species Mytilus galloprovincialis. The sequence goes on from NC_134851.1 coordinate 54,639,432, forward strand.
TGAGAAAAACCTTTACCCTATTATAAGTAAGCTATAAAAGAACCCTGACACAATACAACCAAGGACTTGAGTCGTTATCATAAATTTATAAAGGATTTTCATCAGGATCTTTCAGGTGTATTTAGAATGAATTGAACCACATTTAGTTCCTTTGTCAGCTGTAAAACAAATTTTTCTTTTATATCCCTATATTCACTTGAATGTTTTGTTGTAGGAACTTTTCACCTGAGATAGAAAAGGCAGTATGGGATGTTGATCAGCTTGGCAGTTTATTCACACGATATGTAAGTAGAGCTTAGGATACTGAGAAAATGAAAGTAAAGATTACAATACTAAAAATGAAACTAATTGTAATGAAATGTTTTAGAGGAAGTTTTTTTATCAGATTGATATAAAAAAAAAGAAGCTGGAAACATGATGAAATTTAACAAATTTTTCTATGAAATTTTCTGTCATTAAGTATTAACTTGTACTAATTCTTTAAATGATTTTCAAACAGTATTGCATAAATGCATGTATTTTTAATATACCTAAGTACACAATATTGTTCCTTTAAATGTGATGATTTTGGAAATTTTCTGTATTTTCTTTGAGGGATATGTGTCCTTGGAATTACTATTGAGAGTCATGAGCTTAGTTTGCAATATGAAAAAGTTTCAAATGCGAAAAAATGTGGATAAAGTGATAATGTCAAAAACGGTTATATTTTGGAAAGAAAATATCAGATGGGAAAAAAACAACAGAATGCAGTTATTGGCCTTAATTATAAGGCAGTGCTTATGAAATTTTAAAAACACTTGAATAATAAGAATATGAAATATAAGCAATTGTAAGTAAGGCTTCAAGCTTCAGTAATTTCTTGTCACATTATGCAGGAAAGATTGTTGAATTTCTTTTTAAAAAACTAAACTAAATGTACAATCTTTGCAAAATAGCTTGATTATAAACCAGGAACTTTTATCTAACATAAAAAAAAATTATATATTTTCAGGAACGTCGTTTACATATGTATGTTAAATATTGTGAAAATAAACCCAAATCTGAGTACATTGTCGCTGAATATATAGAAGTGTTTGAAGACATTCGACAGAAATTAGGTCATCGGTTAATGTTACCTGACCTTCTGATTAAGCCAGTGCAGAGGATTATGAAGTATCAACTTCTACTCAGGGTAGGTAGAATTAACAACTGTAATTTTACCCCACACAACAAAGTTGTATATCATATTTTTGACCCATCTGTCCGTTTGATCTTAGTTGCTTCAATACTGCAAATAAACTCATCATAGATACCAGGACTAAATTTTATATATACGCCAGACGCGCGTTTCATTTACAAAAGACTCATCAGTGACGCTCGAATCCAAAAAAGTTTTTAAAAAAAGCACAGTTTGTCATTACAACTCCTTTGAAACCACACAACAGAATTTCATGAAACCTTTTAGATAATAAGTACATACTATGTAGACATGGTAGATGTGCATATCGACAGGAAATTATAATTCAATTTGTTTTCTAACAGTTATTTTATTTGTCCAACGACAATTTGGGGTATGTGAGCGCGCTCACTAAGGTTCTTTAATTTTATTTGAACAAGTGAAAGAGGTCTTGAATTTTCAATTCCTTGTCCAAAAGTCCTGAATTTCCTTCTCTGACTTAATTAGTGTAGAGTATTCTTTACTGCATTTTTACCAGTGCAGGAAATATTCAGAAATAGTCAGAAATACAAAATGGAAAATAAAATAAAAATATATCATGGCAATTCACTTATTTTCATCAAATAAATAAATCAATTTGGGCTTTTCCAGAAAAAAATGTAGGGGGGGGGGGAGGTTGGAAGGCACATTATTTTAATTTTTAATAATACATGGGTGATGGGTATCAGAGCAACTTTTCACACTATAATGCACTATAATTCTCAATTACAATTGTCTGGGTGGCGGGAACTGACAAAAACTGTCTTCCAACCCCCCTACATTTTTTTCTGGAATAGCCCTTATCAAAAATGTTACAGAAGATTATGAGTAAATGGAATTGGAGGCATATTTCAACAAGACAGCAACATAAGAACACAAAGGAATACTGTAAATTCAGAAATTATTGCATGCATTTATTATTCCTATTTTGTCATTTTATACTTAAATTTTGAGAAAAATCCTGTTTGATTCATATAAAATATTTTTAAAATGCGAGTTTTGATTATTTGGTTTACAACTCTGCCGCATTTTTAGCAATAATAAAAACCTTGCATTAATTTCTGAATTTACAGTAAGCAACAAAGATTACCAAGGCTGTGGTTCTAGATCTTTTGCTTACTAAGTCTTTCAGCCAGCTAATACATGTCACACACATTCTTCAAAATAGAGTTAATTTATGGAAAAAATGAAACATGATGATGATGATGAAAAAATGTTTTAGTGTTTTTCACAACACATGGCCTAACAGTTTCAGTACAATTTCTATTTATTACTTATTATTTAAATTTGTTTATGTTTGTAGGATATACAGAAATATACTGATCGTGCAGGAGAGGACACAAAGAGCTTGAAGAGGGCATTAGCGGTCATGTGTGTTGTTCCTAAGGCGGCCAATGATATGATGCAAGTTGGACGACTGCAAGGATTTGATGTAAGATAAAGAAACTTTGAGATATAACAAATTTATAAAACTTGAAAACAATTAGAATAAACTGATATCAGCCTGTTTAAAGTCTTTTATTTGCCCTTCTGTCACTCAAAGGGGTATCTAGTGTTACACTTGTACGTCCATAAGTTCATATATTTATACGTACATGATGAAATTGATTTCTGTTCTCCAACTTTAGTTTGCCTTGATCAAATTTTATGAAGCCTTAACACAATGCTTATTACCTCAAAACACGGATCAAGTTTGGGTGTCATCACTTTTATCATTTTTTAGTTATTCTCTTTATAATATCACATGCAAGTGGGGTCATGCAGCTTGAAAGAAATTGAAAATGAAAGATAAAACCTGATCAAAGTACACAGTAGCATTTGAACTTTTCTATGAAAAGATTGCTTTTTGGGAAAATGAATCATTTAAAGAAAAACAATGCAATAATTTATACATGTACAAGATTTTTACACAGAAATGCATTTCACATTTTTAGTACAATTCCAGACAAAATTTCAACCAATTATGTCATTTTTTAAATGCTTTATAGTCCAAGTTGATACAATATTTCATAAAAGACATGCAATCCTGGTTAGAAAAAGAAATAAGAAATTTTCATTGAAATAAGCATAATGAGGTTTTTGGTAATTTTACTAGAAAGTTGAAGAAAAAATTCTGTATTTGATATAACAGAGCAAAGCTGCAACATATAGCAACCTTTCTTGCCTAGCAATAGTTTGATTGTGTCAAATTTTTTGCCTTAGTAACTATAGGGAAACCTTTTATATCCTAAACGATGAAGGGTCAACATTTAGTGTATTTATTTTATTTTCAGGGAAAGATAACTGCTCAAGGAAAACTGTTACTTCAGGATACATTATTAGTATCGGAAATATCACAGGGACAGTCACAACCAAAATTTAAAGAAAGACGTGTTTTTTTGTTTGAACAAATTATATTATTCAGTGAAATGTCAGAGAAAAAACGAGGAGATCTTTCAAATGCAAATTATGTGTATAAAAATAGTATTAAGGTAAACGATAATGTTTTGATTGTAAATTTATTAGATATAGGAAGATGTGGTGTGAGTGCCAATGAGACAACTCTCCATCCAAATAACAATTTACAATATTTAGCTCACCTGTCCCAAAAGGGTTGTAGAGTGGCCTTTGTTAAATGTGCACATAGATTAAGGTGAGTTACATGGGCTCTTTAAAACCTCTAGTTATGTTTAAAACCAGAAATTATAGCTTATATATACAATAAAAAGATACCCTTGTCTGTCTGTACGTTCGGAATTCCATCATGAAATTGTTTTTTTTTGTCCGCTCTAATTATCTACAAAATGCTTATTATCACAAAACACAAATTAAGTACGTATTTTGGTGGCGCCAACTTTAACAATCACTCAAGTTATGCCCCTTTTTAACATTATTTGCCAGCAAGTGCATAAAACTGAAAATACAGGATAAAATTAACTATACTGGGCGTCATGAATCTTTTTTGTGATATTCTTATGAATCGAAGGTCAGTCATAGAGAAGATTAAATTTTAATTTCTATGATCATACATGAATTTAGTAAAATTTTTAAAATATTAAAACTTGCAAGTATATTAACATAAAGTCAGAATTTATCTTATTTAAAATTTGTCTACACTCAAATATTTTTACATTTCAGGTAAACAATATGGCGTTAACCAAACAAGTGGAAGGTGAACCGTTGCGGTTTATGTTGATAAACAAAACTCCGGGTTCAGACTGTAAATTTGTGATACAGGCACCAAGTGATGCTATCAAACAGACGTGGACAGAACAGATTACGTCATTACTAGATATGCAAGGGGATTTTCTCAGAGGTAGGTAGATATGCAAGGGGATTTTCTCAGAGGTAGGTAGATATGCAAGGGGATTTTCTCAGAGGTAGGTAGATATGCAAGGGGATTTTCTCAGAGGTAGGTAGATATGCAAGGGGATTTTCTCAGAGGTAGGTAGAAATGCAAGGGGATTTTCTCAGAGGTAGGTAGATATGCAAGGGGATTTTCTCAGAGGTAGGTAGATATGCAAGGGGATTTTCTCAGAGGTAGGTAGATATGCAAGGGGATTTTCTCAGAGGTAGGTAGATATGCAAGGGGATTTTCTCAGAGGTAGGAATAGGACCTGTTTATAACCATTTAAAAAATTAATGGACGACTTCAACTCTCGTAAGACTGTGAAAAAAGGCATTTAAACTCAAGATTGCTCAAAAACATCAATTATATTATATATATTTTTTTGGAATAATAAAAATAAAAAAGACAATTTACATACTAATATGTCTGCTTCCTAAAAAAATACAAAATAAGAAATTAGATAAGTAAAGCAAGGGCCCAAAATATATAATATGTTCTGACTCTAAATCACAGGACAATAAAGTGAACATGTGGACAATTTCTATCTTCTATTTATATGTGGTTTACAATGTATTTATACCTATGAAAATGAGAACATGTGGTCATATTGATAATGGGATATATGTCCACAAGGGACAAGGGACCTGGATTTTAACAACTATACGACAGTCTGTAGAATACTACAGTGAAACCTGGCTGAACCGAATCCTGCATAAACTGAAAACCTGTATAAACCAAACATGTTTGTTCTTAAGCACCATCATATCAAATGGTATATGTTTTGAATCTGAAAAAAAGGAACATCAGCCAAAACCGAACAAAATATTAAGTCCAAAGAAGTTTGGTTTAAACAGGTTTAAATGTATAATATTATGCAACATGTACTGAAATCCCATTATTTAATTACACTTTCAGTTGATTGATCAGAAAACACATTTTCAAAGCAAATATTAATTTTTAAATTATCAGTTACATTTTAATTTTCAATTTCAATTTACAATTGAAAAACATATTGAGACCAGAATCAAACTTTCTTTAAATTTACCTCTATAAGGCAAAAACCTGTCTTGTCCCACTAAAGTAACACTTATTCATTTTTTACCTTATTTCAAAGCTGAGGTCAACTCTCTTCTAAGGTCCCTTTTTTTTTGGTCCCATGAATGACCATTATTTACAGGTTGGAGTATCAGATTGTCAAAATATTATAATATAATTTTTCTCACTGACAGTAAAAATATTTATTTTGTAGCACTTCAATCACCTATAGAATACCAAAATAAAGTCAGGAAAGAAACGTAAGTATCCATCAATCAAAATTGTCATGTTTTTATATGTTGTCCTTTTTAAATTAGACCAATTCTCAGAACAAATGTTATACATATCACAATATCTACCATGAAAATAATCTAAGAGTGTGAATACATATTTTTTTGGTATTTTAAAAGCTTCTGAGGTGTGACATGATTAAAATTGATGGTATATAGGTTTTATTTTCAAGAATGCTTAGTTTAAAGTTGATGAATTTTTTCTGCAAAATTTAGCTCAAGAGAAAAATATTTTAAGTTCTGCATTTATCAACATTTCTGTGTTTTGAGTTTTAATTTTTCTTTATTACTTATTTATTTTCAGTAAAAGTTAACATATGGTTTGTTTATACCAAATATATATACTCATCACTATGACTACAGCTATAATAATATGCTAACTTAAAATCTTGCTAGAGTTGCCTCCCTTATATTACATACACTAAAGAAATTCTGTATTCTTGCTATTATGCTTCTTTTGCTTATGCAAATTAGTCTTCAAAATGTAATTTAAAAAAAATCTATGTATTTTAGAGAACATTTTTACACCTGACACTATTTTGTGAAATCATCGATTCCCATTTGGTCAATTTTATGTTTATCCAAATGATAAAAGTACATATGGGCTGCGTTCAGTATCGTAGCAGCTATGTAGCGCTATGTAGATTTTGACTATTTAAGGTGTAGCTATAGACTAGTTGTTACATAGATATTGATAGCAGCTACATAGCCGCTACGTAGCTGCTACGATATTGAACTCAACCCTGTTCTGTGTTGAAATAAAAATTAATTAAAAACAAGTAGATCAAGCAGTTATAACAGAGCAAAATCACCTCTTAACTATTATTTGAACAACTAAAATAAATTCAAAAGTGTTTTATGCCCCAGCCATGGCTGAGGGGGCATTAAGTTTAAAATTTGTTTGTCTTTATGTCTGTATGAAAATTAAACACAATGCTTAATACCACCAAACACAGATCAAGTTTGAATTTCAGTGGCTTCACTTTCACTGTTCTCAAGTAATGTCCCTTTCTAAATGGAAACAACTTCCCATTTAACGTTTCTGCACCCTTACTTTAGTTTGCCTTAACCAAATGTGGTAAAATCTTTACACAATGTTAATATCCCCAAACAAAGATCAAGTTTGAATTTGGATGACATCAATTTCACCATTTGAGTCCTGTCTCTTTATGAATTGAAAAAATCCTTAATTTGCCATATATTTACAACTTGGGGTATCTGTGTCCCATGGACACAAAATTCTATATTTTCATCAATTGCTGGTTAGATTACCTCCTACAAGTCAAACCACCTTGTAATGAACAAATATAATTTATACAATTCTATGAAAATGATAAACGATAAAGCATTAATCTATCTGATAAAATGAACTTGTTGCCACAAAATATGTTAACATATGAGTAATTTCTGTTGTAAAAAATATTGCGTTCGAGATCTACACAAGAACTTCTTTGGAAAAAATTTCCAAAATATAGATTCAGCATATTTAATATATATATGTATGATATATTTTAATTAAAGATATGAAAAATCTGGATATGCAAGCTTAATTCTTTATAAAAAATGGTTGGAATTAAACAAAATTTACTTATCTCTTAACTCTTATATTGGGTTGTAGAATATTATTAATAGCAAGGGGTTATATACATAGTTTGTAAATTTGAGTAACACTTATGATAAATAAGTAACTTTTAAATATATAATATTGATACATTCTTAATTAGTGGTATACAGTTATACATAGTTTATATTGATATAAAGTTGAACTAGTCAATACATTGTAACTATTTAAATTTATAAAAGGAGATATTGGGTAAATGTCAGTGAGAATAAACTCATCATAGATACCAGGATTAAAATTGTGTATGCAAGACATGGGTTTGTCTTCAAAAGACTCACCAGTGATGCTTGAAAAAAATATATCAAAAGGCAAAGAAAAAAAAATTATAACACACACATAAAACATCTTAGGAAGTTAGCAGATACATCCCCATGCGAGTGGTGCATGGTTTCCTGTGGACTTCAACTCTTTTCTTCCAAATTAAATCACAAAATGTAATATATTATGTGTATCAAAGCTTAAAAGTTTAGATGAGAATCATAAACAACTTGCTTACATATCTTCATTTATATATCTTTCTGTAAGACATTTTGACTTTAAAAGCTTCTAAATATACATTAATCCTCTTAAAGATTCTTGATTATATATATGTAACATAATCGTCCTGAAAACTTACTATATTAATATTTACCTAACCTTTTCTAATTCATGAATGCTCATGAATGCTCAGGGTTGCAATACCGAGACAATTATGGTATTAGGTCGTGTATAGTATACACTTTTTACCCCAAACGTATAAGCATATTATACTGAATTGAAGAATTTTTTGTTATTGTTTTTTTTATATATATATATATATATATATAACAGGAATGGCGAAAATGGGCAGATGCCTTTATTTTGTCCATAAGATAAAAATCATTGAATATTCTTACATTATACTTTTATGAGTTATGAAGTTATGTAGGGACTTACTCTCACAAATTTAATAGTTCTCCAAATTCTCATTATATTTATGTTGACAAATTTACCTTAATAAATATTAAGTAGTAAATTCTCTGCTTTTTTTTAGGTCAACACCAGAATTAAGTCATACACCAAGAGAAGGTTTACTCAGGAAAACTCAGTCACAATCACATCCTAAAAAAGATCGTTCTCAGACTCCGCCTGGTTCACTACAGGACTCAAAATATACTCGGTGTCGTTCTGTGCCCTATCCCGGCAAAGCCAATGTTGAGCATGATGAAAGTTCAAAATTGTCATGTCCAAATTCTCCTACGGAAACAGACAAAGAATTCGACCAGGAAAAATTAACCAAATTGACTATGACGTCGTCTTGTAACAATCCCTCTTTTATGGGTGAAGTGTCCCCAAAACCAAAGAAAAACATTTTTGAAGGATTTAAAACTTCGCTGAAGAAATCAAAAAGTGATGCGCCATCTACATCAAAGTCAGAGACAAATAAAGTTCCCGATTTATTACATGATGATGAGATTCAGATTTCTATAAATAATGGTGGCCCAGCAGATGGCGCCACAAATCATAACACATCGTCGGACAATAACGAAGATGAATCGGTAAGTCTGACAGCATCGTGATCATGATCGTCAGTGTGTGTTTAAAGCGTAGATGGAAATGCAGTGCTGACTTAAACATTTTAGTGATTATGACACAGGATATATATAATTATACTCTGCATCGTGGAATTTAACAATGCAAGATGATATTATTGTCAATGTTTAACAAGGCATGTTCATTTTTTGTCACATGGTTAAAAATTTCCTGTGGAAATTATTTGTAAATTGATAAAATAAAATTGGACATCTGACCTCATATATCCACTTCCGTTTTTTAAGAGAACTGATTTTTTTTTTTGTTATTTTTTTTTTCCTTCAGAAAGCTAGAAGGGATAACTGCCAGTTTTTGTTTTGAATTGTCTTTTTGTTTAATTATTATACAGAGTGATAAGAAGCAATTTTAATTTATTTTGCAAAATATTTTTTGTTTAAACAACATGGAGGTGAAATGTTCCCTGAAAGTCTTTTTTTTTTTTCAATCTTTGTGCAAGTTATGTGCAATAGAATTTTTTTCAACTCATCTTTCAGAAATTGTGTTTTAAAACATTCCAAGCATCCAAACATAGACCATGTCACGAAATTTGTCGCAGAATACTTTGACTGTACTTTTTTGTGAACCTCAAGTTTTCAGTTAAAATTACTTTTGAATGTACTTTAATCATGGATTTTATCATTGTTTGGGATTGGTAACTAGTTTTTACATAACAAAAGAACTGAAAAAAATATGATTTTTGAACACAAAAGGTAACCATAAAAATGAAAGAACTCTTTACAGTTTATACAGTACAATCTAAATATTTATTAAAGAAATTAATGATATGTTAGGATTTTTTTTTTTTTTTTTTAAGTCAGCAAAACATTTAATTGGCAAGATAAAAGGGGGGAAAATTGGCTCTTGTGAAATAAACCTCATCTGATTTTATTGATCGTTATATATTTTTTTGTTATGGAAAAAAATTACAAGGCATGGAAGCAAGAGCAACACCAATATTTAACAAACCTGTTACCATTTAACACTGTATAGAATTATTCTGGTCATACATTGTACCACTGTCCAAATCCTCTTCATTATAGTAGCATGTATGTAGAAATTTAGAAATATCAGATATTTTGAGCTGTTGCCAAGACAACCAGTGTTTTAGGTTCATGACAAAAAGCTGTTGAAAAAAAAGAGATTTTAAAGAGAAGTATAGAATGTGACATGAATTTTCGCATTTAGTTAAATCACAGGGACATGTGTACCATCATAGCCTCCACAGGTTGCCTTGTACCTGAAAAATAAATGGGCTATAGAAAAAAAAAGTTAAAGTCATAAAAGACAAGAGCAAAATTTTTAAGTTTTGAAAAATTATTCCTATTAATTGTGTGGTTCAAATTTCTTGACTTTTTTTATATTTTTGTCAACAGGTCAAAGTAAATATTTTATCAAAATTTAATGACACTTAAATGAGCCAAATCTATTTCAGTCAAAGTATTGGGTACCCCTTTAAAATATAAAGAAGGACATATCTTACATGTATTTACAAGAGAATAAATCATACAGAAGTTAAATGGTAACACATTAAATTGGGACTATATGTCAACAAGTACTGTGGATTCATTTATTTTCGTGGTTACCAATTTTCGTGGATTAAGTAAAGTTTTTGTTTTCGTGGATATTTGATTCTCGTGGTTTTGCCAAAGTTAACATACATTTCTAAATTACATTTGTAATTCATAAGACATTGAAATTTATGTTTCCAAGGTAACCACGAAATCCACAAAAATTGGTATCCATGGCAACGAATAATAATGAATCTACAATACAGTAATAAATGTACATTCCATATATTTATTTAAATTAGATTTGATCATAACAAAGGAGTCAATGCTATTTGAGTATTTAGGTACACAGCTACTTTTGCATAGGTACTATTTCTGTACTAAAAATATGTAGTACTGGAAATTTACTTTTAATATTTAGTACTATTTCTTTACTTTAAAATCATTGTAATATTTAGGTACTTATATTTTACATTACTTGATTTGTACTAAATATTTTGGTACAGAAATAATACAATATTCCATGTTTGAAAATCATAATTTTAAGAGATTTGAAATAGAAAACCTTTCAAAATGCTGAAAATGTAACGGTAGTAACCAAAAATCTGTAGTACCTAAATTTCAAGTACAAATTAAGTACTGTAAAATAAAGTAACAAAATAGTACTGAATATTAAAAGTAAATATACAGTACTACATATATTTAGTACAGAAATAGTACCTATGCAAAAGTAGCTGTGTAGGACTTAGTTAGGACAGACAATATTGTGTAACAAATGAAATTTTCTATTCACTCAGAGATTAACTAGATGTATTCAGATAAAATAATTATTTACAGTAATAATCTGCAGCTATATATGTATATTTTCTTCCATCTGATAACATGGTTCAGATTTGTTAAACGATGCACTTTTATATCTGTTAAAGTATACAAAACATGAGTAAGTTGAACTTCAGTTTTTGACCACAAATGCTTCTTGAAAGGTGAATGTTGGTTGTCTCTAGAACTACTATCAAAATCAGACTCAGATTTATTTATTTCAATGCTCGATTTGTATGGACTGAATATAATTTGATAAAAACTCAAATTCTGATCAATTTCAAATACCTTTATAAGTGTAGACAATGTATCTTGTATAATTTTGGTGAAATTGCCAAAAAATAGGGAAAGAATTTAAGCTGGCAACTGTTACGTTAGAAAGTTGCTCTTATAGGAAATTATTAGGGACATTTAAAGGTTATTCAATGTTATCTTTCCACAATGTTTTGCTGCAATAAAAGAAATAATTTAAACCAATGAACTGTTTCAGGGTAATAATATTTTTTTAAGTTTTCATGATTTTTTAATTAATTTATCAGTTTTCATATTTTCTTAAAAATGCTCAATCAAAAAATTCCTCTGTGTTTCCTGTATTATTTTTATTTTTATCTTTCATTATGCTTTTGATTTTGAAGTGAAATAGCAATGTTTATATGCTAACAAATCTGTAGGACTATATAAGGGTCTGATGGGGTTTACAGAATAGATAATAATGGATCAATACTACCTAAAAATATTTCGAACAATAATCAAGAAAAAAAATGTCCTTAAAAAAAAGATAAGAAAAAAATGGCTTGTAAAATTAAAGAATGCAAAATTTGGGGACTTCCCATTCAGACTTTCCTATTTTATGATTTTTAAGTTTGTCTAAATTGATCTTCACCTCCCTAAAGCAAATATCTTAAGTCAGGAATTGATGTGTATATCAAACTTGTATAGTGTTTTAAGGTATTAATTGAACTTTACAATATGCTCTAAAGTTTTTCTTTAAATCTAAATCTTTCACGACCACACTGAACATTGCCATATCTGTATTATAAAACACTTGGATCACTTTCATAATGATCAAATTTAAGAGATTATCTCTTTAGAAATCCATGACAATAGAAGTTATAGCAAAACATAATTATCAACATTTTTATAGTTTAAAAAAAATCCATTTTGTTGAAATCATACCCAGCAACCCATGTTTGTGTCTTATTGCATCACCCCTCAGTCAGTTTAAGCAACATTCTTTGTTTTGATGGAATGCGAAACAAAATATTGATATAGTACTATCAAAATTTTTTATGCAGCCTATTTATAGAAAAAGAATTTTATTTATAGAAAAAATGAAAATTCTGTTTAAAAACTTATTTCATAACAGTAACACATTTGTTGATTTTGGTTTGTAGCAAGGTTGAATTCTTTATTCTGTAACAAAACGCATTTGTTTGAAGAGCAAGCCAGTTGATTTATTAGAATATGTTGTAACTTTGTCATGAATTTTCTAAGTTTATGACTGGTTACCTCTCAACCCAAAACATGTTTTATTTTATTCCATTTTGGGGTGATGTAATAATTTAAACTTGGGTTTCTGAGTATATAATGTTGTCATGACATTTTCTAAGTTTATGACTGGTTACCCCAATTTTTTCTTTCAAAACAGTAGATTTTGGGGTGATGTTATAAGTAAACAGACGTTTCTGAGTATATAACTATCTGAGTAACAGTATGGGTACAGAACTTCTATAATCATGTGGTTGTTTGTTTTTGTACATTTGTTTGTAAATGACTGTTAGAAAAAACTTTTTTACAATAATTTTAACATTTTAAAAAAACTAAATGTGATATTTAAAACTTTGTATAAAGACTCTGACATTGTAGGTGATCTAGAAAGTTATGTAGAAATTATTGTGTATTTATTTGTATGTATGTGTGTACAAGGTGTATGTATGTGTATTTTATGTGTAGGAGTGTGTTAAAAATAAACTGTTAACAGGAGAACAGTGTGTAAGATTTCAACTCTCTATATTGTTGTCAGTGGTGTTGCCAAGCTTAAGGTTACGGTTAGATAGAGTTATCTTTCCTTTAATATGATTTTTCAAAATTTGAAATCTTACCTTATATTTTATAACTTAATAACTTGCAGTATATCGGGTTTTTTTCTGATTTATATTTATTCAGGAGTTTCAGTTAATATCATGCAGAAGAAATAAATTGAGATACAACTAATTTAAAAAAAAGTTAGCAAATATTACTTTACTTTTTTTTTTTGTAAGATTACATTTTTAATCAGTATTTAACTACCAACTTAGCTAAATAGGTTTCTGTGAGTGTGAGGGATGTAACACATCCCCAACTGGTTCATCAAATTCATCCTTAAATGGATGTTTGTAAAACTATAGACATTATATGAATGCATTCTTGTTATAATTTATCTCAAATATCAAAAGTAATTTGTTGATTAATAAGATAAAATTATGTCAGTCTAGAAATATTTTTGTAAAAATATCAGTTTGGTTAAATAGAGAATAGCAAAAATAGCAAAAAACATAGATAGATTGCTAACTTCAATTATTTATTGTTTTCAAATTTTTTAATTTGGGTCAGATATCAAACAAGCAAATATTTTTGGTTCAAAATCTTAAGAAATACGGATCCTAGTCAATATCACTGATAACAATATGGTAAGATATGTATGAGTTTCAAAACTGTGTTCATCTGATATGTAAAAATATGTAGTGTTCACAAACTGCTATTTATAGCTTGTCAAAAAAGCGAGACAATAAACAAGTGTTTCTATTGAAGGTTTTTGTCTTACTTGTAGTTGTATTAGCCTTGTAATAACCAAAACATTTGTTAGTGCTATAGAATACTTCAGTGAGTGAAAGTTTCAATCTTGAACCTTGTCACTAGAAAACCATTAGAGAAACCAGATCTCACTGACTATATATGTTAGCCTTATATTGGTACAATTTATCAGCATGATCGATATAGGCCGAAGAAATGACTGACATTAAGTTTATAATGTTACTGTCATAATCAGGATGATAATAGTTCTTCATATATTTTACCTCTATACACCTCTATGAATATCATTTGTAAAAATGGAACATGTGGAGACCCTGTATATTAATAAGGGGTTAGTGGGTGTGTTTTATTTTGACTATTAGATGTTATGTCCCTTTTTAAAAACAACACAGCATTGAGGGAAATTCTGAAATGTTTCATCAATACAACTGTAGAAGAAATTGAAGGTGAATGATAAAAAGTAGTAAGAAAACACATTAAAAGCTAACAAGTTGTTATTGATGGCATTTGTTTTTGTAAAGACCAATGGAAGTAGGTTGTTGGTTGATATTGAAGATTTGATCACTTTGATAGGCAGCAGGCCACCTGTCAAACTTGTTTTACAGTGTGTTCTCACCCCCTATGGAATTTACTGACCACATTCATATCATATTAGGCCACTCACTACCACACTGTACACGTAAATAAAGGCAACAGTAGTATACCGCTGTTCAAAACTCATAAATCCATGGACAAAAAACAAAATCGGGATAACAAACTAAAACCGAGGGAAACACATTAAATATAAGAGGAGAACAACGACATTGATTGATTCAGAATTACAAATTGCATATATTTATTTCATTATTAGCTCACCTGGCCCGAAGGGCCAAGTGAGCTTTTCTCATCACTTGGCGTCCGTCGTCGTCCGTCGTCGTTAACTTTTACAAAAATCTTCTCCTCTGAAACTACTGGGCCAAATCAAACCAAACTTGGCCACAATCATCATTGGGGTATCTAGTTTAAAAAATGTGTGGCGTGACCCGGTCAACCAACCAAGATGGCCGCCACGGCTAAAAATAGAACATAGGGGTAAAATGCAGTTTTTGGCTTATAACTCAAAACCAAAGCATTTAGAGCAGATCTGACATGGGATAAAAATGTTTATCAGGTCAAGATCTATCTGCCCTGAAATTTTCAGATGAATCGGTCAATCGGTTGTTGGGTTGCTGCCCCTGAATTGGTAATTTTGAGGAAATTTTGCTGTTTTTGGTTATTATCTTGAATATTATTATAGATAGAGATAAACTGTAAACAGCAATAATGTTCAGCAAAGTAAGATCTACAAATAAGTCAACATGACCAAAATGGTCAGTTGACCCGTTTAGGAGTTATTGCCCTTTATAGTCAATTTTAACCATTTTTCATAAATTAAATTAATTTTTTACAAAAATCTTCTCCTCTGAAACTACTGGGCCAAATTAATCCAAACTTGGCCACAATCATCTTTGGGGTATCTAGTTTAAAAAATGTGTGGCGTGACCTGGTCAACCAACCAAGATGGCCGCCACCGCTAAAAATAGAACATAGGGGTAAAATGCAGTTTTTGGCTTATAACTCAAAAACCAAAGCATTTTGAGGAAATCTGACATGGGATAAAAATGTTTATCAGGTCAAGATCTATCTGCCCTGAAATTTTCAGATGAATCGATCAATCGGTTGTTGGGTTGCTGCCCCTGAATTGGTAATTTTGAGGAAATTTTGCTGTTTTTGGTTATTATCTTGAATATTATTATAGATAGAGATAAATTGTAAACAGCAATAATGTTCAGCAAAGTAAGATCTACAAATAAGTCAACATGACCAAAATGGTCAATTGACCCCTTTAGGAGTTATTGCCCTTTATAGTCAATCTTTAACCATTTTTCATAAATCTAAGTAATCTTTTACAAAATCTCCACTGAAACTACTAGGCCACAATCATCTTTGGGGTATCTAGTTTGAAAAATGTGTCCGATGACCTGGCCATTCAACCAAGATGGCCGCCACGGCTAAAAATAGAACATAGGGGTAAAATGCAGTTTTTGGCTTATAACTATGAATTCAAAGCATCTAGAGCAAATCTGACAAGAAGTTAAATTGTTAATCAAGTCAATATCTATCTGCCCTGAATTTTTCAGATGAATTGGACAACTGGTTGTTGGGTTGCTGCCCTCCAATTGGTAATTTTTAAAGAAATTTTGCCGTTTTTGGTTATCTTGAATACTATTATAGATAGCGATAAACTGTAAACAGCAATAATGTTCAGCAAAGTAAGATCTACAAATAAGTCAACATGACCTAAATGGTCAATTGACCCCTTAAGGAGTTATTGCCCTTTATAGTCAATTTTTAACAATTTTCATTAATTTGGTAAATATATGTAAATTTTTACCAAATATAGTTCTCTGTTACTAATGGGCAAAGTTCATTATAGATATAATTGTAAGAAGCAAAATCGTTCAGTAAAGTAAGAACTTCAAACACATCACCATCACCAAAATACAATTTTGTCATGAATCCATTTGTGTCCTCTAGTTGGTTATTATCTTGAATATTATTATAGATAGAGATAAACTGTAAACAGCAATAATGTTCAGCAAAGTAAGATCTACAAATAAGTCAACATGACCAAAATGGTCAGTTGACCACTTTAGGAGTTATTGCCCTTTATAGTCAATTTTTAACCATTTTTCGTAAATCTTAGTAATCTTTTAGAAAAATCTTCTCCTCTGAAACTACTGGGCCAAATTTAACCAAACTTGGCCATAATCATCATTGGGGTATCTTGTTTAAAAAATGTGTGGCGTGCCCCGCCCAACCAACCAAGATGGCTGCCATGGCTAAAAATAGAACATAGGGGTAAAATGCAGTTTTTGGCTTATAACTCAAAAACCAAAGCATTTAGAGCAAATCTGACATGGGTTAATATTGTTCATCAGGTCAAGATCTCTCTGCCTTGAAATTTTCAGATGAATTGGACAACCCCTTGTTAGGTTGCTGCCCCTGAATTGGTAATTTTAATGAAATTTTGCTGTTTTTTTGTTATTATCTTGAATATTATTATAGATAGAGATAAACTGTAAACAGCAATAATGTACAGCAAAGTAAGAACTAAAAATAAGTCAGTATGACCAAAATAGTCAATTGACCCCCTAAGGAGTTATTGCCCTTCATAGTCAATTTTTAACAATTTTCTTAAAATTTGAAGATTTTCAATAACATTTTCCACAGAAAGTACTGTTATAGATAGAGATAACTGTAAGCAGCAAGAATGTTTAGTAAAGTAAGATCTACAAACACATCACCATCACCAAAACACAATTTTGTCATGAATCCATCTGTGTCCATTGTTTAATATTCACATAGACCAAGGTGAGCGACACAGGCTCTTTAGAGCCTCTAGTTCAGATATGCCATCATCGAAAAAATAGAGCAGTCAACATTTAAAATCTAGTTACCTGTGTAAGAATTAAATGATAGTGACTTCATTGTGTATAGCTTCTTCCTAGAAAAATTAACCTTCATCCTATACTATCAAAACTAAATAACTAAAGTTTGAGAGGATTAAAAGATACCATAATTTAGAAAATCATAACCGTATTCAACCCAAAAGTGTTTTTATTTTGAGTAAATCAAATTGAACAAGGATTTTTAATTGATAGCAATACTTGAAAGGCTATGTAGCTTTCCTTTTCCTGACTAAGAACATCTTCATATGTAGATAGCATATCATGCATGCTACAGGTATCTTATTTTTTAGCTCACCTGACCTGAAAGGTCAAGTGAGCTTTTCTCATCACTTGGCATCCGTCGTCCGTTGTCTGTCGTCCGTCGTCCGTAAACTTTTACAAAAATCTTCTCCTCTGAAACTACTGGGCCAAATTCTACCAAACTTGGCCACAATCATCCTTGGAGTATCTAGTTTAAAAAATGTGTGGCGTGACCCGTCAAACCAACCAAGATGGCCGCCATGGCTAAAAATAGAACATAGGGGTAAAATGCAGTTTTTGGCTTATAACTCAAAAACCAAAGCATTTAGAGCAAATCTGACAGGGTAAAATTGTTTATCAGGTCAAGATCTATCTGCCCTGAAATTTTCAGATGAATCTGACAACCGGTTGTTGGGTTACCGCCCCTGAATTGGTAATTTTAGGGCAATTTTGCTGTTTTTGGTTATTATCTTGAATATTATTATAGATAGAGATAAACTGTAAACAGCAATAATGTTCAGCAAAGTAAGATCTACAAATAAGGCAACATATTTAAAATGGTCAGTTGACCCCTTTAGGAGTTATTGGCCTTTATAGTCAATTTTTAACCATTTTTCGTAAATCTTAGTAATCTTTTACAAAAATCTTCTCCTCTGAAACTACCATGCCAAACTAAACCAAACTTGGCCACAATCATCATTGGGATATCTAGTTTAAAAAATGTGTGGCGTGACCCGGCCAACCAACCAAGATGGCCGCCATGGCTAAAAATAGAACATAGGGGTAAAATGCAGTTTTTGGCTTATAACTCAAAAACAAAAGCATTTAGAGCAAATCTGACATGGGGTAAAATTGTTTATCAGGTCAAGATCTATCTGCCCTGAAATTTTCAGATGAATTGGACAACCCATTGTTGGGTTGCTGCCCCTGAATTGGTAATTTTAGGAAAATTTTGCTGTTTTTGGTTATTATCTTGAATATTATTATAGATAGAGATAAACTGTAAACAGCAATAATGTTCAGCAAGGTAAGACCTACAAATAAGTCAACATGACCAAAATTGTCAGTTGACCCCTTAAGGAGTTATTGCCCTTTATAGTAAATTTTTAACAACTTTTCGTCATTTTTTGTAACTTTTCTAAAAATCTTCTTCTCCAAAACTACTTTGCCAAATTTAACCAAACTTGGCCACAATTATCATTGTGGTTTATAGTTTAAAAAATGTGTCCGATGACCCAGCCTACTAAACAAAATGGCCGACATGGCTAAAATTAGAACATAGTGGTTAAATGCAGTTTTTGCTTTATATCTTTGAAACTAAGACATTTAGGGCAAATCTTTCAACATTTAAATGTCCATCAGAATAAGATATATCCCCTCACAAATTTTGAGTTGAATCGGACAACCGGTTGTTGGGTTGCTGCCCTAAAATTTGTGATTTTAAGGATATTTTGCAGTTTTTGGTTATTATCTTGAATACTATTATAGATAGAGATAAACTGTAAACAGCAATAATGTTCAGCAAAGTAAGATCTACAAATAAGTCAGCATGATCAAAATTGTTAGAGGACCCCTTAAGGAGTTATTGCCCTTTATAGTCAATATTGAACAACTTTTCGTCATTTTTGTAACTTGTATAAAAATCTTTTCTAAAACGACTTGTCCAAATTTAACCAAACTTCGCTACAATCATAATACATTGTACTAGGGTATCTATTTAAAAAAAAAAGTGTCTAATGACCCCGCCTACCAACGAAGATGGCCGACATCAGTAAACACATTAACAGGTGAGCGACACAGGCTCTTGAGAGCCTCTAGTTTGTCATTCGGTCTCATTGGCATTTTGTCAATACGGTTGTTTCCCTTCGTATGTAGTAGCAAAGGGCATACAGATTACCTGGCTTTCATGGGCTATAACATATGTTTAACTATTTTGTATGAATTCTTGTTCTAGAAAGTTTACTGTGAAGTGCATGTTCTGTCAATACACACACAAAAAAACTTTTGATCTCCATATCAAGATTTTGGGTTGTAAGTTTGGAATATATATCAAAGAGATGACGTTACCTTAATGTAAATTGTAGTGCTAACAAAACCGGTTCCGTATATAACATTATTCTTACATAAAAGTAAATCAGAGGTGTTGCCCTGACAATTGTAATTCTTAATTACACAAACTGGATACATGGGCTGATACTAACTGGTATTCAATGGATATACAATAACATTTTGCACTCTTAATCGTAGTATTTAATTATAAGTACTTACAACATTTGTTACAGATGCATTAGTTCCCTTGCATGGATAGTTTTAGATACCTACCCTGTTTATGCACCTGATCTTGTTCCTTTTGGATTTTCTCAGTTTTGTCTTTGTTGCCTTGTTGATCATTATTTTGTCTTTGATTATTTGGATTTGAACATCGGTAAACTACTTTGACATAATTCAACTCCCATTGATTTCAACATAACACTAGTGCACTGAATGGCAACACAAAGTATTTGTCATGATACCATTATTTAATTAAAGTAGTTTTATATGCAAATTTAAGAATTTTCATGTGAAAAACATGTGATATAACCATGAAAAGATTATACAACAAGAGCCTAAACATATAAATAGACAAAAATAGAAAAATTTTGATAGTACAAAAGAATATAAAAAATAGAAAAGGTTTTTATCACAAGAGCATATACAGAATACCTATAATTAGAAGAAGATTGAAAGCACAATAGCATACAAAGAATAGCACAAACGGATAAAAGTTTGGAAAAAGACCCAATATACAGAAAAGACAAAAATAGAAAATGTTTGAAAGCACAAAAACCTATATAGAATAGAAAATAATATAAAATGTTTGAAATCACAAGAGCCTTTTCAATAAAGCCAAATAAAAAATGTTTTGAAGGCATAAGATTCTATACAGAATAGCCAAAAAAAATTGAAGAAGATTAAAAACCATGAGACGAAAAAGAGAATGTTCGGAAGCATAAAAGTCTCGAAGGCACAAGAGCTTAAACAGAATATATAGAAGTAAAAAAATAAAACACCCGAAAGCTCAAGAGACTTAACAGAATACCCCCCCGAAATAGATTTTTTTTATAACACCCCCAAAATAGATTTTTTTTATAACATAAGATCCTATACAGATTAGATAAAAAAACTAAAAAAGTTGAAAGCACAAGATCATTTACAATGGAGAGCAAATACAAAGACTTTGAAAGCCCAAAGACAAAACAGAATAGCAAAAAATTATAAACAAAATTCCAAGCATTAGATACAGCTTATGTAAAATTTCAAAACACAAATAGAGATAAAAAAAAAAAAAGCATATACAGATGTGACAAAATTTTTAAAAGTTCGAAAGCACAAGGGTCGGCCTATACAGAACAGCAAACAACTTTTTATATCAACTATGTATGAAGGAATGCATATAAAATAACACTTTATAAATGTGGTCGTTGGTAGTGCTCACTTGATTTACTTTCAACAAGAATATTAAAAACAAAAGATGAACGAGCACTGAATACTGAGGGGTCTGATTAACCAAAAGGATACAGATTTAACTGCCAGTTTCATCCAAGGTCATCTTGGTCACTTTTATAGTTTCTAACTTTTAGTACAATTATATTTTTAGAAATAATTACAGATATAGTGTAATATTTAAATTATTCCAGTATTGATGGTCTGCTACTTCTGAAGGGTACCCTCGGGTATTCTACCAAGATAACATATAAATGAAAATCAGTATGATTGCTTCTGTCTATATCTAGTCTTTTCACATATAATTCACCTTTTCTGACCAATCGGAAATCATTGTTAAACCAACTCTGATATAATGCAGAGACCTCTTCATTTCTGATAATCATATGTCTGTATAACAAACAAGGCAAACTTTTAATTCGTGTTAGAAACTTCAGCAATAATCCAGGTTACAAACACTCTCCTAGACCTGCATAGCAACTATAGCAAGACTGAAATAAAAAAATAAAGGATAGATAAAATCATCAAAGATGTACAGAATAAAATTTGTACGCCAGATGCTCGTTCAATCTATTAAAGACTGATTTATAGCGACGCTCGGATTAACCATTTGAAGGCCAAACCAGAGCATTGCTGGCCCAACTTTCAGAAAGGTTTTGCTGAACACAACTACGATCACCTACAACACTCGCAATCATTTTATCCATACTCCTTTAATCTCTTTTAATCTTTGATCCTGTTTAGGACGACCTGGTTAAAGTTTTGTTTCTAATGTCTTAATTCATGTTCGTAGTCTTAATATTTTTCTAGACGAAAACAATACTGAATTCTTATACCTTTTTGACATTCCCTATCATGGACTTTTGTACATTTAAAAAGTTATCTTTCAGCTTGCTGATGGAACTATACATGTTGGTACCGTAGTCTGTGATTATATGGCTTTCAAGGAAGACGAGATATCAGTATCCAAAGGTGAAATCATACAAATTATCTATTCCAACCAGTACAATATGTTTTTGGTTCATCGTCCTGCTAATGCTACGTCACCAGCAGCAGAAGGCTGGGTGCCCGGATATGTTATTGGACCACGTGACGGAGAGGGTAGTTTACGGTAAGAAAATAAATAAAACATCAAATTTTCTGCTTTTGTCTATTATTTGGGTTTATAAAAAGACAAATAGGTGAATTGTTGTGCAGAGTTTTGTCATTACGTTACATTGTATAAGTTTTTAAATGCATTATTCCGTGTTTATTATCATTTAATACAATACAGGAGTGACTACAATGTTTCCTATCAGTTGTCTTAATAGCGAACAAGTAATTGACAAGATAAAAAGCAGTTCCAAAAATGCATACGCATCAAGAATTCGTTTGTTGGTGTATGTCATTATATTATATGTTTTCATTTTCTTAATAGGAAAAGTTCATGGCAGTTATTTAAGCTCCGAATGCAAGGTTTGAGACCAGAAAGGAAAAATTCTGAGGTTCAGTTCTATAGTCTAGACAGGAGGAGCAGAACACTTCCGTTGCCATGGAAAGAAGCACACGATGAATATCGAAGAAAAGTAAGTATTGCAATTATGCCCTTAAAGCGCATCATGTTTTTTTTTTATTATTTGACGGTCCGACGATTGAAATGTTAATTATATGTAAATATATAAAGGGGTATTTTAACATTTTTTTACTCTTTGGTCGGGTTGTTGTCTCTTTGGCACTTTCCCCATATTCATTCTCAATGTTACATTGATTGGTTTTGGGGGGTACAAATCAACAAGAGAACATTTATTTATTGAATACGTTATGTATTACATTATACGTTGTGTCGTTTGTTTTCTCTTATTTTTGAGTGTAAATTCACATTGCGATAAGACGTGTCACGGTACTTGTCTATCCCAAATTCATGTATTTGGTTTTGATGTTATATTATATGTTATATCTGTTATTCTCGTGGGATTTTGTCTATGTGTGTTACATTTTAGTGTTATGTCGTTGTTCTCCTCTTGTGTTTGATGCGTTTCCCTCGGTTTTAGTTTGTTACCCCGATTTTGTTTTTTGTCCATGGATTTATGAGTTTTGAACAGCGGTATACTACTGTTGCCTTTATTTATGTTCTTAGAACCATTTTGAAATATATGTTTATCCCTTATCTAATATATATTAAATATACCTTTTTTACTTAAGATTTCACACCACGACCTTCAATATGAAATGACACCTTCTGTTCATCAACCATTGGCAAGTGCCGTTGTCAAAGCAACGGACACAGCTGTCCTCACATGCAGAATATGTGGAAGACCAAGACCTAATATATCATGGAGACTGAATGATAGCCTCAATCTCACCAATAATAATCGTATCAATTTATTTTTTGGTGAAGATGGATTTGCGACATTAAAGGTGTGTATATGACCATTCTAATTACTGTTTACTTTGCATTAAACTGTAAATTTCGTTAGGTGGAAGAAAATTTGTTTAAGAAAAAAGAATAAGGCAAAAGATTCATCCCTTTTCATATTTCAATGCTGGACAAAAGTGCAAACACTCTGCTTTTTTATAGGGTGATGAACGATATGGTAACATATTCAAAGTGTGTTTGTAAATTTCAAATGAATTAAGTGCCGGACTTTATCAATATGACAATCCCGATAAACTTCTCATAAATGAACTGTTTCAGAAGTTTTGATGAATTAGTGGCTACTTTGTGACCTCAATATAGTATTTTAGAACGGCGGACGAATACCAACAGAAACTGTGATTATAATCTCATAAGGGTAATCTTTGATGAATGTGACGATATCACATTAGAGTCTCAACTGCTCTTATACAGATGTTATCCCAAAATATGATGTCTCTCTAAAAACTATCTGGTAAAACATGAATACTTTCGATTTCGATTATCAACTTGCGTCAAACAGAATGTATTTTCTTTTCATTCGTGTTTGATAGAGTATAACATAATACCAATATACATTCACTAACATCAGTTTCATTTAACTATAGTCATATGAAAGTCCTGTTGGACTTAAGATACCATCATATATATTCATGACTTTTTCTTGTTTCTCTCCGATACTTTATATTTTCTAAATTTCGTTTATCCTAATAATCTACTGATTAACAAAATAACATAAAAAAAATGTCATTTTCGGATAACTGTGCAATATTCGTTATGGACGACAGCTTAACCATTGCTGTCCGACTTCAAAGAACATTAAATTTCACCTTCACAAATTCAACATGGATGACAAATTGGATGACAAATTGGTTAAAAAGTCCTCAGAACGTGATCTTAGTACCATTACTTATACAATTCAGACCAACACATTGATACACCGAAAGCATGGAGAAAAAACTGCACACATACACAAAAATAGAAATATAATAATATTATCCATGTTCTATTCAACAAAACTACATTAATTTTCCAGATACACAACGCTACTCCGGCAGACAGTGGAGAATATGCTTGTATAGCGACAAGTGAACTAGGTTCTGTGATAACTAAAGCAACGTTAACGGTCCTAGGTAAAGTATTTAGTGTGAAACATTATGAAGTAATAACTAGAAGACTTAATCACTTACGTTGGAGACATGAAAAAATACCAAATATTTGCAAAACAAAAACTCAAACTAGCCTATTCACATATCAAGTATTAAGTATATTAGGGAAATTCATATTTTACGTCGTCTTGTGAATAAGTGTGGACATTTGTTTATGCTTTGTGAACATATTGATAATGATTTCTTCATTTACGGATAGATTTGTGTATGTCAACAAAAAACTCCAAACTCAAAATCATCGTTTAAAGTCAACAGTAGTTTCCTTATGTTCAAATCTCATATATCCATTAAAATATATACATTATAAGGGAAAACAACGAGAAACTCACATGATTTCAAATGGAGCGAAAACGGGTACATCGTCATTTTAAGCGTCTCCTTGTATGCCTTCATCACCTGTCATACGGATCAAAATGTCCTAATCTAGATAAGCGTAGGAAAAATATCTCCGGCAATGCAACCACAGATATCAGTATGTATATGCTGTTGAGAACTATTTAATCAGTACATCTATTTGTCGTTGTAGACCGTCCATTTCCTCCATCAAGACCTGTGATACGTAGTCAAGTGGGAACGTCTGTACATTTAGAATGGGTAGGCCATAACAGCAATTCTCAAATACATGGATACACTATCGAACTGAAAGAAAATGGTAAGTTAATCAGTCCATTTAGGACATACTTTCCTAATTTCATTACTTACAATTTCAAGACTTACATGATAATGTTGAAACATGAACGTGAACATTCAATATGCCAAAATATGTGTATTTCTATAGTCAGGATTGATATCTAAAGTGTTATTGTTATTGATACAATTTTATACGTGATAACAGACAAGAAAATGAAATGTTATACTAGGTTAACATGATGCAAAATAGCACATACACATTATTTATTGTACTTATAAGTAGAAACGCAATAAATGAATGAAAAACATAAATTATTTTGTCTTTTAGGAACTGACGTGTGGCAGGCTGCAATTCCATATGTTCCTAACACATCTCAGTTTATAAGTGATTTGAGTCCTGGGTTGACATACCAGTTCCGGGTCAGCTCGAATAATAATATCAGTATGAGTGAGCCTAGTCCGCCGTCACACCTTATTACCATTCCGTCAGAAGGGGGTAAGAACATATCTATTATTTCCCCTTCATGCTTTTTGCTTTTATCCAATTTACTTTGACCTTCAGGCTGTTTTGTAATACATAGTCACTTATTACAACTCGCATAATCATTTCATTCTAAAATCAATCTTACTTAATATTTTTTACAGCAGAAATATATATTTAGGAAGACCAAGGATTTGTATAGTTGTCTAACTATACAAATCCTTGGGAAGACGAATTATTAAGGGGAAAAAAATCTTTTTTTGATATTTATCCACATGTAGTTTTTATAGCGGTTCGTCTTGCTCAAACTTTGGAATTTGGTTGAATGTAACAGATAAAGGATATCAAAAATGAATAATTTTACTTTTTTTTTTTACAAATGAATGGTGATATTGTTTAAGTGAGGATCAACCTCCCTGTATGAAAGCAGCTGAAAGCAGATAAAAACAATACATTGGGAAATGCTTCTAATTATCTTGAAAAACAAATAGGAAATCGAAATGGTAGTTATTGTTTGTTTGTTTTTGTTTTTTTAAATTCTCATTGACTATTTGTAAATTGGGCTGTAATTTGTAATTTCAGAATTAAATGAAAGAGCAAGTGAAACAAATACGCCATGGAAATCAACATACAACAAAGATTTTACAGAAATAGAAGAAATTGCTAGGTAGGAAAATATGTTACTCCTGTTTGAAGACATGATATTTCAAGGTTATAGTAACAGAAAGCACAATAAATTGATAATTTATACGTAGTTCATGCTTTTTCTATTATCGATTTATGAATTTCAAACAGCGGTATACTACTGTTGCCTTTAATTATGTGACATTATGAGGACAATTAATTGCGAATGCAGATTTTGCAAAATTTTAGGATTTTTTTTATTTTGTTTTGAATACTTTACCACTACTTAATAGATTTGGTCTTGCTACTTTTAATTAGAGCGTCACTGGTGAGTCTTTTATTGATGATGTGTACGCCTACTATACTTAATTATAAACTTGCTGTCTTTGATAAATTATATTCAAATTTTATATTCGCCTAAAAATAGGACAACATAGAAACTAAGGATTTGTAGTAGAATTATCAAATATTATATTAAACAGAGACAAACAGACAAAGATGTAGTTAGTTAAAGACTACGGTATGACTTCAACAAAGAGAAAAGCCTATATAGATTTTTTTTCGAAAATTTTCTTGTAGCATGCATTACCTGTTTAAAGAAAGAGTTTTTGAAACTTTTGATTGTGCAAAGTGGGAAACCCTGGTAGATTTACTTAAAGAAGTTTACTTTTTGTGCATGTTTTGTTCTCTAAAGAATATGATTTTGGCAGTACATTTTATATAGAATCTGTTTATGTTTTAAGCTTACTTAATAATCGATATTCTACTTTTTTTTTATTGTTTCAGGGGAAGATTTTCAACTGTAAAAAAGGTCTCTCAAAACTGCACGAATCGGGAAATGGCTGCCAAATGTATACACAAACGTATTACAGACATTGATCATGTAGAAACGGAGTATAACACTCTGCAGGCATTGCAACATGAGAACCTGATTCCGGTTTTTGATGTCTATACTACACCAACTTCATATATTATCATTATGCCTTTGTAAGTAGTTAGTATAATTGGAAAATACAAATACAAAGTTTCAAGGGTTATTTTAATATTATATATTTGACCATTGAACTTTTTCTTTTAAGATTATTTTCGACAGCAAAACCATTTGATATTTACAGAATACACTATTAAATAAGAAAAAAAAACTGTACTGTTTTGATGACACACTGAAATAAGTTTTTGTTTAAAGTTAACACAATTTGAAATATGCGAGGGTCTGAGATCTCTTTGTTGCTTAAGTCTGTTGTAAAATAATAGAATACTTTAGTGATTATTTCATGTTAGAATTGTTAATAAAAAAAATGATGTAAAATTTCCAATGTTAAAACAGAATGAAATTAACGTGGATAGAGTTATGAGCATTTTGCCCGGTATTTTATTTTACTAAAAGTGACATACTTTGACAGCGGACTCAATTATCTTAATGTATCGTTTAATCTATATCCGAAAAACAACCCAAGATTTGAAGATCGTTTAATTTTGTTTTTGTCTTGATGAATATGTTTTTTCCCTTTTTTTTGCAGTCTTTAATCATTTATAAATTGATTACATATTTACCAGATTCACAACGTAGTCTTACCCTAAAATAAAGCTGTAATGCCATGGGCTTTGTATAAAGATTCCTATATTTTGTTTGATTAACCTTTAGGTGAAATACGTATGCTAAAACAATTAACTCTACTGTCAGACTTGGGGTAATTGTAATTGTAATCGTTAATCAGCTGTAATTGATTACAATTTTTCAAGTAATCAGTGTAATCATTAATCAGCCAAAAATCTGATTACATGTAATTTAATTTAATCAATTACTTTTCAAAATACCCTGTAATCATGATTACTTTTTGATTACATTCTGATTACAATGAAATAAATCTGAAATTGTGTTTTTGGTCATTAAATGAACCTCTTTGTTCATATTTGATAAATTTTTAACATACTAAAATGGTTTGGTTACTTTAAATTTAAGCTTGTCTACTCCAGTAAAAAATAAACTGTTACAGTATTGAAAAGTCATCATTAGCCTAAGCAGAGACATATAATACAATTATATACCTTTTATCTTGGTAAAAGATATTTGTACATAAATGTATATTCATCATTTTATAATGATCTTCATATTAATATTTGATAATAACTGTATACTTTTCTTTAACCCTGAATTATAATCTTTTGTTAACTTTTGTGATTTTTGTCAACTTTGAATTGACAGGTAGGAGAATACTTAAGGTTTGTTTTTATTGCAATTACCAATTGAGTATAGCTGTAGGGAAATATATATGATAAAAGATAAATCAGACATGAAAATTTATCTAATTAGCACTAACTAAATTAAAAGTTGGACAAATATGTTGTTTAAACTTTTTTTTGTATTTGGACTGGACGTGTAAAATGCAATGGTTTTTAGTACTTTAATACATATTGTTTACAATTTGATTAAACATTTCTATTAAAATTTAACATAGTTTTAACTGGTACAAATGTAACTTTATTTCATCCATATTTAAACTTCCATAAACTGCAACTTGGAATACATATAAATTATGAAAGAGGTCAGAAGACAAACAAAAAAACTCTTTGATTATGATATATCTTTATTAAATTTAATTCAAAATAATTTAGAGAACATTGGTGATAAAGTGTAATGTATATATATGTAGTGAAATTTGGTGTTTATTTAAATAGATGACATTTAATTTGAAGTTATCGTTTTATAATTGAACCAAATAAAATATGTTCTCAAAAATGCTATAGTTATATTAAACGTTTATTCATCCACATCATTCAAAATGTTTTGTTTTTAAATTCATTGTAATCAGATGTAATCATGATTACTTTGCCAATGTAATCATTAATTTAATCAGATACTTTCAGAAATGATGTAATCATTAATTTAATTTAATCGTATAAATGACAAAGTAATTGTAATTTAATCAATTACATTGAAAGTAATCGGACCCATCTCTGTCTACTGTACATAAAAAAAGATTAAACAATAACGTTATACGAAATTGAAACGGAAGTAAATAATAGAAAACAGAAAACAAGTGATGATTGAATAATGTGTCATTACTTTGATTTCTTATAAAGTATCCTGTAAATAAAGGCAACAGTAGTATACCGATGTTCAATAATAAATCGATAGAAAAAAAAGGAAACCGGGTCACAAATCAAAACCGAGAGAAACGCATTGACTATAAGAGAAGAATTACGACACAACATTAAAATGTAACACACACAGAAACAAACTAAGCATTAGAAAAATCCGATGAGAATAACAAACATAACATCAAAACTAAATACATGAATTTGGGATAGAAAAGTACCGTGACACGTCTTATAATAATGTGAATTCACACTCAAATATAAGAGGTTCTCGAAACGTACCTCAATTTTTTTGAAAACAATATTTGATTACATAAAATATATTTGTAAACATTTTATCTTATATTCCAGGTTACCATTAGGACGTTTGTTTGATTTTATATGTAGAAGGCCTTGTTTTGATGAACATGAAGCAGCAGGGTTTATATTACAGTTGTTAACTGTAACTCAGTACTTACACAATTGTAGGATTGCTCACCTGGATATCAAGGTAATTGCAACTATGAATTTTATCTATGTGATTAATTTTTTGCGGTTTTGGATGAATAATGATCCGAAGATCTTAAAAAATGTAGTGTTAGATTACTTTTGTATTGAAGAAATTCATCAAAAAACTTGCCTTTCTTTTTGTATTGAAATTTTTCTGCTTGGTAAATCACGAATTCTATTAAAAAATTCTATATGCAAAGTTTTATCCTTTTATTTTCAAATGATAAATTACAGATTATACTATATTTTTGGACTCTGCATCATGACTGTTGGCGGCCATTTTGAAATTGGCGGCCATTGTGAAATTTGTTTTGATGGCTCCATATCCAAAAATGTTTAGTAACATCATAAGTAACACTGTGCAAAATTTCATGCTTTTACCATAAAGTGATCAATTGTCCCAAAATATTGGACTTAGCTGCTGGACTATATGAAACTATCTTGACTATAGTCATACATTGTTGAAACATATTTTGAGAAAATTTTGGTCTGCATCATAACAGATTTGCTCTGAAGTTAGAGTAGACATCTTTGTTTGTTATACATGACTTCTTTAAAAATTCATTTAACAGATTTTTAACTTTTATGGTGAACTGACGATGTTGTAAAAATGAAAGAAATGTATTATTTTCCCGATTTTTTTTGTCAATCCAGCTTCAGACAATTGAATTTGTTTTATTTTTAGCCTGAAAACCTCTTGGTTGAAATGGTAATGGGAGAGACTCGTTTAAAACTCTGTGATTTTACTGACGCTAGACACATTTACAATAACTTTTATGTGCATCCGTTTAGAGAATGTCCCGAATTTCTAGCTCCAGAAGTAATTAAAGGAACTCCAGTTGGCTTGCTGACGGATATATGGTAAGAGCTGTTGTTACGTTCATAATCAAATTATATATATAAAAAAATAAAAACATTTGATTACATATAATATACTTATAATTTATCTCTTTTGTGGATTTAATGTAGGCAGGTATATATTTTCTCAACTTTTCTTTTAAATGGGAGAACTTAAGTCCAAGAACAAAAATGTTGTCTAAATTATATATAGACGCTTTTTATGTTATAAAAAGATACAGAGATTTATATTACTTATATGATTCATTATATCTTTTTGTGTATACTGTGTCCTCATAAATCAAAGTACATGTGGGTCTTCTGGTTGCATTCATTACTTAGAATGGAATTTACGTATCCGAGTCCAAGGGTGACTGGGGAATACAAATATGGTCACTTGGTCTTCTCCCGGCCGGCAGTAAAACGCTTGCTGAAGTGGGGCGTCCGTTTGGCTGTGCGGGATGTATCAAGTTTGCAGTCACGTCCGGTCAGAATGGGGACGTTAAATCCGATGTCTCGTGTAGAGAGAGTGCCACGCTCTTTGCACGTTAAGAACCTTTGCAACAACTCTTTGAAGGGTCCGTAGGTGGCCTGTTGCAAGGCAACATTTCTGTCCCTATCCAATATACCCTAATTTTCCAAATTTGTACGCAAGACTTAATTCAAAGTACTGTAGTCTTTTATTCTAATTCTTCTTAAACATAAACGACCATCTGATGGAATTCTTTGCAATTTTATCGTAATCGTGAAATTGGAGTATTTAAAGCCTTTGCAAATGTTAATAAATTTGCAGTATTAATAAAATAAATACATGTATAATGAGCACTCATAATCAATCGTATGTTGTGCCGTTTATTAAGAGTTTTTAATATATATAACAGCATATCTGATAGATAAACTTTGAAATACTTGTAACGAAAATGTTTCTCAACAATCCAACAAATAGAAAATTCAAAATGAATTATTTTGATATTTTCATTTTAAGGAGTATAGGTGTTGTGACGTATGCGCTCCTGAGTGGATTGTCCCCCTTTCTTGATGATAGCCAAGAGGAAACATGTTCGAACATTATCAGAGTAGATTATAGCTTTCCAGACGAATTTTTTGGAATTATTTCTAAGGAGGCACAAACTTTTATATTGGACATTTTGGTTGAAGATATTGAGTGAGTATAGTTTGATGAAATATTTAGTGAGTACAGTGTATTACAGAAGAATCTTAGAAAGAATGAAAAGAACATCTATAATTTTTTAGTTTTGTCTTTCGCTAATTTGATAATTCAAAATTTGATGATTTTGATGACAACATCTATCCATTCAAACTTAAAATAAAGGATAACTCTGGTAATTCATAATACATTGAATTAAAAATCTTTATTGACAGTATATGTAGGGCAACGAACAAAGCTTTACAACCATGAAAAAGGATTGCTGCTCTACACAAGGAAACAATTTAAGTAAAGGTTCGAAGTAGTAAAGTTAAGGTTATCACTGCTGAAATTTAGGGATGCCTTTACGAGTTGATGAACATTATAGAAGATCATAAGATTATGGGTATTCTTCAGTTGTCGTTACCAACAACAATCATATCTTATTTTCCTAGATAGTACCATGATGGATAAAAAAAACTATGTTTAGTATTTTGTAACTCATTGAGTCATTCACATATCATATTGATGAAAACTTTTATTTGAAATAATTTTAAAAATACATTCTTGTGTTCTATTTAGTAATCGTCCTACAGCACACAAATGCCTCGAATCCTCATGGATACAGAAGTATTGCAACAATGCCTCATCTCAACCTAGACATAAATCCATTCCAACAGACAGATTGAAAGATTTCATAGAAAGGAAAAAACTGCAGGTAGTAAAAACAATGATTTTTCTTATTGAGCAGATGATACGTGTTATATGTTTCAGTTTTGTTTTAACAATGTTCGTATACGTTTAAGTTGTAATGTTAGGAATAATTTTAACATCTCATATCAAAAATTATTCTCACTTACTAAATTGTATTGGCATTATGGTTTTATGGCACTGGGGTACAATCTTTTGCCTTTTTCATTTCAGAGCACAGAACTATATTCATGACAGCAATGACTGGCTTTTACCTCCTTACAGAAGTAACTTATATATACCTCGTAGATGAACTGGTGGAACTGTGTTTGTTTATACTTCATATTGCTCTAGTGATAGATAGAGCGAACAGTTCATATCAGATGTTGGTAAACCAAATAGACCATTCTTCACATTTCGTATATCCCCTGTATATCATCATATGAATTGGGACTTACTAAAGAAGTTACTACTTAGGTCATCAAAGATGAAAGTTGATTCGAATATTTATTTAAGAAATGCAAACATTTTCTTGTATCAATCATGAATTATTCTAAGCTAGATGAATTATGTTCTGAAATATATGCAGTAAGGAAGCTGTTTGGCAATATTGCTAAATTTTCTTTGATAACGACTGAACTTAAAATGTTAAACTATGTCGTTCATAGCATGAAATTGATTTGTTGAGTTGCGTCTGATTTTTCTTGTTATACAATGTATAAGCACTTACTTTTTACAAATAGTTTTCATTAAAAGCTTTTGATTTGCACATTGACAAAAACATCATGTAAATATTGTTCTTTCGATACATTCAAGACATGTTTCTATGTTACAATTTTAGATATTCGGGATAAACCCGATACTTGTTTTTTTCTTTGTGTTATCACGATTCCACAGTTTAAAAATGACACGTTACTGTTGTGACATTTTTGTTTTTATAATATGAAAATATTATAAAGGTACTGGGTGATTTCTATTGTCTTGACATGTAAGTTTATTTGATGTATTCAAAAGATTGTAAAAACTGTGATTTTTAAGTGAGACGTCTTCTCAACGTAACGCCTATTTTGTCTAAAATATGACTGCGATGACTTCCATTTCAAAAAAGTTTCATAGCAATAACATATCATTTGTAGTCTTGTATGTTGATGAGGTTATTGCAAATAATTTCTGTACATTTATAGACCTGTTTCACTCAATTTTCATTGAATATCTTAAGGTATGAATTCTGCATATATAATGTTTTCATAAATCCTATCAAGTTCAATTAATTTGAAATATTAGCAGCATTATCATTTCATATATGATCATATATTTAACTATCGTTTACAGGAAGTAACCATTTTTAGAAATAAAGTAAATCTAAAAGAAATGGATTCATTTTGTTTCCAAAGATGCTTTTATCAGCTTTGTTGAAACTGTCTTTATTTTTAATGCATTGATGATTTAAACATAATTATCCCTCTTGACCCATACATGACACTTAAAGAATCATATCATGAAAAAAATCAATCAGATAATCTTCTATCAACCCCATGCCTTGTTAAAGTTAGGGTTAATTTAAATAAATGAATGTATTTCGAAAATTATTTCACTTCACAAAAACAATTCTCGGTTTTGAATCTAATGCCCTTTGGATATTTTTTCAAAAGCGTAACGGATAACGGTTTACGCAATGGACAATAAACAAATGGTAGATAAAGATATTCTTACAGGAACTCATAGCTTTATTAGGAAAAGAAGGGGTTGGCCGGTAAGGACAGTAAAAATAAATTTCCTGTAGCAATATTATTTAAATAGGTCTAACAAAAAATGAAATCAATGTTCAACCCGAAACCCAGCCAACAATCAAACGATAGTCAAATAATCAGTTCGTTGCAATAAAGGGACAGTTTTCCCTCTGTGAGAAACTTATTTTATTTATTGTTTATGAAAACTGGCTTTGTAACAATAACTTATAAACCTAGTTACTTTATTCAATGTATGATAACATATAATATAGTCCTTATTTAAAATGTTTAAGTTAATATGTGTGAGTGTATTGATTCCATCAGACTTATATTCTTTCACTTATACTTTTTACTTTTATTATGTTACCTTTAAAATGAACACAGATTTTTTACACTTTCATTGGTATGCGGACAAATAGAACATATTACGGTAGTAATTGTAAATCGTATGATAAATTCACTTACTTAGAGAATCAAATCATGTTTAATGTGTATCTTAATTCTTGTTTTCAAAATTCCAATAGGGAACATATATCTTAATTCCTCGGGTAAATACACTTTTGAAACTTTTTAATGTTCAATTAGCTCAGGCAACTTAAGTTGATCACATGTTCGGAATACGTTTTTAAGTAAAATATGGACACTAGAGGAATTTGAACTTCAAAAAGCTTAATAATAGGGTTACTGTAAAATATTTTTCATTACTATTATAATACATTCAGAGTATTGACTTAGTCTGTCGACTATAGGCTAAATGCCCAACCTTTTAATGCTAAATATATGTATATGATTTAAAAGATGCACATTTTTTCCTAATTTTTTATACGACCGCAAAATTTGAAAAATTTTTCGTCGTATATTGCTATCACGTTGGCGTCGGCGTCGTCGTCGTCGTCGTCGTCCGGCGTCCGAATACTTTTAGTTTTCGCACTCTAACTTTAGTAAAAGTGAATGGAAATCTATGAAATTTTAACACAAGGTTTATGACCACAAAAGGAAGGTTGGTATTGATTTTGGGAGTTTTGGTCCCAACATTTTAGGAATTAGGGGCCAAAAAGGGCCCAAATAAGCATTTTCTTGGTTTTCGCACTATAACTTTAGTTTAAGTTAATAGAAATCTATGAAATTTTGACACAAGGTTTATGACCACAAAAGAACGGTTGGGATTGATTTTGGGAGTTTAGGTTTCAACAGTTTAGGAATTAGGGGCCAAAAAAGGGCCCAAATAAGCATTATTCTTGGTTTTCGCACAATAACTTTAGTTTAAGTAAATAGAAATCAATGAAATTTAAACACAATGTTAATGACTACAAAAGGAAGGTTGGTATTGATTTTGGGAGTTTAGGTCCCAACAGTTTAGGAATTAGGGGCCAAAAAGGGACCCAAATAAGCATTTTTCTTGGTTTTCGCACCATAACGTTAGTATAAGTAAATAGAAATCTATGAAATTTAAACACAAGGTTTATGACCATAAAAGGAAGGTTGGTATTGATTTTGGGAGTTTTGGTCCCAACAGAATAAGGGGCCCAAAGGGTCCAAAATTAAACTTTGTTTGATTTCATCAAAATTGAATAATTGGGGTTCTTTGATATGCCGAATCTAACTGTCATGACTGTGTATGTAGATTCTTAACTTTTGGTCCCGTTTTCAAATTGGTCTACATTAAGGTCCAAAGGGTCCAAAATTAAACTTAGTTTGATTTTGACAAAAAATGAATCAGTTAGGTTCTTTGATATGCTGAATCTAAAAATGTACTTAGATTCTTGATTATTGGCCCAGTTTTCAAGTTGGTCCAAATCGGGGTCCAAAATTAAACTTTCTTTGATTTCATCAAAAATTGAATAAATGGGGTTCTTTGATATACCAAATCTAACTGTGTATGTAGATTCTTCATTTTTGGTCCTGTTTTCAAATTGGTCTACACTAAAGTCCAAAGGGTCCAAAATTAAACTTAGTCTGATTTCAACAAAAATTGAAATTGGGGTTCTTTGATATGCTGAATCCAAAAATGTACTAAGATTTTTTATTATGGGCCCAGTTTTCAAGTTGGTCCAAATCAGGATCTAAAATTATTATATTAAGTATTGTGCAATAGCAAGTCTTTTCAATTGCACAGTATTGCGCAATGGCAAGAAATATCTAATTGCACAATATTGTGAAATAGCAAATTTTTTTTTAATTAGAGTTATCTTTCTTTGTCCAGAATAGTAAGCAAGAAATATCTAATTGCAAAATATTGTGCAATAGCAAGATTTTTTTTTAATTGGAGTTATCTTTCTTTGTCCAGAATCAACTTAAATCTTAAACAATGTATATTCACTTTTTACTACCAACTGATAAGTTATAATAAATAACATTCAGTGATAACAAGCAGTTTTTTTTACATCTTAATATTTTATGATGTATTTAAATGAGTAGTTATTGTTGCAAACTCCATTAGAAATTTTAATTGAGATTAGTTTTGGAATAAGGGAAAGGGGGATGTGATTAAAAAAATTGGGTTCAATTTTTCTCATTTGAAATTTCATAAATAAAAAAGAAAATTTCTTCAAACATTTTTATGCCCCACCTACGATAGTAGAGGGGCATTATGTTTTCTGGTCTGTGCATCCGTCCGTCCGTCCGTCTGTTCGTCCGTCCGTTCGTCCGTCCGTCTGTCCCGCTTCAGGTCAAAGTTTTTAGTCAAGGTAGTTTTTGATGAAGTTTAAGTCCAATCGACTTCAAACTTAGTACACATGTCCCCTATGATATGATCTTTCTAATTTTAATGCCAAATTAGAGTTTTTACCCCAATTTCACGGTCCACTGAACATGGAAAATGATAGTGTGAGTGGGGCATTCGTGTACTGAGGACACATTCTTGTTTTGAGAGGATTAATATTCAACAGCATAGTGAATTGCTCTAAGAGAAAACAAAAATTTTAAGTTCATTAGAACACATTCATTCTGTGTCAGAAACCTATGCTGTGTCAACTATTTAATCACAATCCAAATTTAGAGCTGAATCCAGCTTGAATGTTGTGTCCATACTTGCCCCAACCGTTCAGGGTTCAACCTCTGCGGTCGTATAAAGCTACGCCCTGCGGAGCATCTGGTTAATTCGTAAGTTAAAGGATTCGGCAACAGTGATTGTACTGAGTTTATCTTCTTCAAAACCCTATAAAATGGTTGAACGATATCGTACGTACAGAGTTCACTAAGTATTGGTATAAAGAAGAACATGTGTTTTCCTTTTAGAATGTTGAACATTGTATATACACACAAAATGAAATTGTATATAATATAAAGTTCTAGTATGCATTGTGAGTAAAAGTTATTTGAAAGTTTGTACGACTGGCTTCATTTAAGTTTATATATGTAAATATACAATAAAGCTATTTAAAGTTTCTTTGCTTTCAACTTGTTTTATGAATGAATAAACATTGCACACAATTGATTTTTGTCGTAAAGTAGAAAAGCATAGGAGCGTCATTCTTTGCCAAATAATTTGGATAAACTTTGTCAGATGTTACACCAACAAATCGGCCCCCGTCATAAAGGATTTAAACTGAGAAATACATTTTGGTAATTTAGGTATCAAATGAACGATGAGGGACTGGAGATACTTGTAGAACATCTTTTGACTGATTTACAAAATGTATGTATACATCTCAAAAGGAGGGCAATGGTTGACTGTTTTCTTTAATATATATCTTCTAAATCGATCTATGAAGTATAAAGATCTGTAATCTACTTCTGCGTCTTATTAGGGTTATCATAGTTTGTTCAATAAGAACACTGTAATCTATCAAACCAGGTTAATCCATCATTTTCTACATAAGGAACTTCCATGGTTCAATAAAGAAATAAGGAGATGTGGTATATAAAGGCAACAGTAGTATACCGCTGTTCAAACTCATAAATCCATGGACAAAAAACAAAATCGGGGTAACAAACTAAAACTGACGGAAACGCTTAAATATAAGAGGAGAACAATGACACAACACTACAATGTAACTAACACACACAGAAACGGACCAAGCATCAGACAAAATCCCACGAGAGTAACAAATATAACATCAAAACCAAATACATGATTGGGATTGAGATAAATATCCACCAAAGTTTAAATACAGTTAATGTTAGCAGTTAAGGGTAACAGTACGGCCTTCAGCAATGAGAAAACCCAATAAAGTATAGTCGGCTCTATTAAGCCCCAACATGAAAACTATGAAACAATTAAATAGAAAAGGGGTTTAAAAAAAAAAAACGAAAAAACAAATACCGGTATGACCATCGACAAGCACTACTACAGGCTACTGACTTTGGACAGACACATACAGAATGTGCCGAGAGTAAACATGTCTGTGAGTGCTCAACCCAAGTCGGGAATATGAAAGTTGTTTTCCATTCGTTTGATGTGTTTGGGCTTTTGATTTAGCCATTTGATAAGGTAAATTCCTTGGACTTTGGTATTTTTGATATTTTAATATCTTGTTCTTTCATTTTGTATTGATGTATTATGTCCACAAAAACTAGGCACATATTTGTGGAATTGTGGGTCCTCAAATACTTGTTTGGCTTTCTAATTTTGATCTAGACTTCACTGATGAGTACTGTATAGTCTAAACGCGCGTCTGGCGTGTCGAATTATAAGCCTGGTACATTTTATAACTATTGTATCCTTTCAGCTTGAATGACGTGACCACTAGTTCATGAATGTTCCCATGTATATGTTATTCCTATCTACATTCGCTAATCTGCAAGATGCACGTTATCATCTTCATCGACCGGGCAGAATTTCCATCTTTGAATACTAGCACAGTATGCGGTTCTTGCTATGTGGTGTTAAAGCGTTAACTTAATTACAAGCAGAATATAAATGATAAATGTCATATTTTCAATTTAGGCATATCTCGTTAGTGTAACATTTTATATTTATCTTCTTAAATTTTTTTATCATAGATATCACACTTTAAAAAACTCTGTTCAGAGTCACGGATCCGTGTTTATCATTGAATGTTGTTATTGCTTTACAACTGGTTCCAACTCTTAGCTTTCCTAAGTTTAAGCCAATAATTTTTATAAACTGTCATTTGAAGGTGTTACAAGATCTTAATTAAACATAAGACACCGGAAGTTGATAAGGTTTACTATTTAGAATAGGATAAATAATCCACGATGCAAAATAATTTTCCATGACCAGGTCAAACATGCATAAAAGCACTGCTGGCAAGCTATAAAATAAAGATAATTGTGCCGTGTTGATGTAAATGATCTTTGTCCGGTTAGTTAAAGAAATAAAAGAACCCGTCCGCCAAAAATTAGAGAGAGAACACAAGTATAGGATTTCAGAAGCAATGG
Source organism: Mytilus galloprovincialis (assembly GCF_965363235.1). Taxonomy (NCBI): domain Eukaryota; kingdom Metazoa; phylum Mollusca; class Bivalvia; order Mytilida; family Mytilidae; genus Mytilus; species Mytilus galloprovincialis. Next base: position 54,679,417 of record NC_134851.1, read on the forward strand.
TATGTGAGTAATTGGGCATGCGTTCATATGAAGTGGAGTTTTCAAAAAGAAGACAAAACAAAACTGTCTCTTGCTAACTTGCTACGAAATAAACACTGATGAAGATCTTAAATATCCACTATTTTGGATAAAAACTGCACGTTCCCTTTTTAGGGAGGTTTTTCTTCAGGAATTTGTCAATATAAATGATTTAATAAAGTTTACCTATTTAATTTGAAATTTCAACTGCAAGAAATACTTCCAAACGCCATCTTGTAACGATAAATGTCCCTTACGAAACGCTCATAGTCCACAACGCCCTTAAACAAAATCGACCTCAATCACAAAAAAAACATGGTGGTAAAGAAGTTGTATAGTTTGCCTAAAACAATATTCATAACATAAACTCATCTTAGATACCAGGATTAAAAGTTGTATTTGCGCCAGACGCGCGTTTCGTCTACAAAGACTCATCAGTGGCGCTCGAATCAAACACATATATATAAAGGCCGAATAAGGTACTAAGTTGAAAGTGCATGTATCTGTGAAATCATGTGTATCAACAACGGCTGCTAACATGCAAAGACGACCACTGCGAAACGGTCCACTCCGCGACGTTTTAGTTGCGAAGTGGACAAACTGACAATTTTTATCAATTATTTGTCGGCGATCATCATCATTATCATATGCAGGTTTTAAGGAAAATTAAAAGATTGTTTATAAGAAATAGATGTCCTTTTGTACTAATGTGGTTAGGATTTGTTGTATAAGACTCTACAGTAATGTATTATCAATATAATATATGATGCCAGAACATAGTTTTTATCTGATATATAAGTAGGAATGATACTGCATCTTTGCTCGAGCATCCTTGCAAATCGATTGCGCTTTTCTAAAAATAAATTAACCTAGTAATTAATTCGATACTGTACTAGTTACTTCTCTTTGATCGATCATTCCTTATTCACGCCTATCTGATTTGTGACCCCATCTTTTTTTTTAAATGAATCGTTTTTCAAGTCAATACATTTAGTCCGGCGGCTACAAGCATATTTCAGAAGAATTGTGCACATCCTGCTACAAGCATGAAATTTTGCATAGACCTTTCGCAACTATTACTCTTTTATTTCAGATAGGGAGGCATTTGAAAAAAATATCTCACTTCCGGTAAAATCCAAAATGGCGGACATCATACTTAAATCAGCCCTATATCGAAGGCTAGTATGTGAAAAGGTGTAATTATCATGCTACTAACATAATATTTGGTACCAACCTTTGTTATATACTACTGTTTGATATTTATTATAGATAAGATGTCTTCAAAAACCCTACTTCCGGAAAATCCAACATGTCGGATATAGTACTAGAATAAGCTTATTTTTAGGGAGGGTAATTGAAATGTGTTTTAAAGTATTGCTACTATCATTACATTGGGCAGGAACCTTTCTTTTGGGCTTCTCATGGATACAATGTATAAGACATCTCTTTAAAAACCTTACTTCCGGTAATATCCAGAATGGCGGACATAGACATATCAATGTTCTATTTTAATATTCAACTCTTTTCAAAATGTAAAGAAAATGTTTTTGTTGTTGTTTTATTTTGCTTGTCATTAAACTATTAGTTTTCAGTTATCCTCAAAACCACTAATTCTATTCTATTGTAAATTTTTAAATCACACTTCCGGTAAAAAAACAACAACAATATGGTGTTGATTTGAAAAATGAGTCTTAGATAGATTGGTTAAAACAAAATGAAATTACTGAAGTTCTAAAACATTTTTTAAATTACTATTATTTGGCTAAAAATACATGTTTATTCACAGTCACCACCACATGCAAACACAGCAGTGCACGGGAGACCCTATTTTTCACATTAACAACGACTGCGACATCCTCTGTATCTGTATTTGTATGCATACGTTGTCGATACCAATTCTGGCTTTAATATAACGGTTTGAGAGAGCGCCGCCGATTTATTGATTAAGCGTTAGAGCAGATTTGACGTTCTCTACGCTTGATGCACGCACTACAGTGACGTCTAGCTGATTCGACGCGATCACTCAGTCTGTCTTTACAAAGAATGAGTTTGAGTATTGTGGTGTTTTGCTGAGTGGAATGTCAAAACACTTAGAGTGATTCTTTACTTGCTTTTCCACAATATTTGTTGCGTGGTATTCTTCGAACTTCTTGGCAGTTATAATTCTCATAGGACGTCCTTTTTTGAGAAATTCGTCTGGTTCAATAGCGGGAATCAGCCCCTAAACCACTTTGTACATAACTATCAACTTCTAGCTTGTTCGTCTTGCAATTGTCAAGAGGTATGGTAGTTTCAGTTGGGCAAGCATATTGGAGACACACCCGTCCTCTGTTGACTTGTAATCTATGATGATAAATCTTGCCGCTTGCCGTTGCATCCTTTCTAGCTTATTTATGTTTGTTACCGTGTAGGGATCCCATACTATGGATCCATATTCCATCTTTGATCAACGAGCGAGATGTAAGCTTTTTTTTTTGCAATCTTGTGGGCAGTATTTCAAGTTTCTTCTTTGAATGCCTAGTGTTGAATTTGCTTTCTTTGCCACTTTAATATATGGGTGGTCCATTTGAGGTCTTCCGAAATTTGTAGGCCTAGGTCCGGGTTATATTTGACTTGTTGTAGTATGTGTCCATTTAAACTGTAGATTTTATGGCTTTTGTTTCTGATGCTTAGGATGTAGCATTTTTTGGCATTGAACCGCATTCCCCAGTGCATCCACAATGTACAAGCTTCTGACAAAATGATGAGGTCTTAGAAAGGGTTATTTAAAAGTTATCCTCTTTGTCCTTCCCAATCCATTAGATAGTTATCAAAGGTACCAGGATTATAATTTAGTACGCCAGACGCGCGTTTCATCTACATAAGACTCATCAGTGACGCTCATATCAAAATTTTTATAAAGCCAAATAAGTACAAAGTTGAAGAGCATTGAGGATCCAAAATTCCAAAAAGTTGCATTAGAGCCTGATCTGGGTGGCATAAGAGTCAATTTCCAGCTCGTCCCCCTAAACACATGCCTTAGTATATTGCACGTTTTTCATGCTGGAAAAAACTAGACCAAGTTGAAAGAATACCCTCAATTAGTCTTCCCTTTTTCGCAAATAGTTATTTTCTTGATTCGCTAACCATGTTAACCCCATCTGATAAGTTTGTGTGATCTTACAGTTAAACCTCGGTGATTAAGGTTGATCAATCATCATTCTTTATGTCAAAATCACATCTTCAAATGCCATCAATGTCTACCACGCAGACTTTTTTCCTTTTCAAGCAATCAGAGAACCATATCACAACTGGTAAAGACATGGATCACAATAAGTATGTATAATCACTCATTGCCAGGTGCCTTTGAAAGGTCATTGATATATATTTATTCAAAGTTTTTTGCCCTCCCAAACACAATCCATAGTTATTCTACCCCTATCAAGGATAGCGAAACAGTCACGACTATTCGAGTCATGACTCGTTTTTGTTCGTGTTTCATTGCATCAGACACATGTACATGCATCATGATTCTATTGTTAGCCCCTTAATGTGAACATGGTGATAAACTTGAAATACATCTCGAGGTAGATAAGATAGAATATAATGAGAATTTGTTAAAAGAAGCAAGAGCTACATTTAGGGGAAAAGGGAATACACAAACGAATACAAGTCAAAACAGGATTACGACAATAAGAAAGAACTTTTAAGTTTTCATTCGCAACAGCTTGCTCAATAGATTTTGAGGAAAGAGTAGCTGTATCAACAATGGCTCAGGGGGTTCTGTGTTATCCACCACATGGTGATGTTTCAAGCTAAGCATCATGTTCACGAGGAGAAGCTGACCCTTGAATCAATGTGTCTGATGCAGTGAAACACAGACTTAACTGAGTCATGACTCGAACAGTCGATACTGATGTTGCTGTCATTGCTGTTTCGCTTTTCAGTGACATAGGGGCAGACAAACTTTGGCTTGCATATGAAAGTGGGAAAAGCTTCAGATATATATCTATCCATGACCATCCAAATACACTGGGCATTGAGTGATTACACGTCTGCTGGAAAAGGAACAGCGTTGGTGACATGGATGGTATTTTAAAGATGTGACTCTATCATTTAGAATGATGATTAATCAGCCAACATCACCAGATATGGATTTGACAAGGTCATTGATAGAACGATACGTGATTTTGTTGTAAGATCGAACAAACTTATCAGATGGGGTTAACGAAGCAAGAAAAAATGTATTTTCGGAAGAGGAAATACTTATTGAGGCTATTCCCACGACTCGGTCTAGTCTTTTTCAGCAAGTAAAACGTGCAATATACTATGGTGGGTACGAATGAGTAACAAGCTTGGTATTGGTTCCTATGCTAACTAGTCCATCGCTTATGAATGGTGAAGGGGAAAATATGATCCATGGGAACCCTTTTGGACAACTCTTTGTGAGGCCTCTTCATCTTATCAGGAGCTTGTACATTATAGATGTAAGAAACAATACCACGATCTTTGTAAATTTGGAAAATAAGCTCTCCCAATTTAATGATCATGTATTTACGGCCATAAATAAGTCATTCGAAAGATGTTTAAGAACTTTAGTGATTTTATTTTGTTTTAATCAATCTATCCAAAACTCTACATCGATTGATTGATTGATTGATGGTTGCTTAACGTCCAGTGGAAATATTTCATGCATATTCAGGACGAGAACAAGTTCACAATAATCACAATAGGTAGGTTGTTACAATAGAGGCCATCTGGGATGATGGTCGGGATAATTTGGACTGTCACTAGAAAATGAGGGTATATTGGACAGGGACAGAAATTTTGCCTTGCAACAGGCCACCTACGGACCCCTCAAAGAGTTGTGGCAAGGGTTCTTAACGTGCAAAGAGCGTGGCACTCTCTTTACACGAGGCATCATATTTAACGTCCCCCTTCTGACTGGACGTGACTGCGAACTTGATACATCCCGCACAGCCAAACGGACGCCCCTTTGTAATTTACGCCGTATTGTTTTTTTTACCGGAAGTGTTAATTTTGTATTTAAACATTTAAAGCTGAATAGAGTTAGTGGTTTTGAGGATGACGTAAAGCCAAAAGTTTAATGACCAGCTGAAAAAACCATTTTATTATTTTGAAAAATGATTAAGAAAAAAAAAATTAAAATGAAAAATTATCAATATTTCTATGTCCGCCATATTGGATATCACCGGAAGTAAGGGTTTCAAAGACATATGTCTTATACATTTTATCAATGAGAAGCACCAAAGAAAGGTTCCTGCACAATATAATGATAGTACCAATACTTTAAAACACATTTCAATTACCCTCCCTAAAAAATAAGCTTATTCTAGTACTATATCCGCCATGTTGGATTCTACAAGAAGTAGGGTTTTTGAAGACATCTTATCTATATCATATATCCATAAGTAGTACAAAACAAAGGTTTGTACCAAATATTATGATAGTAGGATGTTAATAACACCTTTTCACATACTAGCCTTTGATATAGGGCTAATTTAAGTATGATGTCCGCCATTTATGATTTTACCGGATGTGAGACTTTTTTCAAATGCCTTCCTATCTGAAATTAAAGAATAGTTGAGGAAGGTCTATGCAGAATTTCGTGCTTGTAGCAGGATGTGCACAATTTTTCACAAAGCCGCCGTACTAATTAGATTTCTTTAAAGTAATGAAATACGTAATATCAACTATTTTTAAATTTTAGGATATCAAATCTAAAAAGAATCCGAATTTGCATACCATTAATGAAATGTAATAATACTTTATAAATGTTATGCACCAGGATCGTTTTCAATGGTTTCTCATTATCAGGAATATACAAGGCCAAAAGAGTTGGAAGTTGGCTTTCTTTAGACTGTCAGCTGTTTTCAAATAAAAGACAACTATTAAAAAGTTCCTGAACAGGAAATTTGTATTTTTTTTATGATGGTTTAGATTTTCATTGACTACGAGATAAAAAAAAATGATATTTGTTTTTGTCCAGTCAATATTGAAAGTGCAATTATAGTGAAATATTTACTCGCAGCCAGTTTAGTTCAGTTTTGTCGAAACATGTTAAGATACATCTGGTGAATTATTCGCCTTCATAGAATCTGTATATATGTGAACTTCAGTTTAACCCATTATGTTTAACATTGGTTTCGCATGTGTTAGCCGCGTGAAGTGGTTCTAGGGAATATAATGTCAACATTGAAATTTAACAAAGATGAAAAATTTCGTTGACTTATTTGATCGACCACAAATCATTCTTGTACAGGTAAATATGATGATTAACTCAAGTGTTTAAATCAACCAGACCTTGAGATGAAAAACCACATACCAAATAGGGAATTCTTTCAACACAAAAGAGGGGGGAGAGATACTAGAGGTACATTCAAAATCATATGTCGAAAATTAACAAACTACGCCATGTAAAATTCGCTGCACTTTTTTCGTAAGAGACGTTATATATATTACTGACTTCTGTAATGCAAGTAGACAGGTTCAGGTTAGGTTATTTTTTTCTAATATTTTTTGTTTGATCTCATGTGATTCTGTACATTCTTGTGTGTACCCTTTATTTGTCTCTATTCAATTGAACTAATGTTACCTTAATTTTCTTTGTATCCTTTCTTCTTATGACACGGATATGACCATTATGCAACAAGAAATAAAACTAGAGGCTCTTAAGAGCCTGTGTCGCTCACCTTGGTCTACGTGCATATTAAACAAATGACACAGATGGATTCAAGACAAAATTGTCTTTTGGTGATGGTGATGTGTTTGAAGTTCTTACTTTACTGAACGTTCTTTCTACTTACAATTATCTCAATTTATAATGAACTTTGCCCATTAGTAACATATGTAATTATTTTGTAAAAATTTACCAAATTAATGAAAATTGTTAAAAATTGGCTGTAAAGGGCAATGACTCTTTAAGGGGTCAACTGACCATTTTGGTCATGTTGACTTATTTGTAGATTTTACTTTGCTGAACATTATTGCTGTAATAGTATTCAAGATAATAACCAAAAATGGCATTTTTTTTTTTAAATTACCAATTAGGGGGCAGCAACCCAACAACCAGTTGTTCAATTCCTCTAAACATTTCAGGGCAGATAGATATTGACTTGATATACAATTTAACACTATGTTAGATTTGCTCTAAATGCTTTGGCTTCAGAGTTATAAGCCAAAATCTCCATTTTACTCATCTGTTCTATTTTTAGCCATAGCGGCCATCTTGGTTGGTTTGCTGGGTCACCGCGCACAATTTATAAATTAGATACCCCAATGATGATTGTGGTCAAATTAAGTTAAATTTGGCCCTGTAGTTTCAGGGAGAAGATTTTTGTAAAAGATTACAAAACTTTATGAAAAATTGGTAAAAAAATGACTATAAAGGGCAATAACTCCTTAAGGGGTTAACTGACCATTTTGGTCATGATGACTTATTTGTAGATCTTACTTTGCTGAACACTATTGCTGTTCACAGTTTATCTCTCTCTATGATGTCTATAATAGTATTCAAGATAATAACCAAAAACGACAATCTTTCTTTAAAATTACCAATTCAGGGGCAGCAACCCAACAACCGGTTGTCCGATTCATCTGAAAATTTCAGAGCAGTTAGATCTTCACTTGATAAACAATTTTATCAAATGTCAGATTTGCTCTTAATGCTTATGCTTCACAGTTAGTTATAAGCAAAAATCTACATTTTACTCCTATGTTCTATATTTAGCCATGACGGCCATCTTGGTTAGATGACCGGGTCACCGGACACATATTTTAAACAAGATACCCCAACATTGAGTGTGGCCAAGTTTGGTTAAATTCGGGCCAATAGTTGTAAAAATTAACGACGACGACGGACGACGGACGACGGACGACGGACGCCAAGTGATGAGGAAAGCTCACTTTGCCCTTTGGGCCAGGTGAGCTTAAAAGTGTTGATAATCTTATTCTTCGCTTTATGCACGAAACGCGCGACTGACGTACAAATTACACAATTATAAGGCTGGTATCTTTGATGGGTTTTCTTTACTGAAGCTAAAACAAAAATCATCTATGTTCACTTTGCTCAGTCTTTAGATTTCTCAGTTATGTTTTGTGTACTGTTTGTCGTTCTTAATTAAATGCCTTTTTCGAGATATATTATTGTATACCGTTGTCCGCCCTTCTGTCTGTTTGTCAGTCGGTCTGTCACCCCGTCCATCCGTCCGTTTGTCTATCCGACCGTCCGTCTATGTGACTATTAAAATAACATCCGTTTATTTTTCTGATACATGTATACAGACACGCCATGGATATTTATTCTTAGAAAAAGCGACGGGCGTATTATGTGGTCATGGTGCAGTTCTTTATATGTTTTTGTCATGACAATGTCGGTTTGTTGCGAATTATGAGTTGAGATATCAGTTTGTTATCTTTCGACTCTCTTTTCTGAAAAATCAAAAACAATGTATTGAATATTTTCATTAATTTAGAAAATTTTGACGCGTTCAATTCCTATCACCCAATGACAGTTCAGTTTTAATTTGCAAATTAATTTTTAAAAAAAGCTGCTTCACAATGTATGGAAAACAGTGAGGATGATGGCTTACCTGGTACATTAGGATTAACAAATACAAATACAAAGTTTTTTATTGTCAATTATGACGCCCAATAATTTGAGCAGTACAATTAAGTTCAATTTCATATTGATTACATTGATTATTTAACAATTAAACAAAGTCAACATGATACCTTAGCAGATGATCTGAGAGTGAAGGGTGTACCACCAGGTCAGTTTAATCATTTGATCCTCAATGTGATGACATTATCTTGCTGATTTATGGCTAGGAAAAGATACTGGTTGAATTTTCAAAATTTAACATTTGAAGCCACATTTGAAGCCAACTCTTTGGGCTTTTTTTTTTTAATATTAATTTCTGAAATCCGTTAGGTCTAATAGACTAATTTCTGCAAAATTAAATGTCATGATACAGCGCCTGTGTCACCTGTAATATCATTGACAAATATAAAGTTACACTTCATTTTTTTTTATTTACTTTTTATTATTGAAATATTTTAAAAGGAATCAACTTCCTGTTTGAAATGAATAGGAGAAATTATAAACTATTAATAAGTAGTTTAATAACATAAGACGCTTTAACATGTTTAATAGAGAAACCAAATAACTGTGTCATACATCATTGTAATCCCCGCTTCTTTTTCTTTATCATAGTGTTTGTGAGACATATCTGGTTTGTTTTTTGTTTTCCATATATCTCACGTATTGTACAAACAATTGCCAAAATGTGATGAAATGAAAAATTAAAACAAACGTTTCCCCCTCAGATGAAAGCATTCATCTACTTTATCAAATGTATTCTCCCAGTTTATGTTTTCTCATTTTTCACTTTTATGAACAAATTGTATTACCAATGGTTTAAATGGGGGTTTCCAATTAATCCCTACTAATGTACTATCCTTCCATCGTTGAATCATTCCTCTGACGTTTAAATAAAAAGTCATTATATCAATACGAACACACGTATCTAACTAGATGTGATGAGTTTACTTGCTCTTTCAAGCGCTTTCCTTAGTTTATGTTTGTTACTTTTGTTTTGTCTTAACGTCTCGATTTAGTAGTTTTGAGCATTAGTAAACTACTGTCACCATTGTTTACCCAGTTTATGAATGACTCGATTTTCCAAAAAGTAAGCAAAAAATACATTGTAATAAATACAAAAAATTAAACCGATACGTTACAAATTACATATGATGCGCATTTCTAAACTACACCAGGTGTGCTGAAAGCCGAATATTTGAAAGCCAAAAATGTATAAGATTTAAACAAATTGAAGATCTATCTGACAAAAAAGGACAAAAGCTAAGACAAATGTTACCCTATTGCCTCTTATTCTAATATGTTCCCGAAAATTCAATAATGTCTTGAATCTCTCTCAAATTAATACCGATAATTCTGTGTTTGATATAAACTGTTTAATCGTCGTTGATAATTGTTGGTAGGATGTTTTTAAGCGGAAAAGACGATAATTATAAATCTGTATTTAAAATGGTACCTAACACTACAGGGGAAAACTCTGTAAAATCAACTAAACGTTTTAATCACGTTGTATTGTTAAGGAAATATTAAGCTTCTTAGTGATCAAAATAAAAAGTGTTTGTCAAACTGCTATTTATCCAACCATTTTTGTTTTATGAGAAAGTGATTGGTTCAATTTTTTTTTAATTGTTTTGAATTTTATCAAAGGGTCAAAGTAAATATATTTGTCAAAATTTTATGAAAATTAAACGTGCAAAATTAGTTTTAAGTCAAGGTGTTGGGTACCACCTTAATAAAGAAATAAGTTGATAGTTTTAAAATAATACATGAACCACTTTTTAGATAGAGAAGTCATACTTTGAGAGTTCGATATACGCCTTTCTTTGTTAACTTTATTTACACCGTGTATAAAAAATACTATTTTCGAAATTTAACCTTATCCTGCAAAGCTACTTTCAGAAAAGGTTATCTCAAGAAAATACAAAAGGTTCAAAATCAAATTATATTCTCATTTTAATTGTTCAGACTTAGAGTAATGAAGAAGAGTACGGATCAACAGGTTTATGTTCTTTAAATTAATGTAGGCAAATAATGTTTTTTTTATATACAACTTTGTGTAGTTAAAAACGCATTAACATTTAGTAAAAGACTTTACAAACACTATTTAAATGTATTAACTATATATTTGCTTAAAAAACGTACGTATTGATTTTTTTCATATCTATAATTAGATGTGAAATCTTAATAAATTGCCACCACAAGAATATAACTTCTTGTTCCATTCCATTTATATGGATTAACAAGTGGGTCTGCAACAACAAGTATAAGTGTATAGTGGCGAAATACTAGGTTGGGATCATAGAACACGGGTAGTCCATCGTAAATATCTCGATTGCATCCGGTAAATCGGAGGTTCATATCCCCAACATCTGTTTGAATAATACACCTTGTTTTTTTGTCATCCATTATCTGCATCCTGATTAAGTTTCCTTGGACAAGAAAGGCTCTAGGTGGTTGAAATGTATTTATGTCAATCATATACGGCTTGTCTTCTGGGACTAAGTTAGGAAAAATAGTCCCGAATGATCTGCTAGCAATATTTCCCAAGGCAGCAAACATGCCGTATAGAAACATATTAACCGGACTTATTTCTCCTTGAACAGCAATAGGTTGTGATGCAACAACGGTAGGATCCCAAGGATTTAAAAGTTGGAACTGATAGGTATAACCAGGCTGTATGCATCCCATATAATCGTTTGACACGTTGATATCAAAAAGATTTAGACCGTCGAATGCTACTATACGAAAGCTACCGTGCCAGTGTGATTTCGCAACTACTAGAAATTTTGCTCTAAAATAAAAAAAATAAATAGACAATTAAAGATGCTTCAAGCGAGTATCTAATATTTTATTAATCTAAAGAACAACAATTTATATAGAAAAGCAGTGATTTACTAATATCTGAATGACATTTAAGTCTTCCCCACAGAGAATTGATATATATATATATAAAAAAAAACATGTATTGTATGGTTGTCACTTGCTTAGACTTGTAGTATGATATACTGAATTTTAGTGACTTATAATGCATTATCCAATACGATATATACAAATTGATGGGTTAAATTGCTTACAAATTCAAATACTTGGTGTATTAAAAATAATATAACTTCTACATATGCTTAAAACACTTGTCTTATTTCCATCTGTTGATTCGCCTTACGTGACAGTTATATTTTCATATTGCGTGTGTGGTCGAGTGGTTTACATTGCTTTAGTGTACCAAAGGTGTGAGTTTAAATCCCGTTTAGACACAAAATTTTGTCGGCTATAAATCTAAATCGATATATAGATGAAAGGTGATACACGAGTAAAACACATATTAGATTCATAATTACTCTTAATATTAGCATAACAATGTTAAATCTGCATTTTTTAAATGTTTGTTTTCAGCCGTGTATCACCTTGAGCTGATTGGCCATTATGAAAAAAGTGTGTCATAAATCATATCTGATATTCTTCCTCAGTCATAATAACCTTCCGTCATTTACGAACTGAACAAAATAACACGACGGGTTCCGTATACAATGCAGGAAATGCTTATCCTTCTGGAGCACCTGGTTTCACTCCCGGTTTTAAGTGGAGTTCGTGTTGTTTCTTATTTATTATATATGTTGATGTACATGTCATTTGGTTTTGTGAGTCTTTGTTTACTCCTTGGTTTTGGTTGTTATTGTCTTATTGGTGATCTATCTTGGTGAGACGCACTTGTCAAATAATTATATCTTTGACTGAATCGTACGATCCTTGACGATATATTTTCTTGCTTATCTACAATCAATTCCATCTTCATGAGTGTTTTCATTTTTGACTTTTGATATTTTGAAACATATTAGTGAGTTGGAAATATTAAATCATATTTAAGTAAATTCAAAACGAAAAATCGGTGAAATAATTAATATAACGTCTTGAGTATTTTTTCGGTCTTCTCTAGTTTGTTTTCATATCAGTCAATACTTGAGCTAATTCAACGGTTCGCTGATTTTTACAGAAAATCTATATTCAGCTGGTGTCTTTCTTCTATTCCCACTTTTAAAAAATACTATTCCTTCTATTCCCACTTGCAAATAACAGTAGATGTTTTAATAAATAATTTGTTTTTATAGCAATCAAGGTTAATAAGAATTTCACCTGTATTTTTTTTCAAAGCATAACATATTTGATATACTGTTTAGGTAAAATACCTTATTTATTTGTAATATGTTGGGTTTTTTTTCACCAAAGAAATACTTGAAAATATAGCAAAATTATGATAAATAGATAAGAGTTATTTTTTTTTTCTTTCATTTTTTTTTTTAATTTTTACCTTCAATATTTGTCTGCTGTACCAATAAATTAGATATAAATAATATTATAACCAAGTATAACTTAAGATGCAGAATAAAAGGATACTCTTAAAATATAATTACTTGGACCAATAATCAAATATATGAAATAATAGGTGAAAACTGTTAACTTTACTTTAAAGCATGAGCAATCAGATTTGATGAATTTTAATTGACTGAGTTATCAAAGCTGAAAAAAATTCAATCAGAATCGATTTTGCAAGCTAAGAACTTAGCTGACAAATACTTACTCAGATGCTAACCCCCAAGCTCTGTGAGCTCCAATCTTAAAAATTGATATAAATTGTGGTCCTTGTCCAGTTCGCGTTTGACGTACTCGTCATTTGTCATTTTTTGGACAATCATCATGGATATCCCTGATGAACTGAATGCTTTGTTAGCGGCCATGAAGTTGACTGGTAAAGAACCTGCCTGGAAGTTCTCGGCAAGTACTGACCAGGTGACGGTACAGTTGACGTGGACCAAGGCTAAGGAACAAGAGGCACCCTCCTGTAAACCCAAGCCGGCCCTGAAGAGTAAGTCACCATCCACCAGGAGAAGGAACGCCAAGCGTTACGACCAGGTGATGGCAAACAAAACAGCCGTTGTACCTGCTGCCCCTATCCAACAAACCACCATCACGCAAACCGAGGCAAGAGACAGCGTAGATGGACATGTACTCACACCAACTAAGTACAAAGGGGAACCAGTTGGGGTTGTAGTCAATAGGGATATTGTCACCAGTCCCTACAATTCCAAAAAGGCCTGCCATCGCCTGGTATTCTACACCTCCACAAATGACAGAGACAAGCGCAGTAGGATCGACTTTGAAGAAGGATTTGTCATCGACGACCCAGACCTACTGCGCACACCACCACACACATTGCCCGTCGTAAACGACGACTCCAAAGAGGCAATACAAACAGCCATACTAGCATCACGACCTGATACTCCGTACCAGCAACACCAACGCAGCGGCAGTAAAATGAAGGCTAAAAGACAAACAGACTCCGGTATTTAAAATAGGTAATTCCAGTCCGCAATATCCAGACAGGATAGCCGGACGTGACACATTCACATATCATCATCGTCAAGTCATTACTCAGTGACAATGGCTAATGCAGAAATACAAGTAAAGTTTGTTACAAACAGACTTGGGAACCAAAACCTTGCACACAGTGGGTTTAAGTTCCAGGCAAAGAACAAAAGGGGCATAAGAACTTACTGGAAGTGTTCAACTGCAAACTGTCCTGCCACCATCAATACTTTGAACCACATACCAACCAAAGTCTCAGCAAACCACAACCATGGGTCTGACCACATGCAGCTGAAAGTAGATGATGTCCTCCAGAGAATGAAAGTTCGCTGCACAAATGAGCTGACACCAATTCCAACCATCTACGAGGAAGAACTAGTAAAACTCAGAAAAGATGATTGGAACGACGACACACAAGAACTTGTAGATAACATTCCAACTTTTCCATCTTGCAAGAATACAATGTACAACAAACGCAAGAAGAACCTTCCAGTTTTACCAAAAACAGTTGATCAAATCTAAGTAGATGGCATTTGGACACGTACAACCAAATGTAATCCATGCCTGCTAACAGACGATAACACAGTAGGGCGTATGATTATCTTCAGTACACAAAAGAATCTAACACACTTATCAGCTGCAGATATCATATATGGGGATGGTACATTTTACACCTGTCCAAGTTTATTCCTCCAACTGTACACTTTTCACGCATTGGTTGACGGAGCAATATACCCACTTGTACACAGTTTACTTCATGCCAAGAGTGAACTAGTCTATACAAGGTTCCTGACTCTACTTAAAGATCTTTGCCACCAACGCCAACTACAACGTCAGCCGAAAACTATCTTCCTGGATTATGAAGTCGCCATCCGAAATGCAGCATACTCTGTATTTCCTGGCATCAACGCAAAAGGCTGTTTCTTCCACTATACACACTGCATCTGGAGAAAAGCACAAGAAAGAGGTCTTCAGGTTCCATACAAAAACGACGACGACAATATTCACCAACTAGTACGTCGTGCTCCTATACTTCCACTTATACCCTTTACTGAGGTTGAAGATGTTTGGTTTAATGCCCTAACAGGCATAGTCCAGATTGATACCAACACCAACTACACAGCATTTATAGACTATGTAACAACATACTGGGTTGAACAGAGCAGTCATCTTTGGAACCACTACCTAACACAAGGGCCAAGGACAACAAATCATATAGAGGGATGGCACAGCAAACTGAGGAAACGTGTCACCCATATACATGCACATCCAAACATCTTTGAACTGATTAAACTTCTGAAACATGAGGAAGCCTTCAACGCCATGACTATGATCCAGTATGTAGCGTGTGGGAAGAGACCAGCCCCAAAAAGAAGTATGTAGAAATCAAAATCAGATTAGACGAACTTGAGATTAGACACCACAACCAAGAAGTTACAACAGTATAGTTTGGTGATGCAGCCTCCCATCTTCTTCACGTAGAATAGATTGATAAACTTTAATAGACTTATATAAAATGATTGTCCAATGTTTATGTTACACTGTGTGATTTGATTTAGTACTGTTGTATAATTTGTGTTATATTATGCTTGCTTGAATCCAAAGTTGAATTTGTGTTATAAAAGTAATAAAATAATCATACTTATATTTGTTTTAATTTCTTTCTTTGTTTAAAAAAACCACAGAATTCACACAGATACAAAAATGACTTATTACCTGTCCTAATAAAAAAAAAACACTGAGCCAATTGACAGTTGATTAAAAAAAATGTTTGTACAATATAATCCTTTGTTTGTACAAGTTTTTCTCCTATTCCCACATGAAATTTTGCATTTTCTTACCAGATTTATAAAAAGTGGGAATAGAGGGAATGAACAATTCAGCTGATTGTAAAAAAGTCTTTGTGCAATTGAAAACTTTTTGGCAACATACTAATCAATCAAAGGTGTATATGATATATCTTGATAAAATCATTTTTACAAATTCTACAAAAGAAATTAATTTGAAGTGTTGACTTCGCCATCGATTATAATGAATATAGATGAAAATAAAAACAAACCTGTAATTTGAAACAGACACAAACAATTTAAGTCAAAAATAAAAAGGAAGAAAACTTATTGAAGTCAAATTCCTTCCTGTCGATGTTTTGGGCACAAAATACAAATACCTTTGAACTCTGATATCCACATTAAAGGGACCATAAATAAAGTTTAATTTCTCAATATAAGTTGACAGTATCCATGAATTTAAATAACAAATATTGTTCAAATTAAGGGTTTATTTCGAAAGGGGCAAATCTAAAAGTAAAACAAACCAACCATAAAAAACGAAACGTTACATCTAAAACTGAAAATCAAACAACACAAACCCAAACAAAACTACAGGATGATTTTTTTGTGCTCTGGAAGTGATAGCAGTTCCTACTCAACTTTTAACACTGTACAGTTCCTCCAGTAAGTAGAAATAAGCTGCTATCTGTCATATCACAATTATGGAAAAGAGGACGTGAATTTACGACTAAAAGCGGGACGAAAGACTCCAGAGGGACAACCAAACTCATAAATCAAAAATAAACTGACAACGCCATGGCTAAAAAAAAAGACAAACAGACAAATGGTCGGGTTGTTATCGCTTTGACACATTCCCCATTTTCTCTCTCAATTTTAAATAATAGTACAGAAGACACAACATAGAAAACTAAAGACTAAGCAATACGAACCCCATTAAAAACTTGGGGTGATCTCAACTGCTCTGGAACGGTAAGCAGATCCTGATCCACATGTGCCACCCGTCGTGTTGCTAATGTTATTACATATCCGGTAATTAATCTAATTCGGTAAGTCACATTTGTGAAAGGGAAGGGTATTGTAGTTACGGCATAAAGAACATATCCGATATCGTCTTTGAAACAGTTATTCCTTAACGGTTAAACAACTCGTGATGGCGTCCGTAAAATTTACGAAAGGGATATTTCTACTTCACCATTTGTAACACTTGGTTTAATAGCTTCCTTGTGAGCAGCAATCCTCTTTCAAGAAAATCATGATAGGAAATACAAGCCTGGGAATATCGTTTCAATTGGGAGATATGTTCTCCGTATGCAGGCGCTACTGCAATGTTGCTTCATAGAAATGGGAAGTTCATAATTTGGAAGCTGAAATCATTTCTTTTGTCCTAAAGTTTTGTTTTCAACCGACACTCATTGTCAATTTCTAGACGTAAGTCAAGATATGAAGAAATAAAAATTTCATATCGTTACTAGCACATGGCTTTAATAATGCTATCAAACTTTCGATAGGATGTCTTCAATATAACAATAAAGGACAATTCTTTGATAAAGATTAATCCTATTTGTTAGCATCTAATCTTTATCAAAGAAATCATGATAGAAAATGCCATAAAATGTTGTATTAGCTCAGAGGAAGAGACCATGCAACCAAAAAGGTTATTCAATAAAGTAAAACGTAGACAGGATATATAACTTTGCATATAGAAGTAAATTATGTTACAGTGAGTTGACTATGGGTGTTACTGTAAAACTTTACCTATAGCTCAACCTGTTTTTAAAATTGACAACACAATAGGGACATTTAAATTGACCAGCTGGTATTGTTAGATTTAAATCTACCGTGATGCTACTGGTAAAAAATTTAATTCACCTAACCCAAAGTTTCAGCATGCTTTTTTCCTGAACTTTTTCTTACCTAGCATTATTCTATTGAGAGATTTTTATTTTACTGTCATTCAAAATATTATGAGTGATCAAGCCAAACATGAATGACTATACCATATGTTATTTTCTTGCAGTTTATTTAAAATTGCATGGCCTAAAATGCACTACATTTCATCTGGGAACAGTATATCTAACATATATGTTCCTGATTTCATCTTAATGTTTGCATAGCCACTACTAGCAGTGTTTATACCCTAAATAATCCAGTCGTAATATTTCACTCACTTTATGAAACATCAAAATCATATTTGAATAAACAATTTCATTTATTTTTTTACACTAATATTTGACATCTCATCCAGAATTCCAAAGATTTTAAATAATTCCCAATTTTATTCATTTTTCACTACTTCACTAGTTTTTTTCTAAATCCATAGTATAAATTCTGATTAACTTCCAATGATATACATCCTAATTTAAATTTGCAGAATCTATACATAATTCAGAATCTTGTTTTTTTTTTATCATTTCCATTACTATATTCCAAATAGTTATCCTCACTTTACAAATATTTTGTAATATTTTATTTATATTTTTACTATATATCACTTGATTTTAAACATTTCATTTCATATCCTATGACAAATTTCCAAATCAAACAAATCCAGAATTTTATAATAACTATTTCCAATTTCACATTCACTTAAAACATTTGCTCATGTTAGGAATATTTTAGAATATTTAACTTTCATTTTTCACTTTATCACTAGATTAGACTTATTAATATCCACTGCATTAATTCAACATTTTATTTCATTTCCAAGATCCCATTTAAATGGTAAATCATCTTAAGTTTGTAATAGATCCCAAAATTAATAATGAATGATTTTAAAATCACATTTAAAGCCACAGAAACATGTTGGATGAACTCCCACTATATCTCTTACTTGAATTCCAGTTTTGAAATCTTTTAATCTTTAACATAACTAAATCCCATCGTATGAAAATTTGAACACAGCATTTTATGCACAAAAGTCGCACTAATATTATAATAGATTTCAAAGAAAAAACACAGCAAGGTATACTCTAAAATTATTTTCGAATTTTACATGTACAACATCATATGTAAGCCCCACAAAACAGTTTGAATAAATTATTTCCTCCTTGGTGTCCTTCATGACAATAAAATCTTGAAAAAAACAACATCACATTTTAAGAAGCAAAATTGCTATAAAAAATCTAAGAAGTGAATTCAAATAAAATAAATCCAATATTGTATGCACAATGACACCAAAAGATTTCAAACATTGCAAATAATAATCCAACATGAGAATCTTGAAGGGTCATGTGAACAACATATCCCTCTGAAAATTTAAACTGTAAACACCTAAACAGCTATTTCTTGTTTCACTGGCAGATGGACAATACTATATATAAGGGTTAGAATTTTAAAGAAGCATTTAGTATGTAAAAACAGTTTAAATTTTCAAACATAGTAATACATATTTAATTTAATCTTTTACTGATTTAGAATTTTAGGTAAAAAAATAGCTAAATCATATATATCAGGGATTTAAAACAATGAAAACCAAAACTATTTCCTTCCCTATCATTTTTTTAATAGAATAATCCTAGGTAAGAAAAAGTTCTGGAAAAAAGCATGCTGAAACTTTGGGTTAGGTGAATAAAAATCTTTACAGGTAGCATCAAGGTAGATTTAAATCTAACAATACCAACTGGTCAATTTAAATGTCCCTAGTGTGTTGTCAATTTTAAAAACAGGTTGAGCTATAGGTCAAGTTTTACAGTAACACCTAAAGTCAACTCACAGTATCAAAAAGGATTTTCAGCACAGAAAATTTCATATTAACAAAAAGTAAAATCACAAAAATACTGAAACCAAGAGGAAAATCATTTTGGGAAGTCCATAATCACATGGCAAAATCAAATAACAAAACACATAAAAAACAATACATATATTTTCTTGCCAATATCGATTTAGTGGCTACTGGGTTGGTAATATATGTAACTATATATAGAAAACGAAAGCAACATGTTAAATAATTAATGCGTTCGAACGCTTTTTCTGGATTTACCTTCATCAGAAATGATCAAAGCCGAATAAATGAAAGTTAGGAATGTATAAGACTTGAAACAGTTTTAATCTGTTTTGATAGTCAAACGTTCTTCAATAGAATTGTTGTTTTTTCAAGAAATAAACGCAGAATAATCAAAATATGAAAATTGATATGATTTAGTTAATCGATGACAAGAAAATCGTCATGGTTTTGATCAAGTTTGTCATGGCTTAGATCTAAATTAATTTATATGTGTTTCAGTACAATATTTATATTTCGTTTAAAAATACTTGAAATTAAACAAAGTGGCACAATTAACCAACTGACTAAGAAAAAAAAAGCCATTTTAAATTTGAAGAGTGTGATCGGGATATATTTTTACTAGTTAACTTTTCGTGACTTGTCTTTGTATGCAAATTGTACCACTACGAGTGTCTTGTAGAAGATTTTGGAATAAATGAGCCGTCATGTAATCCAACATACAAAAATACACATTTTTGATTTTTGATCCTTTAAGATTTAGATTCCATTGATATATCCCTCAACTTCCCCCTTATGCATGCCTTATATATGATATAACTAAAGGCAACAGTAGTATATCGCTGTTCAAAACTCATAAATCCATGGACAAAAAACAAAATCGGGGTAACAAACTAAAACTGAGGGAAACGCATTAAATATAAGAGAACAACGACACAACACTAAAATGTAACACACACAGAAACGGACCAAGCATCAGACAAAATCCCACGAGAATAACAAATATAACATCAAAACCAAATACATGAATTCGGGTTAGACAAGTACCGTGACACGTCTTATCGCAATGTGAAATTACACTCAAAAATAAGCAAAAACACGACGCAACGTTAAAATGTAACACACATAGAAACAAACAATAATATAACAATGGCCATATTCCTGACTTGGTACCGGACATTTTTGAAGGAAAAAATGGTTGGTTGAACCTGGTTTTGTGGCATGCCAAACCTCGCACTTTAATAGCAATGTTAAATATAACATTGAAATGACAACATAATATTACAGGACTACAATACAAATAAATAGGAGAACGTATTAGACAAAGAAACACATGATTAATGGATAACAAAAAGCATCAGGTTTAAAATTCAATACGCCAAAAACGCGCCTCGTCCACACAAGACTCACCAGTGACGCCTAGATATAAAATATCGAAAGTGAAAAAAAGTACAAAGTTGTACAGCACTGAAGATCAAAAGTTGAAAAAGGTTGTGTCAAATAACGTCACTTATAGTCTAATCTACCAGAATTTATGTAAAATTAAACCTTGTGCGTTTTTAACTTAATATTCTTAAACAAAAATGTATTTAATTTGTATCGTACTGTTATGTCAATAGACGCTGAACATTCATTTATCAATATATAATGAGTGTATACGGAGTTAACTCCCCCTTGTGAAATCAACTGGTAATTGCTTTTACCTGATAATCTCGATGAATGGCAAAACAAATTTCAAAGTAAAAAAAAAAGCATACAAAACAGCCTTCAGCATATTAAAGGGACAAACATGCAAAAATACACGTAAGTTTTTCAGCAAATACACATGTCATATAAAACAATAATAGCATAATTAAAACATAAATCAGCAAAGATAAAATCTAATAAGCCCTTGTTTGAAATTAATCTCATAAGGTTCGAAAAAATGTATTGCAGAATATTTAAAATGATATGAAATGAAAGCACTAGTAGGACATACTTTAAAATAATAAAATCTTTTTAAATTTCAACTATTCAGCAAAGTGATCCGAACAGGAGTAAGCGTGTCAATGACGTGTTAAGCTTTCGCTCAGGTTCCAAAACAAGGAAATATGAAATTTACAAAGATTTCACACCGTAAGTTTAGATATAAGATTTATCTTTATTTAAAAATCGAGCAAGTCGATTGTTTGAAACTAGACAAAACTTTTATACGTTTAAGAAAAATCTTACAATAAGATCAGAGGTATACGTTGACGAGAGATTGCTTACAAACAACAAAAATAACTAAAAGACTTTTACAATTCAAATGCTTGTCTTCAACAATTGATAATACTAAGATCTAAACCGAACTGCGTCAAAACAAGTAGAAACTACAAACTTTTCTATTGTAAAAAACATTATGATTTAACATAATAAAACAATGGACAACATTAATGACTTCGAAGAGACACGTGTTCATATGTTGCTAACTCAATCTTTTTGACTTAGTAAAAATTAATCCAGAAAACTAACAAGAAGAACATGTTTGAATAGTGATTAAGATTATAAAACAATGTGACTGCTTTTCCCCAAGGTTTGACTTTTTTCAATTATTATATCTGATTGTTTTGCTCACATATTGCTCTCAATCTAACGGAATGCTATATATGTTTTGACTGTAAAAAATTGAAATCTTTTGCTAGCTATTAAACAGGTTTTATCCACTTTTTTCTACGGGAAATCCCTGTAACAGTTCAGGAATATGATAAATGTTTTCCATTTGTTTGATGTGTTTTAGCATTTAATTTTGATTTAGGAATTTCAGTTAAAATATACTAAATTGAATGAAATAATACTTACACGTAAGTCATTGGTGACAATTGAGAGCCTAGAAACGACATTCTTGAAGGATTGCTTTGATTTGAATACCTGTAAGCAGACCATTCAAATGCCAATTAAAAAAATACCAATTGCAGCATTTTAGACAGTCAAAGCATGGTTACTTTTTATAAGGTTAGGAAACTTAAATCGTTTTCTGTCAACGATTCAACACTCTTAATCAAAAATAAAGAAAGAGGCACTAAATCAAAGCCCCATGGCCTTCTGTATTAAATTCTCCAATTTCATACATTTTATAGCTATCTTGTACTAAGTTTAAATAAATTGACAGGCAATGTTCCTCATTCTGACTTGTGCTGAAAAATTTGACATGCCTTGCATTGCTGTTAAAGCGCATTGCTTCCCAGAAGTTTGGTAGTACAAGAACATCAGGGAAGATGTACCCTCAAAATCAAATGTCATATATATATTTTTTTCATTATAAAAAGGAATCTTTTTTTGAATTACTCGATACAGTATGTTATACTCATTGGAATCAAGAGTTGCTGACAATAATATATAAATGTGGAATATCTGTTTCACAGATTACGACCGATAAGTTCAAACTTTTCTGTGTCTATTGAATTTTCAAGTAATTTTGATTGTTGCATTTACCTGATATCACGTTATGTTTCCTAGCTGGCTTTTACAGTTAAAATCAATAGGTCTTCAGAACGTATAATGGCGGCTATGAGGAAATAATTAACTATTATTATAAACATGCTACCTTTGTTCTATACTTAAATTTAAGTTTAAAAATCATTCGGTAAAAAACCTCACAGTATTTGAAATATGAGCTGATATCCTTTCTTTTCTATCATAAAGGAAAACAAGGAACTAAATAATTTACTTATTGATATTGAGGGACAAGTCATATCTAATATGTGTATTCTAAAATGCACAAGGATAATATTTACGCTAAAGACTCTTCAATAGTGCTATTCTGGGCAGCAATATTACATTTCTAACTTTAAACCAATTGTTCCAAAAATAAGATAAACTGCACTTACTATTAACGTCAAAATCATGTTATATTTGGTTTTCTGTTAATAAAAGGAGATACGGGTGTATGGAAATATTACGGAGCCCTGTTGGTCTCACACAGATTATAAAGTGTCTTTTGAAGTCCTGCGCTAAAGATGTGTAAAGTCTAGCGCTGAAGATGTAAGTCTAGCGCTGGAGATGTAAAGTCCAGCGCTGAAGATGTAAAGGCAAGCGCTGGAGATGTAAAGTCAAGCGCTGGAGATGTAAAGACTAGCCCTAGAGATGTAAAGTCTAGCGCTGGAGATGTAAAGTTCAGCGCTGAAGATGTAAAGTCAAGCGCTTGAGATGTAAAGTCTAGCGCTGAAGATGTAAAGTCAAGCGCTGGAGATGTAAAGTCAAGCGCTGGAGATGTAAAATCAAGCGCTGGAGATGTAAAGTCTGGCGCTGGATATGTAAAGTCAAGCGCTGGAGATGTGATGTTAACCAGCATGTATAGATACCAGGCTCAAGCTAGCAGCCACTCGCTAGCAGCCACTTCGCTAGCAGCCAGTTTTCAGATATGTCTAAAAACCCAAAAGTTGCATAAGATTCAAACGTACTAAAAATGTTTTTATTAAATATATAATCACAAAATAGTCTGTTTTAATATATGATTGAGAAGCCAAAGACACTATTCAATGTTTTTTTTTTAAATTTACATGTTATTTCCTGTTCATTAATTCAGAGACAATCCGTATACCAAACAGCGTGCTGCACGCATTACATTTTTATCAGTGCTTGTAGAATCGTAAATAGCTATGAGATTATTTAAATGAATGCAAAATTGTTGTTACATGGTATCGAGTTTTCCCTAAGAAATTGATTTGTGATATTGTAAGAAGTAGCTTTCCATAGTCTCGGCATCCTGTCAAGTAGTTCCTAAAATATATCAATAGTTCTGCATTACAAGAATAGAAAATTGCACTCGTGCTTTGCTATTTTTTTATCAGACAAATTTGTTTTGACAAAAGATTCTACTTGTGAACAAGCGGATTTCGCTCACATTTGATTATACGAAAGGTTTATTTGTTGTACTTAATGTATGGTGTGCACGGAAAAATAAAATTAGCAATTTATAAAAATACCTACCTTAAGACCTATGGTGAAGTTGTCCCACCTGGGCCATTTGGCCCATTGGACCTTAGACCATTACTTATCATTTGCACCTAGTGGGTAAAAAAGTATTGCCGTAGGGAATTTTTGACAGACTTTTGAAAATTTGGGGTAGGCATGTTAGACCCTTTAGACCGAAGTTCGGACCTATGGTGAAGACAAACTATGAGTTGTCCCACCTGGACCTTTTGGCCCATTGTACCCTAGCCCATTACCTACCATTTCCATCTAGTGGCTAAAAAAGTATTGCCGTAGGGAATTTTTTACACTCTTTTAAAAATGCGGGTAAGGCATTTTTTTCAAATCTAACTTTGGACCCATGGTGAGGACAAACCATGAATTGGGTCCGTGCATATCTGCGTCCATTCGTTTTTCGTTTTGAAATATCAAAAACAAAAAACAAAAAACGAAAGTGTTTTCATTTTTCGTTTTTGATTTCATAAAAACCAAAATGAAAAACGAAAGTGTTTTCATTTTTCGTTTTTGATTTCTTAAAAACCAAAACGAAAAACGAAAGTGTTTTCATTTTTCGTTTTTGATTTCTTAAAAATTAAAATGAAAAACAAAAGTGTTTTCGTTTTTCGTTTGATTTCACAAAACAAAAAACGAAAAACAAAAGTATTTTCATTTTTCAATTTTGATTTTTCAAAAACTAAAATCGAAAAATGAAAGTGTTTTCATTTTTCATTTTTGATTTCACAAAATCAAAAAATGAAAAACGAAAGTGTATTTATGCCTACCCCAAATTTTCAAAAGTCTGTCAAAAATTCCCTACGGCAATACTATTTTACCCACTAGATGCAAATGATAGGTAATGGTCTAAGGTCCAATGGGCCAAAAGGTCCAGGTGGGACAACTCATAGTTTGTCTTCACCATAGGTCCGAACTTAGGTCTAAAGGGTCTAACATGCCTACCCCAAATTTTCAAAAGTCTGTCAAAAATTCCCTACGGCAATACTTTTTTACCCACTAGGTGCAAATGATAGGTAATGGTCTTAGGTCCGATGGGCCAAAAGGCTTAGGTTGGCAACTCATGGTTTGTCCTCACCATGGATCCAAAGTTAGATTTGAAAAAAATGTCTTACCCCAATTTTTAAAAGAGTGTAAAAAATTCCCTACGGCAACACTTTTTTAGCCATTAGGTGGAAATGGTAGGTAATGGGCTATGTTCCAATGGGCCAAAAGGTCCAGGTGGGACAACTCATAGTTTGTCTTCACCATAGGTCCGAACTTAGGTCTAAAGGGTCTAACATGCCTACCCCAAATTTTCAAAAGTCTGTCAAAATTCCCTACGGCAATACTTTTTACCCACTAGGTGCAAATGATAGGTAATGGTCTAAGGTCCAATGGGCCAAAAGGTCCAGGTGGGACAACTCATGGTTTGTCTTCACCATAGGTCCTAACTTAGGTCTAAAGGGTCTAACATGCCTACCCCAAATTTTCAAAAGTCTGTCAAAAATTCCCTACGGCAACACTTTTTTACCCACTAGGTGCAAATGATAGGTAATGGTCTTAGGTCCGATGGGCCAAAAGGCTTAGGTTGGCAACTCATGGTTTGTCCTCACCATGGATCCAAAGTTAGATTTGAAAAAAATGTCTTACCCCAATTTTTAAAAGAGTGTAAAAAATTCCCTACGGCAACACTTTTTTAGCCATTAGGTGGAAATGGTAGGTAATGGGCTATGTTCCAAATGGCCAAAAGGTCCAGGTGGGACAACTCATAGTTTGTCTTCACCATAGGTCCGAACTTAGGTCTAAAGGGTCTAACATGCCTACCCCAAATTTTCAAAAGTCTGTCAAAAATTCCCTACGGCAATACTTTTTACCCACTAGGTGCAAATGATAGGTAATGGTCTAAGGTCCAATGGGGCAAAAGGTCCAGGTGGGACAACTCATGGTTTGTCTTCACCATAGGTCCGAACTTAGGGCTAAAGGGTCTAACATGCCTACCCCAAATTTTCAAAAGTCTGTCAAAAATTCCCTACGACAATACTTTTTTACCCACTAGGTGCAAATATTAGAATGGTCTAAGGTCCAATGGGCCAAATGGCCCAGATGGGACAACTTCACCATAGGTCCAAAGGTAGGTTTCTTTTATAAATTGCTAATTTATATTTCCCGTGCACACCATACATTAAGTACAACAAATAAACATTTCGTATAATCAAATGTGAGCGAATTCCGCTTGTTCAGAAGTAGAATCTTTTGTCAAAACAAATTTGTCTTACAAAAAAATAGCAAAGCACGAGTGCAATTTTCTATTCTTGTAATGCAAAACTAATGATACTTTTTAGGAACTACTTGAAAGGATGCCGAGTCTATGGAAAGCTATTTCTTACAATATACAAAATTAATTTCTAATGGAAAAGTCGATACCATGGAACAACAATTTTGCCAGCATTTAAATAATTGCATAGCTATTTACTATTCCTTATACACTATTAAAAATTGCGCGCAGCACGCTGTTTGGTATATGGAAAGCGAATACTATTGTCTCTAAATTAATGAACAGGAAATTACATGTAAATTAAAAAAATATATTAAATAGTGTCTTCGGCTGCTCAATCATATATAAAAACAGATTATTTTGTGATTATTTAATCGATAAAAACATTTAAAGTACGTTTGAATCTTATGCAACTTTTGGGTTTATAGACATATCTGAAAACCGGCTGCTAGCGAAGTGGCTGCTAGCGAGTGGCTGCTAGCTTGAGCTTGGTTGTACAGATTTGCAATCGGGTCATAACATTTTCAAGATGGCCGCCATTACCATCGAAACAGCAAAAATGTCAAAAAAATCAATATGCTCCAAAGTTAATGAAACTTAACACAAATATTGACTGGTATATGGAGATGTCCCATTTGACTTTGGAATTTTCAAAATGGCCGCCGTTACCATGGAAACAGCTAAAATATCAAAAATTCTAACTCTTTCGTTATAAGACCCAAACTGGATTAAACTTTATGAAAATGTTACCCAGTATGATAAGATGTCAAGACAATATTTGGATAGTCCAAAATGGCCGCCGTTGTTATGGAAACTGGGCAAGTTTTACATTGACCCTATGGGAAAATGCATAAAATCAGCATTTTATTAAAGAGTATTTCACCAAAGCCAATGAAACAGTACTGATATATAACATCACATGTGGCAATGAGATGTCTGCTTTTAGAATTTTGGAATTATCTACTGTAACCATGGTTGCAGCAAAAATGTTCAAAATTTCAAAAAAAATTAAAGTCCTGCAAACTGGATGAAACTTTACAGGAATGGTAACTGACATGTGTAGAGTTGCATTTTGAAGTCGGAATTTCAAAATGGCCACCGTTACTATGGAAACAGCAAAAATGTCCAAAATTTTAGAATGCTCAAACTTTACAAAAATAATAATTTGTATGTGTAAATAAACTCTTTAACTTTGGAATTTTCAAATGGATGCCGCTCGCCTGGCAATGGGGGAACGAGGGTGCCATCCTTTATTGCTAGCAATTACAAATCTTGACTTTACATCTTCAGCGCTAGACTTTACATCTCCAGCGCTTGACTTTACATCTCCAGCGCTTGACTTTACATCTCCAGCGCTTGACTTTACATCTTCAGCGCTAGACTTTACATCTCCAGCGCTAGACTTTACATCTCCAGCGCTTGACTTTACATCTCCAGCGCTTCACTTTACATCTCCAGCGCTTGACTTTACATATCCAGCGCCAGACTTTACATCTTCAGCGCTTGATTTTACATCTCCAGCGCTTGACTTAAGATCTCCAGCGTTTGATTCTACATCTCCAGCGCTTGACTTTACATCTTCAGCGCCAGACTTTACATCTCCAGCGCTTGAATTTACATCTTCAGCGCTAGATTTTACATCTCCAGCGCTTGATTTTACATCTCGAGCGCTAGACTTTACATCTCCAGCGCTAGACTTTGCATATCTCCAGCGCTTGATTTTACATGTCCAGCGCTTGACTTTACATCTCCAGCGCTAGACTTTGCATATTTCCAGCGCTAGATTTTACACATCTCCAGCGCTAGACTTTACATCTCCAGCGCTGGACTTTACCTCTCCAGCGCTAGACTTTACACATCTTCAGCGCAGGACTTTAAAAGACACTTTATAATCTGTGTGAGACCAACAGGGCTTCGTAAAATATATATAAGGAATACGTAGGGTGTTTTGTGAAAACAGAAATTGTGGGATTTACGCTACATTCAAGTCCACGCGTATGCATTCATACACAATTTGTTTTAAAATAATGTTTACCGGTCGAAAAAACAAGAATTTTTTTATTATGAAAATCGCACTGAAGAGGAGAAACCCTTACAATTTTTAGATTTTTTTAATACTTGTTCTTTTTGTTTTTAACTTTAAATATGGCTGTAGGGAGTATAATTTTTTCATATCAACCTTTAACAAATTAACTTTTGCGTATTTTCAATGATTGTAAGATTTTAAAGTCTGTCAAAATTCTACGATAACAATATTTGATTGTCAAGTTTGATTTTTTGGGGAATGGAATGGTTATAAAAGGCGCCTCCGGGTGCAGGAAATTCTCGCTGCATTGGTGGCCTTCAGCTGCTGTCTGCTTTTTAATTTGGTCGGGTTGTTGTCTCTTTGACATTTTCCCCGTTTCCATTCTCAATTTTATATTTTATGTTTTACTTTGTTCTGTATTTTTTTCTCTCTCTCTCATTTACCTGTTTTTTGTCGTTGATGGTATCTTATTTAATTGTTCTTTGGCACATTCTTGATTTCTCAACGAAACGATTTTCTGTTCCTTAGAATACAATTTAAGTAAATTTGTACGTTAATGTCATGTGATTTTCTCCCGAGTAATTTTTTTAAATTTTGCATTTCTCTAAAATATCACAAACAAAATACTTATTGTTTAATGCAAGAGCTATCAAACGCGAGAGAATAAAAATTTCAAATGAAAATCAATAAACCAGTTCACATAAATTAACACATTCCAAAACATTATTATTCTCTTCTTCGGTTATAGGTTGCATTTCTGTAAATATTGACAATGCAATTTCCCAAAGGAACTCCTTTTACGGCTAAAACTGTACCACTTTTGATGAAGTTTTGAAAAAATTCTTATCCTAGAATTGAAAGTTCATATGCATCACAATTTTTTTCAAAGGTCAAAATAGTATAGGGCTGTGCGACATATTTTCAACGTTTATATGTCCTGAACTTCTCAGAGTTTAAACTAACACTAATTTTCTTAACTACCCCTACCTCGAATGAAAGGTTACCACAGATTTCAATGTAAACAATATGCACGTGTATATTTACTGGTAACATTCCCAAGTTATGTCTCTGTGAGATGGAACACAGAGAGCATAACTGGGAACCAGTATGTAAAAAAAATTCTTAACTACCCCTACCTCGAATGAAAGGTTACCACAGATTTCAATGTAAACAATATGCACGTGTATATTTACTGGTAACATTCCCAAGTTACGTCTCTGTGAGATGGAACACAGAGAGCATAACTGGGAACCAGTATGTAAACAAAATTAATTTTCTATGAATATTCAAGATCTCCCCAAAAGAGGCGTGGTTTGAGAAACAGCTGTATTTACAAAGTGCAACCTAAAATGAGCTTATTTCTTTTCAAAACATTGTCTTGACATACATACAACACGGAAGCGTTTGAGACAATTGTTTTTTAATTTTTCAAAAGACTGTACTGTAAAACGTGATGTTATTTTCTTTATGAAATAATGTCCATTAATTACAGATGTTCCATCAGGGAAAGTCGACCCCCACTCATCAGTTTCTTCTCCTGTTAACATAATAATAGCTCCCCGATGCAGCTTTAAGAAGGAAGAGACAATTTTCCTCGTCATCACATAAATTGCAAAAATTTGACCGGTATTTATCATAGCAACGAATGTCTCGTCCTCTGAATTGGAATCCTAGCTCTCGCTCTACTTTGACTTCCAACGAAATGCCAACTAGATCAGTAAACAAACAATGGTCACGCTCAAGGCACCCGCCACAATAGCATGACACGGTTCGAACTAGTACCGTTTGTAGATTTTTTGTTTCTACTCGATGTATGATCCGTAACCCCTTTATTGGTTTAAACGATTTTCTATTTCTAGGAATTTCTTCTACATATTTAAAAAATCTTCGATTGCACGCATATGACCGTGGTGTTGTTAATAATTAACAATTCTACAGCCGGACGGATCCGACATTATCCGCGTATAACGGCAATATCTGCTTGATTTTTCAAAAGTCCACCAGCGGCATACTGTGGACCTTTCTATGACAACTTTTAAAATAGTTCCTAATTATTTGTTTATATCCAAATTCGGCTACAGATTCTACTTGGGTACCAATGCAATGACCTTTAATTGCATTTGTCTTCGTCATTAGAACTTAAATCTTACTAGTGGATAGATTTCTCATTGACAACCACACCACATCTCCTTATTTATATATTTTGACACTAACAGATTATTTCTAGTAGTATTTTTTTGTTCTACTATTAAGTATATGGCGTTAAAGAGCTTGGATTGCGGTTTTTGTTGTATTTAAGTCTCATTGTTTGGTATGGTGACACAATTATCAACTATATCGACTTCAATATCGAACACGTCGACCTAACACCTGTCAAGTCAGTATAATTATCTAACAAGTCAACTTGAAAATATCAGACATGTTGAGTTGAATATTTGACATGCCAACCTGAATATCCAACATGTTGATTTAATGTCCAAAACTTTCTTCGTCAATATCTATGTAAGGCAACATACAGTATCGATGATTTTTATTTGATACATATATAATTTTAAAATATTAATCATAAAACGGAAAAATTTCAACCTATGTTTGGAAATATAAAAAATCCAATTAGCTGAACGTATAACATATCTCCGTATTTGATTGTTTACACATGTGTCAGTGTGTCCGTTTTCGTATACATGCATGCATTTCAATACTTTAATTAATACGAATAATCATTATGTATGATATGCTAGTTGTACTTGAGGCTATAATAATGTTCTCCACTGAAGATATTAATTTTGTTTATTTCATATCGGTTGAGAATAAGATGCTCTTATTGGATAAAAAGGGGTCACATGTAATTCATTATTCTTCAGTAATAAATTCCATCGTTCATTAACAGAACAAAACGGACCAGAAAACCGGTTGTTAACAAACTTTTGCATGATAATGACCGGTGTGGCGTGGTTTCCGTCTGATAATGACCGTTGGGGCGTGGTTTCCGTCTGATAATGACCGTTGGACGTGGTTTCTCTGTTAATGACCGCTGGGGCGTTGTTACTCTGTTAAGATAGATGTATCTTTAATAAAACATATTCCTGATTTGAATATTATATTTAAGTTGTTGAATTGTTTATTATATGTTTTCGTTAACTATAAAATTAAAGAGAACTTGATTAAGTATTTATATACTGAAAAAATGCACTAAAATGAATAGTAGTATTAATACGACTGGTCCTTACTCTGTGCCATAGAAATCTTAAAACTACTCGAGTTTGCTTTAGGCATTTAGAATTTATTCGAATTTTCCAAAACATGGTTTCTCAATGAAATAAACATAATAGTTCTTGAAAAACTGGTCATTATCGTGATACATGGACTGCCCGTAGGACAGAAGTATTGACTGCGACAGCGATAATGACCTCGCCTTTGGCTCAGTCATTATCACTATCTTAGTCAATACCACTGTCCTGTGGGCAGTCCATATATCACGATAATGACCAGTTTTTCAAGAACTATTATATAAATATACATGTAGAATTTTGTTGTTGTTGAGTTTCTGTTTCATTAGCTTAACAAAAAATGACATGAAAGAAAAAACATTTGAAAGAAAAAGTATATTCTGAATTAAGTTTTAGATGTTTTATAACAAAATAAATATGTTTCAAAAACCGCCATAACGAGAAAAAAAAAACCGATGAACGCCAAAAACGTCAAAACTTATTTCTAAAGATTTGTAACAACTGTTTTTTAGTATTTAAAAAAAAAATGAAGATGCCATTTTTGTGACATTTTGGTAGACATCCTTTCAACGCATCAGTAATCGAAATAAATTGACAAAAATTTAAACGAATGCATACTTCCGTTTCTTTTTTATTTGGAATTTATCATATTGGCTTCATTTCTCCGTTCCGAAATGCACAATCCCTTTTTTTCCTTCGTTTTCTTTAAAAACCATCGAAATTACTAACGTTAAACGTTAGTTAAAAGTTTTGTGACGGGAGCCCTGTGGGGACTCATATACATAATTAGATTTTATGTAATGCTAAAAAGGAGACTGCGATATGAATAAATGCAGTTCAGATGTTCCAGTTTAACGGACATGTAGTATTTTCTGACTAGATAACATACTTTACATATTTTTACTAGGTATTGATAATTTCAAGTAGAGCATGTTTTTTTAAACGTTGTTGTGACAGTGTTTTTCGGGGCTTTGATTTTGATTATGATGTCGAAGTTCTCATTGAATTCGTTCTTTTAAATTGGGAATCAATGTTTTTAAAGCATTTTCCAAGTTCGTTTTACATAATGATAATTGATATAAAGACTTTAATGACAAACAATCTCGCTTTCGATGGATTCTCATCTGTTATGCCGCAAAGAGCTTATATTTTTCCTTTAGTTTCTACAAGCTGAAATGAATTCTTCCAAGGTCTACTCGATTCGAAAATGGTGTCGATTACGTCATACAAATATGACATCACAAAGCCCTAACGTTCCTCTTCCAAATGGTATACAATTTTTATATTTTATTTACTTATGGGTATCCGAAATTAGGAGGAACCCTCAAAAACAATATTAGTATGTTACCCGTCTACACGCAAAAACATATGATTTGTCTCGTTTGTTTTTGAAAAGCTTATTGACAAAAGTGAATAAAAACTAATAAGCCACCGTAAAAATAATGTTTTAAGTGCTCCGAAGATTTTAACACAAAAAACCAGTTGATCTTCTTTTTTTTTCTTATTTTAAGCCGATTATTGGTCAGAGGTACATGAAATCAGAAAACGTCACCAACACCGAGCGTAACGTCAGGTAGATATTTGCTTTGTACGTCTGTGATGGTGACATGTATTTTTTTACCAATTGAAACCTCACTTGAACAGTGAAATATTACGAATGACCAACTATCCTTACAGGACAAAACCGAAACTTTAAAAATCTAAAATCCTAATTACAAAATGTTTTGTAAATACTCATTAGGATACAACTAAATAGGTATAGGACTATATTTTTCACCAATGGCATTCATACAACATGTATTATGTGTACAAATAGTCAATTAATCTTTTGATAGTGTAGTAGGAGGTGGTCAAAGGCAAATAACAATTTCATAATAAATGCCTCCTGGTGCATGTATTGGTTAGTACTTCAATCAGCAGGATCCATTCAATTTATAAAGGCTTGATTTTCAATGCTTAATTAAACAAGTTTTTGCCAATACAACATGTATTATACCAATATCAAAGGTAAAGTTAAAAACTGCATTTAAGACAGACAGCTAGATACCATAAACATACTATGTATACACATGCCAGAGTCTGAGCTTGATTTGCTATATGATATAAAAACTAAACTGACGAAGAAAGGTCATTTATTCAAAATCATAAAATGCAAAAAATACATTTTGCAAATAAAACATTTGACATAAAAGTTCATATTTAATATGAAATAATAATACACAATAATACGAAATTACATCAACTAATATCATATGACAAAGAATAGCAAAGGTGGGGAGTAAAATCTGCCCCATA
This sequence comes from Mytilus galloprovincialis, assembly GCF_965363235.1. NCBI lineage: Eukaryota > Metazoa > Mollusca > Bivalvia > Mytilida > Mytilidae > Mytilus > Mytilus galloprovincialis. The sequence continues at coordinate 54,713,658 of NC_134851.1, forward strand.
AATAAACATATATACATATCTACTTCAAAAGATAATATTAAGGGAGGTATGTGGGTTGGAATTTTGAACAAATTGTTTGATAAGAATCACGAGTTAACACATCAAATGCTGATGATAAAATAGTTATCAAAGGTACCAGGATTATAATTTAATACGCCAGACGCGCGTTTCGTCTACATAAGACTCATCAGTGACGCTCAGATCAAAATAGTTGTAAAGCCAAAGAAGTACAAAGTTAAAAGGAAGTTACCACAATGCACTTACACGTGAACTCGTGCTGACCCGCAAGATCATTGACCAATACGAAAGATGAAATCTAATCATGCATTGGTCATAAGTGAAATTTCTCTGCACGTGAAAACATGCTATCTAATTTCAACAATTTATCGTTTAATTAAGTAGGACACTCTGACCCTTTGACCAAACTAGAGACATCATACATTTAGAGTATTAATAGCTCACGCTTTTATTTAAGTCGGTTAGTAATAACCAATTAAAACAGAATTATCTTCTCTGCTGTCTTAAATTATTTTATTCCGCTTAATTTTCAATTAGCAAATAAAATTGGTTATAATTCAGCTAAACAATCTTTTCTGAAAAATAACGCTTCTTAAAAAAAGGTCTATATATATAGCTATATACATGCAACTTTATTGATGCACACATTTCATTCATGAATATAATCTCTCCTTACCTAATGCCTAAATATTTGATTATTTATTGTTATGAATCCAAAAAAAAACATTATTTTCAATTAGAAAAACAATACTTATATTTCTTGAGAAAGTCCTTCACAAATTTATCTGAACTGTAATTTCATGCTTTTCAGTAAAGACCACTAAAGTGTTTGAACACAAACATTTTCGTAAAAGATGGTTGAGGGCGACTGTTAGATGTAGCAAATTCTATGTGTATCTATACTTATTAATACTATGGATACAAACAGTGAAAAAACCCAGTTTTATTGTGTAAAATTAGAAAGGAGAATGTGCATGTGAGAGACCCGAATGGACGTTTTTAAACAGAGATATAGATTTTTGTTTTAAAGAGGACAATATTCCTTGAATTTAATCTTTCATTTTCTAGTTTAAAACACCAAAACTGCTGACTTTCATACATATTTCTCAATTACTGTGAAATATTTCTAGGAAACCGTAAAAAGTCATCTTATTTCAGTATGTTCCATATAAGAAATGTCTGTTCACAGTCAGGAATATTACAGTTGCTATTCATTATTTAGATGTGTTCGAGCTTTTGAGTCTGCCATTTAATAAGGGACTTTACGATTTGAATTTTCCTCGGAGCAGTATTTTTGTGATTTTACTTTTTTCTATATGGCATGGAAAAGTTTACATTGACTACAAAAAAAATTGATATTTCTGGTTTGGGAAACATAAATTGTTTAAAATTGCATATTTTCCTAAACCCTTTTTACAAATGAGTAACAGATATACATGTATGTCTTTATGGCTGAGCAACCCTTAATTCTGAGCGAATTCAGATTTATAACACCGATACTAGAATCTGATAGGAAGGGTTTTGCTTGAAAAACCAGAGAGTCTACCTATAGACCTGATGCATCGATATATCTCTGGAGCCAAAAAATAAGAATTATTACTCACCTTTGGTCAGGAACCAGTGATTTAAACATAACAGAGGGGACACTTATTAGACGAAGACGCGAAAGTTATAAAACTGTAAAATCCATATAAAGAGAATATGGTGCCGGGATAACATTTGTGGATTATTCCTACTGTCAATCACCAAGTACAAGAAGTCCAAAGGATATAACCTACATCACTTTCAAGTTACAAAACTGATCCAAAATCTTAACTTATAAATCATGATCATAGACATGATTAAGCCACAGGACAAAACTATTTTATAGTGCATTTTTTTCCAGGTGTTAATTTCAATTTGAAAAATCCCATCTGCTCTATATAAAATGTTTTTAATATTGAAGTGTTCTACTATTGGGAAAAATAATTTTAAAATTTTGAAAAGTCTTTAACTAAAAAAACTTGATAATCTATGTTAAGAGGGTTTGACATTTCGTTTGACAGCTTCAATAATACTAGTTTTGGACATTTTTTTAACTTGACCAAATCACTTCTCAGCAAGAATGTTCAGCACCCATTTTTTAAAACATGTAATTTCATGCCCTCAATTAATGTTTCATGCATAAAATATATTGAAATGAATTTGGAAAGTGTAGGGAAAAAATAGCAATAGGAAAGTGAAAATCAATTTTCTCGCGTGAACATAAAGTTAATCGGCCTAGCTACAGGTTAAATTAATATTCAATCAAAACTGAAAAAAAGACAACAGCGCTGTTCGAAATTCAAAAATCGATTGAGAAAAAAACCAAACGCGGGTTACAAACTAAAACTGAGGGAAATGCATTTAAAAATCTGTTCGCCCTTCCATAATAATCTGTTTGTTGCATTAACGAGGAAATTATCCTCAGAGATATACACTGTTGTATCTATTTTGAAAAATGAAAACAGGATTTGTAACAATAGTCAAAACATAGTGACTTCTTCGATAGAGTAAATTCAAGGTATGATAAACTATATTAAATATTCAATATTTAAGTTTACATTTGTGATTGTACTATTGCCATCAGAGATGACGGCTAACAATTATACTATTTTCAATTTATTATGTTATTTTAAGTGAACACGAACCATCTACATCTATTTTTTTTATGATACATGACTGATATGCCTAAAACAACATAAGTTTGTATTTGTTTCGAATAGACGGAATTTCTACATTTGTACATGTCCTACGATAAAATAGTACTTCGATTTTATTTTTTAAACTTAAGTGGTTTTGTGCATATAGCAGCACAGATATTGGATGTTATATTGTAAATATAACTATAGTCATTATTATTCGTTTGTTTAAATCACATATAGAGAATTAGGTCCGCTGTTATTTTTAATATATATAAATGATTTACCACTTCATGTTAAACAATCCAATATGGATTTATATGCAGATGATTTAACATTGCATTTTCATGATAAAAACATTGAAAAAATAAACAGCACATTGCAAAATGATTTAAATGCTATACAATCTTGGTGTAACAATAACAGTATGAAAATCAATGCACAAAAAACTAAGTGTATGAAATTGGGTTCAAAACCAAAACTTAAACAACTATCAGAATTATGCATTACCGTCAACGAAACATGTATTGAGAATGTCCATTCTTTCAAATTACTTGGAATTGACATTGATGAAAATTTAAGCTGGGAAGATCATGTTGATCGTGTATGTAAAATAATCTCTTCTAAAGTATCACTTTTATATAAAATTAAAGTATATTTGCCAATACACACAAGGCAACTATTTTATAATGCATATATTCTACCATATATAGACTATTGTAGTTCAGTTTGGGGAAATTTATTACAAAAAGATTCAGATAGAATCATAAAACTTCAAAAAAGAGTAGCAAGAATTATACTGGAATGCGATATTTCTATTCCATCTAATTTCATGTTTTCTTCTTTAAAATGGCTATCTTTACCAAAAGAATAAAATACCAACAATCAATTTTAATGCATAAAATTGTAAATGGGCTAACACCTGATTACTTAGCAATTCTAAATATTGATGATGTGCAACGCCACAACCTACGATCTGTCTCTAATAATGATCTTTTTGTTCCAAGGCCAAATACAAATTTTTATAAAAAATCTTTTCATTACTCTGCAACCAAAGTATGGAATAATTTACCACTCGAAATAAAAAAATGTCCTAATGTGGAATTATTCAAGAAACATAGTTATAATCATTTTCTTGAAAATTATATGCAAGTCAAATAATTTGTTTTTCTCTAACAAAACTATATCAAATATTGTCATTTATTACCCTTTGTATATTTTAGTGATTGAATTGTTGTATATACTAGTAATATATATTGTAATTTAATGTATCAATGTTAACTGTATGCATGTATTTTGTTTGAGGGCCTCAATGAAAATTAGAATTTTTCTAATTGAGTTACCCTCTTTAAATAAAGAATTTATTATTATTATTATTATTATAATCAAATTATATAACTGTATCACAAAAATTAGTTTTCATCGAAAAATACAATTAATTTCAATTCACACTACCAAAATAGTTTTTTGTTTATACGCTTAATCATAAAAGTTAACAATAAGCTCTTTGGTTGAAGTTAGGGCACTAGTTAACTGCACTGCAAGATGCATTGTAGACCGATATGAACTACAATGTACTTGTGTCGTTTCAGTATCCGATACATAATAGGGGGCTTTCGAATGTCAAGAAGAGGACTTTAGATGTGCTGTGGTTATAATTTGACTATATGTTGAGCGCACTGACCTAGATCTTTTTTTATAAAACCCACCGTAGCGGAGAGGGGCTTTGCGTTTTATCCTTGTTTGTCTGTACATTAGTCCGTCCGTCCGTCTATCCGTACACTGCCTCAACTAAATATTATGACACATATACAGAATACTTATTAACACAGAACAGAGATCAAGTTTGAATTTTGGTGGCGTCACTTTAAACAGTTCTAGAGTTATGGAAACAAATGGAAACATGCTGAATTTTTTGTTTCCGTTCTCAAAATTACGTTTGCCTCTACCAAATGCTATGAAACCTATACACTCTGCTTATTACCAACAAATACAGACTAAGATTGAATTTTGGGGTTGTCACTTTAACTTTTCTGGAGTTATTACTTCATTGTGGACCGAACAAATTGCTGAATTTTTCGTTTCCGTTCTTTAATTTTAATTTGCCTCAACAAAATGCCTTGACACTTTACACAGGGCTTATTACCACAAAATACAGATCAAGTACAAAATAATATTGGTCGCGTCACTTTAACCGTTCTAGAGTTATGCTACTTGAAAAAATGAAAAACATGCTGATTTTTTTTTTAACTTTAGTTGCCACAATTAAATGTCTTTAAACTTATACACAATGTTTATCACCAAAAAATGCAGATCAAGTTTAAAAATTTGGCTGTCACTTCAATCGTTTTTAAATTCAAGCCCCTGTGATATCTTTCGCCCCTAAGATATAATCACGAAAGATAAAATACAAGAGAATGGACAGTTGTTTGAACCTTGCACTCTGGTGGTAGGCTAAAGTGTCTCTCCTTTTATAAAAAAGAAAGCTAAACAAAATTACCCTATCGACCAACCGTTCGTCTGTCTGTCTGTCTGTTCATCCGTCAGTTCGGCTAAACAGTTCCCGCACTTTATTTATTCGTGCTTGAAGATATTGAATGGATATTTGGTAAAACTTTTAATAGACAAGTTGAAAATCAAGTTCAAATTGTGCAGAGTTATGGTCCTTGGACTTAAAACGTATCACACAAATATTCAGTTTTCCGCGTTTTTTTCCATCACGCTTGAAAATATTGATTTGAATTTTGTTGCGGTCTAATGATTTTGTTAAGAGTTGTATTCCTTAGACTTAAAGATTTTTCTTAAATAATCAGTCTTAACTTTTTAATTAGTATGTGTTAACCCATTGAGCTGTTTTCAAATATGCTAACTTTTTTCTTTGTCTTTATGTCTGAATTCTGTGCTAAAGAGAGAGACGAAAGATGCGAAAGGGACATTCAAATACATCAATCGAAAATAAACTGACCCTTGCGATTTGAACTTACTTGATACTGTTCTTGTTTTGTTTAGAAGCTCTAGTCTTCAGACTTCTAACTGTCATGGTTATATAGTGAAATATATTCACAAAATTGTAATTTACTTTATTTTATGCAGATAATGAATATCCCAGCTGCTTCTTCTGATATATTGTTAAATGGACCCCCCGGTCAATACATCAGCTTTGGGTCGCTTAGCTGTGATACAGTGATTAGTGCAATCGTCATCAAGATTTTAATATTGGCAATTAATTTTTTTGTATACTGTGTTCTATATGATATAATATTAATTCAATGGTGCCATGAAAATTCAATACTAAAACCAAATCAGTGTTTGTTACTTGTTGTAGTGAAATATAAATCACGTCGATTCGTAGATTGTGAAATATTTTTGGTAATTACATCAAATGATATATCCAAAATCCATGTTATACTTTTAACATTTAAAAGTTATAATGATTTAATCCATAAAGTTTAATTATTTTGTATAGAAATTCATCATTGACTTAACGTTTTAAATTGATAAAACAGTAAAATTTTAAAAATGAGGTTACAAGGTTCTGAGAAATAAATATTGAAGTTTAGTTAAACTATTGAATAAATAATGGTAATCAAAATCCATGTTATACTTTTAACATTTAAAAGTTATAATGATTTAAGTAACCACATGATATAAGATTGCTTATACATTATAAAGCATCCACATATTTTTGTTTCATTCATTTTATCGATTTAACGGTTTTGATCTCGAATAAAATACAATTCCCAAGGAATGATAGGGATAAGAGAGATACTGGTATACGATACACTGGACAATATTATAGGATGCAATATAATGCTTTATCATATATTTAGTACAAAATACAGTTTTGTATATCTAACAAAGTCCAATAAAGGTTCTTTTTCCGGTCTGTATCACCAACCCTGTATCGCATACCCCGTATCGCATACCTTGCGTGACGTCATAATTCCAATGACGTCAATGTTTGACTTATGACGTCTAGTTGCTGAATTCCTGGCAAAGGAAAAAAATTAGTTCCCACTAAAAAGGGGGTCTCATTGGGGGGTTCCGATCCCGGATCACGCTTACTGTTTTGTCAGATTCCCGTATCCCGCTTACACTATGTACGTAAGCAATTCTCATTTTTTTTGTCATTTCCCGGGTCCCGCAAGACCTCATTTCCCGTTTTCACGGCACAATAATTTGACTTTCACGTGTCACGCTTACAAAAAATCGGCAATCCCGCGTCACGCTTAGACCCCAATGAGACCCACTAAAAAAATGTCCTCTTATTTCAACTAAAATCAATATTTTTCCAAACATTAGCACCCAGTTATTTTACGAGCGATTTTTATATGCAAAGAAGACACAACATTTAAGATGCAAAATATTTGAAGTTTTATAGTTAATTTGGTCATAATTTTCGTGAAGTTTGTTTTCATTACAGGTTGAATTAAACACAAATGCAAAATATTACGATTTTAATATGGTTAGAATAGATAGCAAACCTTTCAAGAAATATTTTTCTTGCTTTTCACCTTGTCAGAAAACTAAAATGATCATGAATAATTTCATCGGCAAATAAACAATAAAAATTTAAACTTTTTTTTACATCTTATGCTATTTATTTGATAAATATTGGGCTAGATTAAATACTGAAAACATAAACCCATTGCTAAAAGAAAGTTATACATTAAGTAAACACCTTGATTCACAAGGAGTTTATACTTGGTCCACTTTTATAAAAGATTCAACACAAGAAATGAATATTGATATACAAAAAGTAATGTCCTGTCAAAATATGGAACAAGTTAACAAACTAAAGACTTGGATTAAGAATATTACAAGTAAATTTTATTCAGAACTACTGGAAAATAAAATTAATAGTTTGAACGAAAATAACAAACTTTTTCTTTACAAAAATATTAAAGTCAAACAAGACCAAGAATTTTATCTAAAATATCACAATTTTGAAACTAGACGTTTATTTACAAAAATTAGAATTAGTGACCATAATTTGCTCATTGAGAAGGGCAGATATCTAAAAATACCTCGAGACAATAGAACATGTCCAACTTGTAAAACCTTAGAAGATGAAAATCACTTTCTCCTCCACTGTCAAATTAATAATGTTTTACGTATAAAACTTTTTAATGACATGGCAATAGATAATCCTATGTTTTCAAATCTATCTGATACTGAAAAACTAGTAGTCCTACTAAATCCTTCTAATATAAACCAAGTGAAAAAAACAGGTTCCTTTATAAAACAGTCTTTAGAGCTGAGGACAGGGGACTCTTAGTTACTTTTACTTGTATATATATAGATATGTGTGTGTTTAACTCAGTTATTTTATTGTTGCTGTTACTTTTGTTTATGTCACAAGTATAATGTTACTTATATGACAAATAAAGATTATTATTTGAAATAATAGGACAGTATCGTTAGTGGATGCATTTTATTACTTGGTTTTTAAAGTATATTGAGAATCTAAAAGGTAATAGGGTAGATTATGATGTGAATAAAAGGCAAATGAGGAAGTCTATAAAAAAAGACAAGTCAGCTGGAAAAATGCAGGAAAATCATAATGTTCTTTTCTAGCTTATAATTTCGGACGATTTAGAAAAATGAATATCCCATGAATACGATTCTATTAAAATATAACATCAACAGAAAAATATATGGCAAAATCCGTATCGCATTCTGTATCACCACTCGACCAATATCAGCTCTCGGAACTGATATTGGTTTCTCGTGGTGATACATCATGCGATACGGATTTTGCCATGTATTATTCTATATATGTTATACTATACCTTTATCTCGCAAAAGATAAACATGAAAATACACAGTATGATAGTGTATAAGAAGCCAGAAGGTCTATTATTTTAATAAGTAAGAGTATATTTGAGGTACATGAAAAAGGATAAGTGCAGTTTGTCGCTAAGTGTGTATTTTTGCTCTGATTTATCCAAACTTGTATTCCACCTCTTTCGATTGGTAAATTACGATTTTATGTACCAAATTTACAAAAAAAAACAAAGATAAAATTATAAAATTGAAAAAGGCATGGAAATGTGTTTGAGAAACAAATACCGGACAAAAGAGCAGAAAAAAAACATAAAACATCACAAAATCTTTATATATAGAAGTATTTAGAAATAATCTTCAGAGGTTAAATCATTCTTGAAGATTTAAAAATCATTCGTTTAGGAGTGTTTTGAATTTCCAAAAAAAAAGATGTTTTTACATAAAATGTTCGTTTCCTCTCTGACCTTCGACACTTTTTCATCTTTAGACTAGAAAATTGTAATGTATTGTCCATAGTTAAAACCCCCACCTTTATTGCAAATATGAATGAAAAATGTTGGAGACTAAAACAATGATTCCTTAAATCGATCTCTAAATTTACAAATGCAACTTGCAATTTTGGGTAATTGTCATTTTGTCAAAAGAAAATATTTCAAAAAGTGCATTCTAACAATATTCTATTTACATCCCCCCCCCCCCCCGATTTGTTCCTGGTTATTGGTCGTGCAGTTCTGTAGTGACACTATAAAATTGAGAATTGAAATGGGGAATCTGACAAAGCGACAACAATCCGACCATAGCACTATGAACGTTTGCCTTTGTCTACAAATGCAACGTGCTTATCGGCGAAACAAAATGTCACAAATTGATACAACGTTTATTGGAGCCTCTAATCCAACTCTGGCTACCCCACTTAGAAATATTCAAAAGGATGGCAATGTCAATAAAAAAACACATAAAGGGAATTCAGAGAATAGGCAAAATGTGGAGACTATACTTAGATGCAGAAGAAGGCAAACTTTAACTACTAGGTAGTTCTTATGAAAAAGATTACCCCCTACTTATAACCCAAACAATATAAACTACAAAATTAACAGTAGAAAAGTCAGAGTAAAGAATGTGTCTTTAACTGCAAATGATGGCCAGATACCAAGAGAACTAGAGAAGAGAAACATAAAAGTTATCTAATTATACAGTGGCAGATTGAGAAGGAAAATAACAGACTGCCAGACAGGGGACAGAGTATTTTTTTTTAGAGAAATTAGAGAAATAATTACCCAAAACAATGCAATTCATAAAATACCTAGCTAGTGTTTCACACTTCAGAAGGATAGATATTAACATTCAATTTATTTGTAGTAAATGCCTCCAGAATGGCCACTTTACAAGTGACTGTCCCAATGAATAGATGAGTAAATGCTGCAACAAGTAGGGTCACACATTTATAGAATGTCCCATCTTTTTGAAAGAATGAAGACAAATAAAACAAAAGACCAACAAGAAAATGAAAACCTAATTACTGAACGTAATGTCACCACAAGACAAGGAACATAACAAAATGAAGACATAGAAGAAATTACAAATCAAATCAACCAAGAATATGACACAACAGATGAAAACACAGACCCTTCTAAAAACAAGTGTAATTTGGGAACAGAACTACAAATGACAAAAAAAGAGCCCAAGAAAATAAAAAATAAAAATAAGAAAACATACAAGTAAAAAATGAAAGCCTTTCTCATAGTGTAGACTCAAAAACTTACGATACTGATAAACCGACTAAGAAAAAAATAAGTCTGAAACAAAAGGACATTAACAGATTTACTACACTGTTATGATATTGTAATTATTATATCTATTTATGTTGGCCTAATTTCTGTTGTGTGGCCTGATAGTTGTTTACAGAATAGTCTTATAACTGTGCAGTTTAGAAATCCCTGGAACAATCAAAGATACCGATAGAATAAGTGAAACTTTCCATTTGACTTACATAACGATTCCAGATTGATCCTAAGAAAAGATGCGTTATTTAAACTTGTACATTTTTCCAGAAACTTCCGTTATAGTTTTCTAGGACTTTCCATTTATAGAATGTTCTAGAGTTTTCCGTGACAACTATATATATATATATATATATATACAGACACTGAAGTTAAACTTTTAGACTTATACTTAAACATCGATAGAAATTAGTATTCACAGCATTTGAATTGACATTTTAATTCTACAAACAACATCATACTGGATTGTGACCTTAGTAGTGAACGTAATATTCAGATTGGATTCCGAGAAGATTTCCGGATACAGATAAAGACAAAAGATTGCACTCATATTTTGACAGTTAAATTGACAGTAATATTTGTGTAATACTTTTTGTAAACTTTTGGTATAATAAATCATGTTAAATTTTATAATTGATTTGTGTCTTTTGTTGGCTACAATTAAAAGCTGATTTCTGGCACCAAATAGAAGGCAAGAAACTTGTATAAAAGAACACCACCAACTCCACCAGACCAAGATACAGAAAACAAGGATTCAAGAACTTAATTCAAAAATTAAAACATAGCTTTTATCTTAACATAAAAATGAAAAAAAAATAGTGTCACTTTACAAAATGTGTATAGTCCTTTTGATTTTGACATGTTTGATGTATCATGTATTTCAAAAGCGGAATATCACAATTGCATTCCATAAATCATACACTAAGTATCAACGTAACGGAATTAGGATGAGATATCAATATATCAGATATGAAGTTTAACAGTCACTACATGCTTAGTCAAACATAACCATAATATATTATATGTTACACAAAAATAGGGGATTGTACATGTACATGTACATTATAGCTACAGGTGAACAAGAAACGCACATATTTTTTCTTTCAGCCTGATTATCAATTTATAGACTTGTTTGGTTTATTAGTGACGACATCAAAAGTTCAACGTAGGATAGAATAATTAATTCACATAGTTTTTTCACTGACCCTCCTACCCACTGCCCCCCCCCCCCCCCTCCCGTCTTAACTTTATTTGGGAAAAATTGATTTACCAATAGGGATATATGTAAAAATCGATTTGAGATATACAAAACTTGCAGTATTTTAACCTCTCCCCCCCCCCCCCCCCAACCTCAAAACTATTTGATTTAAGTTTTTTATTCTTCATCGATCTTTTGATGTCGTCCCTAACTTATCAAGAATTTATAAAGTAAGACATGTTTGAATGGATGCTATGATTATATTTACCTGTTGCTAACTTTGTATTTACATCTCATATTCTGTTGTGCTGTTTTCCTGTTGGTATGGCATTGATGTTTTTACAACTTTGGTTGACACATAAAACTTTCAAGACAGCAGCTAGGCCACATGTTGTTACATTTAAACAATTTTATAAAGAGAGTGGAAGACTACATTGTTTGCACGCAGCGAGATGATCTGCCAATACCCCAAGTTCTACAACGTTACCTTCTTCCATTTCTCCAACTATCGTCTGATGTTATGTTTACATTGTTTTCATCTACGACTTCCTCTTGTATACAATTTGACAAGTCTGGTTGTTTATATGAAGATGAGGGATATGAAGTTGTATATGCATGATCTAGTAGTACTGTGCGAGCCGTTTGTCTGATGTTCTGACCGTTTCTAATTGACTCGATTTTCTGTTTCTGTTTACAAGACAGAAATCCCTGTCCAAACCTTCCCATTGAATAAAAATCTTATAAAAATAGCAACGATGTATATTAAAAGTAAATTAGATATAAAAGTTTGACGTAAATTGGTTAAAAAATGTTCAAATATACTGGTAAACGATGTGTTCACGGGTCTTTTGATGTCGTCCACAATTGCCGGAATTAGGCGAAATGCCGCGTAAATATTATTGTCGTATATTCTGGATTATTTTGACATCTAAAATTGTTTTAAAATCAAACTTTCACTAAAAATAAGGTAAGATATAATATCTGATAACTTTGAGTAAAATACATTTTATTAAATTTAATGAAACATAAAAAGTATATTACGGCATTCATTCTCAACTACGGTGCGCAAACTGTGTCAAAATAGTGAGTAGCGAACATCCTTAAGATGTTAGGATTGATTACACGAGCACTTCTGTATTTTATCAACACATTTTCTTTTCAGAAAAGCAACTCAAAAATATTTACAGAAATGGGTTATCCCATAACTATTTTTAGTAACAAATCTAACATTAATAACAACAAGTACTGTGGATTCATTTATTTTCGTGGGTATCAATTTTAGTAGATTGCTGAACACTTGTATATTCGTGGATATTTGACTTCGTGGTTTTGCCAATCTCTGCATATAAAGCCTATTGAAAACATGTTAACCATTGACCATTTGAATTCGTGATTCACCTGTACCCCGAATCCCACGAAAAGTGGTATCCAACGAATAATAATTAATCCACATTATAAGGTTATTAAATCGCAACAAAAAGTAAATGAAAAAAAAACGGTAATACTTATATTATCTGTTCGGACAATTACCTACTATCTAATCTGGTCTAATAAAATCAAAAATCAACTAAAGTAATTAAAGTATTATTTATTTATATATATATACATAAGATTTCATCTTAATTTGACACGATGATACTGTTTGTAGAAAGATTTGTTCATATGCATAAACAAAAGTTATTTAACACGGTAATGAAACCGTGTAGTAAACGAAATACTTTCTGTTATAAAACTTGTTGTATTACTATAACACAATGTGCCATTTAATAGTTGATATGTAACAGCTTTAAACCACTAAAAGCTAAAAATAAATCACAATGTGAGTAATTCAATGGATTGTACATTAAATATTGATAAGGGATGTTTGTAAATTTATTAATTTCACTTAACATTTATGAAATTACAGTATTTTTTATATGCATCAGTATGTTTTCATTTTGCCTGGAGAATTCAAATCAATAATGGATTTTTTAACAGAGAGAACATGTAATTTTTTTTTATTGTATTGTTTAGGATTGTGCAAATGTTATGTTTGTTAAAATCCCAAACAAAATAGAATCTGTTATGCAAGAACAGACAGATAAAATAAGGAAAATTTGTTTGCGTGACTTTGAATATCAGTTTGTTGTCAATAGATATACATCAGTTTAAACAAATGCATACCGATATTTTGATTAAAAGGGTTTTATATTTAATTTTGGCTTGATCAATTCTAAAAGTAATGGAAATGGTGTAGGAGTATTAAGTTTAAACTCCAGAAACAACCAATAAAATCAAAGCGATATCTACTGCGCAATATTGTATCAAGTTTAACTTCAAAATGAACAGGCGATAGAAAAAACCAACAAAATCAAGAAACCAAAGCGATAACTACGGCGCAATAGTGTATCAAGGTTAAGTTCAAAAAGAACTGGCGATAGAAACAACCAATTAAATCTCGACGCAAAAGTGCACAGCTACAGCGCAGTGATACAATTATAACCACCAAGAAAACCATATATAACTAACATCACACGAATAAGCATATATTATCCCACGTGAGATAATTTCATATAATAATCTTAACTAAAGGCACCGAATTGAGGGCTACAATGTTGGTACACTTTCCTGAATTTTTCATTTTAATGTCGGTTTTTAAAATTATTGAGGGAATTTCACTTAACGTTACTGGTTCTTCGTTTACCAAAAACAAATATAGTGATTCGCATGTAATCTTGGCCTTAGATAAAGTTGGTCCATTGATGTGCGTATGGGATTGCTTTGTGTACAAGGGGTGCAATGCTGTGAATTATAACAGAATTCGTTTAGATTGTGAATTACTGCATGTTTCTTTTCCTGGAGACAATATAACTGATATGGAAGGATCATTCTATACAGATATTGTTGGCTGGAAAATGGTAAGTTGGTGTCATTTGAGATTTGTGTTTTTTCTATGTTATAAATTATCAATCAGTATATCAGACACAAATACTTTGACACATAATTCAGTATGTATGGTGAGTATGGTTGTCAAACGTACACTTGATAGATAAATATTATATCAAAGTTCTAAATTTTGTAAAAAAACAAACATACGAGGAAAAAAATAATATTTTCAAATCCATATAAAAAAACTTCTTTCAAATTACCAATCGACACAGTCTCAAATATATCGATATCCATGATTTTGAATTTTACCAGACATAGCTGCTTTTATGCTTTTAAACTCCTTATATATCAGGATAGGAGCAAAATCAGCAATAACCACTTCCTTTTGAGATATTGTAACAAAAACTTACTTGTAAGCAACAGCCATTATTAAAAGATGTTTTTCTTACATAATTGTCTTATTAAATCGTATACTACCCAGAAATTGAATATATAATTTAGGAAGGCGTAACCTCATAATTGTTTTGATCCAATATATGTGTGAAATTGCCGTGTCAATTCTTTTGGCGTCAGTTATTGTGATATTACAGATGATATTATCAACCATACCAACTTGTTTGAACTCGCAACATAAAAACAGCATGTAAGAAGCACGTTCGTGCAAATTTCATAATGTAGACAATATTTTGTATATTTATAGGATAAAGACCAATGCACTCCAAACCCATGTGAAGTTGGTACAAAATGCATTTCCGCCGTGTACACTAATCATATTTGCATATCATTTGGTAAGTAAATTCATTCCATGAAAAAGGAATCTCAAAATTACTTTAATTTTGCAACTTTCTTTCATAAGTGTATGTTTGCGCTATATTAAACATCTTTTATGGTACGTTCTTCTTTGGTTTAAGATACATAGCCATGTTTTTATAAATTTGTTCACTAAATCAAAATGTCTGCCTTTCTGGCGTGTAGTATAGGTCCACCTCAAAATACAAAAGATAAACATTTTCCTATAAGTATCGAAATAGTTCTATCATGCCAACTTTATGTTCATTTTAACATGAAAAGGTATTATATTTGTCAACATTTAACAATTCGCATAATACGCTCTGTATTAAGATAATGAGGAGAAATTCTCTATTCCCGATTTCAAGGTCAAAATCTGTTCCCGATATAAAATTATTTAGTTAGAAAATAATTTATTTTGTGACATTTAATAGACCAATGGCGTAAAATCTACTTTAAAATCTAAAATCGAAACAGTTAGATAAAATTGTCATATCATTTATATATTTTTGCAAAAAAAATATTTCAAATAGTTTCAAATAAACCAGATACAATGTAGGAAAGATCAACTTCGTTTTCTTCGAACATTTTTATTCTAAAAACATATTTATAGATTACAAATTAAAGTAAAAACCGAAGTGAAGTAAAAGACATCAGGTTTAATTCCGAATCCATGATTTGTTTTAGTTGAAATTGGACATTTCTGCAGTGATCGTTTTTATATTGCACTGTTATTAGATATTTATAAAAAGAAATGTAGTATGATTGTCAATGAGACAACTTTCCACAAGAGACCAAATTACACAGAAATAAGAAAATTTCGGCTACCGTGCGGCCTTCAACAATGAGCAAAGTCAGTTATAAAAGGCCCTGTGATGGCATTTTAAAATTATTTCAAACGAGACAACTATCGGCGTAATTTATGTACAAAAAATGAACGAAAAACAAATATGTAACGCATAAAAAAATGTGTCCGTTTTCATGAATACATAGGTACTTTATTTGGCCTTTGTAACATTTTTTCGAACGTCACTGGTGAATCTATTGATGAGTTTATTTCCACACATGTCTTCTATGATTCTTTTTGGAATATGAAACTTAAAACAAACATTCAATAGACAGATAAATCTTTTTATATTTAAGATGCACCTTGTGACGTTCACCCTTGTCTGAATAATGGTGTTTGTAGAAACATGGTCAATAGTTACAGATGTATTTGTCCAAATGGTTATCATGGCGATCGTTGTGAAAGTAAGTAGCTTAAATGCCAATAAGAAACATTTGATGGATGAGGTCGCATAATCACATAACATTGTCCACATATCTAAGGAAGTAGTATAAATCGAGTGTCACTGATGAGTATTTTGTACATTTATTTCAGTATGTGTCTGGCGTACAAATTGTTGAATTAAATTTTTTAATCGTAAAACTGTTGCTTTTATATAACAATTTTTGTTCATCAAATCGAAATGACTGCCGTTTTGGTGTGTGTCCCCTGTGAAGTACAAAACTTCAAAATTTTTCCTATAAGTTTCAAAATATTTATATCTTGTTAAGCTCTATGCAATTTGTCAATTTAAGACTTCGTTTCTGTTAATATTCAGATATTGTCAAACATAATGCATACCCATATTAAAATGATAAAACAGCATGACATGCAAGAATTATTTATTAATTAAGTGAAGGGGATGTTGACACTCATTGAAACATGGCCAATAGTTACAGATGTATTTGTACAAATGGTTACAACGAAGATCATTGTGACAGAAAGTACTTCTAGATATTGTTGTAGCTTAAATGGAAGAGGTCGCATTATCACAATGTCTATATAACTAAGGAACTACATATCGAGCGTCTTGTAAATAAAACACATGTCTGGCGTACATTTCAAGTCTGGTATCTAAGATACTTTTTTTCTTACTATGACAGTATAATGAATTCACGATGTATTATAGATACACCTTGTGACGTTAATCTCTGTCTTAATAATGGTGAATGCAGAAATATAACTAGTGATTACATATGTAATTGTCCAGAAGGTTACGATGGCGATAATTGTGAATGTAAGTATTTCTAGCTTATCGTTCAGCTTGAAGATCATGCTATTCCCTAATTTATTGTATGGTACCCATATTTGTCTCTTCCTAAACGTTTATAATATTTGAACAGCAGTACATGTAAACTACTGTCGCCTAAATTTATTTATAATATTTGTTATTTAGCCATGAAAGCAATATATTACTACATGTTAAAATGACAAGACGAGGAATTTGTTGACAAAACTCGCATTATCTCAAAATAAAATATAATCATCTCATATGTTTATAATCTCTTAGTGGTTCAACTTATGTTTCAGTTATGTTGTTTTACATTTTAAAGGCAAATTATGCTTTTAAACTACAAATTTTAATATTAAGAAAATCAATGAAACATTTGACCTTGCAAAAAATGTTGTGCTTGCTGAACTTTTATACGATTTCTTTTCACAGCACCTTTTAATTTTTGTACTTTGTATGGTGTATTTGTTGATTCGTTGTAAAATTGTACAATAGAAAAACCAAGGATATGAGGTATCAATCAATTGAAAAACAATTATAGAATAACTAATCGAAGAATTCAAATAGAGAAAAATATTCAACGAGTGACCGAACAACACATTAATTTAAGAATGCGCGTAGCGCATGAGTTAATTATAAGTGTTGTTCGGTCACGAGTTGAATATTTTTCGATATTTGAATTCTTTAATTAGTTATTCTTTTTATTATATTGGCAAATGGCTTTTTTTAAAGAAATTAATGTAAAACATGTAAGGAACTATATTTTTTTTCTACGCATTTACAGTTTGTTTTGATCCGCCGTTATCGACTTCTTGACAACGCCTATTGTTGTATGACGTCAGAGAGTGAAATAACCACGTTTATTTCACATGTGAAATTATCGGGTTTTTTTAACTGGGAAATCTATGTAATTCATTGCAACCAATGTAATACATAAAGGCAACAGTAGTATACCGCTGTTCAAAACTCATAAATCCAGGGACAAAAAAAAAAATCGGGGTAACAAACTAAAACCGAGGGAAACGCATTAAATATAAGAGGAGAACAACGACATAACACCGAAACGTAACACACACAGAAACGGACCAACCATCAGACAAAACACCACGAGAATAACAAATATAACATGAAAACCAAATACATGAATTAGGGATAGACAAGTACCGTGCCACGTCTGATCTCAATATCTCAAAAATAAGAGAAAACACAAACGACTCAACGTTAAAATGCAACACACACAGAAACGAACAATAATATAACAATGGCCATCTTCCTGACTTGGTACAGGACACTTAATAAATCAGTTTATGCACTGCAAAAACACACAAAAAACAGAGGAACATGTTCTTGAGAGGACTTTTTTAAAGTTTAGAGTGTAGTTTACGACATATACGATATAGAGATATATGTTAATTTAGTTTAAACAATACTTTATTCAAATAAATTGAATTGGATTGGGCAATAGGCATAGCTTATGTAAACCCTCTCCACAATATAGAGATATATATAGATATAGCTTGATTGTTAGTTTTAAAAAGCATTCGAGGAGGACGTTGGGAAACCCTTACAAACAGACAGATATTTTTAATTCTAATGAATCGATTCACAGAAAAACAAAACAGATATATAATTCGAAAAAGAATAATGCGGACAAAACCCTTGGCAACCATGATATAATTAGCATTAATAGAATAACATGAACTTTAATATTTGCAATAACTGATTTACAAATTTGCTTATAACTTAATGTGTATGTTTCTAACTTTTCGTCAAATTTAGGAAATCATTTTATTAAAATGATTAAGGCAACAGTTATTACATGTTCTATAATAATAATAATTCTCCCGAATAAAGGGATGAAATGTACTCTTGTAATATTAAACATATTTTTTAGGGAATAACAGACTCTTTACAGAGTCATCGGACATACTTAGTTCTCCGAACTACCCTGGCAATTATACAAATAACCTAAAGTACAAATATTTTATTGGAGTGCAAGTTGGACAAAGAATCACCCTGACATTTTCGAGAATTGTTACGGAAAAATGCTGTGATTCATTCAGGTGAGAAAAATGCATCAACTGAAATAAATACAAAATGTCTGAATCTTATCAGTATAACAGATATATTATCTATATTTTTTCACGATTTCATTTTAATCATGATTAAAAAGTCTTAAGAAAAAAGAGGAAAATTCCACACAGGGAGGTGGGCCTCAGCTGGCCCCTTACTAAATCTATGAATTATGTCTGTTTGAATGTCAAACTTAACTCCAAAACATATAAATGAACTTAAATTAAAAAAAAACAATATACAAGACTAACAAAAGCCATAGGCTCCCGTCTTAAAACAGGCGCAAAATTGCGGCGGGGTTAAACATGTTTCGTGAGATCTCATCCTTTCCCCTATTCCTCTAGACAATTTAGAATAAAGAAACACAAAACAATACGCACAGTTAAACTAATTAAGACAATTTGTTTTATTTGTTTATCTTCCTTTTTATAATTTAATTTGTGTACAATTTTCCACTACAATAAACTTTAGTTTAACTCAATAACATATATGTCTAAATTCCATTGAAGGACAATAACAACAGAGGGAATCAAATTTAAACCAAAAAAAAAAAAAACCAGACCTTCATCATTGTCACACCCTCTAACAAACCCTTCACTTAAAAAATTGTTTCCCCGTTACATTTTTTGTATGATGGCGCTTTCCCCACACGATTAATGTATATATGTACATATGCAATACATCAGAATACATTGTATAGTACAATTGTAAATGATATATTTGTCCTGGTAAAACAAGTCTGGGCGGATAAATATTTTCAGTATAAAAAGTCCATGGTTACAGAAGCTACTAGTAGATTTAGTCCGATGTCCCCAGACTAATTTCCTAGGACACATGACCTATGAAATCCTACAAAAAGTTCAATTACATATACACAATGGAAATTTAAATGTTATGTTTTAATATTGTTAAAGAAGAGTGGGGTAGTAAATTTTTTAAAATAAAATTCATGTCCCAGACTAATTTCCCTAGGAAATCATGTCCATGTCATTAATATTCTAGGTAAAAATAGCCATGCCCTTAATTGTAAAAAGTTAATTTAACAGTCATGCTTAAATAACCTGTGTATCAATATTTTAGTTGAATTTATGTCCCTGATTTATTTTCTAAGGACATCATATGGTTATAACCTACATGTCCTTAAAATAATGAAACTTTCCAATTTTAAAGAAGAAAATTTGTCTTTTTTCATTTTAAATAATTGTTATGATAATAAAAACTAATCATGCCTATAGAAAAACAAGTCTTTGAACAACTTTTCCTAGGAAAATAAGTGCCACACATATTTTTAACAGATTATCGGCATTCCGATGGAAACGCATTGTGCACCTCTTCTTGCCGACTTGTTTCTTTATTATCATGAGGCTGAATTCATATAGAAACTTTTAAGGAAGAAAGATAAGAAGTTAGCAATATTTTTTAACTCTACTTGTTTCTTTATTATTATGAGGCTGACTTCATATAGAAACTTTTAAGGAAGAAAGATAAGAAGTTAGCAATATCCTTTAACTCTACTTTTTACTATATAGATGATGTTCTTTCACTAAATAATTCAAAATTTGGTGACTATGTCGAACGTATCTATCCCATTGAACTAGAGATAAAGGATACACCAGATACAGTTAAGTCGGCCTCATATCTTCACTTACGTCTAGAAAATGACAAGGAGGGTCGATTGAAAATAAAACTTTACGACAAAAGAGATGATTTCAGCTTTCCAATTGTGAACTTTCCATTTTTAAGTAGCAACATTTCAGCCGCACCTGCATACGGTGTATATATCTCTCAATTGATACGATATTCCCGTGCTTGCATTTCCTATCATGATTTTCTTGATAGAAGGTTGTTTCTTACAAGGAAGCTATTGAATGAAGAGTTCCAAATGGTTAAGTTGAAATCATCTCTTCGTAAATTTTACGGACGCCATCACGAGTTGGTTGACCGTTATGGAATAACCGTTTCCCAAATGATATCGGATATGTTTCTTACGTCGTAACCACAATCCCCTTCCCTTTCATGAATGTGACCTACTGAATAAGACTATTTACCGGATTTGTTATCTCATAAACAACACGACGGTTGCCACTTTTGGAGCAGGATCTGATAACCCTTCCGGAGCACCTGAGATCACCTCTAGTTTTTTGGTAGGGTTCCTATTGTTTTTTCTTTAGTTTTCTTTGTTGTGTCATGTGTACTATTATTTTTTTGGCCATGGCGTTGTCAGTTTTTTTTTCGATTTATGAGTTTGATTGTCCCTCTGGTATCTTTCGTCCCTCTTTTGTGGCATGTTTACTATTGTTTGTTTGTTTGTCCTTTTCATTTTTAGCCATGGCGTTGTCAGTTTATTTTCGATTTATGAGTTTGACTGTCACTCTTGTATCTTTCGTCCGTATTGCCTTAGCTATGGATTTTTGTCCTAGAACTGATATTCCTAGTAAAATCATGGACATGGACTTGATTAACTAGGGTGAAAGTCTGATAGACAATGTTTACTATTGGACTGGCCAATACAGCTGATCTGGAATCTTTTCTTAAATGACTTTTATTCTTCATTTGAACTGAGCAACTTACCAAAATGTACCATGAAGTTGAATAAGATATAGAAATTTATATCTTTTTATCTAAACTCGTCATTTAGCATTCACGATGGATTTTTTGTAACATTGTCAGCCTTCTGATTTCTCGTCTAGTTACTTGATAATATGCTATAATAAATAATTCTATCTAGCAAATCTAAATTACTTAGGAATCAGACAGATTAACTGTTCTTGCTCTAGAATCATCTGCGTTCCAATGATTGATCAACGGAAATGAAGCAGTAAAAATAATCGGAAGTCGTACTCGAATAGGCTGAGAAATATTTCCGTTTCAAAACGTTCAAAATTAGTGAACATCATTTAAACTATTTTATGATATGAAGGTTATACATATGAAAACAAATGTAATTTATGCATAACGATACTTCCAAAGCTAACTGTAATCTTATCTTAGGCGTTAGGAAATTGAAACCGGAAGTGAACGTTCCGTATTAGCTCATGGGTCAATACAGGGAGCAATACGTCATTTTCCATATTGACCCCGTAATTTATCCGTGTGGCATAACGTTTGCCTTTTCACCATCGTATGTGACGTCATTTTTTTTAATTGCGTTGACGCCTGGATTAGTTCGGGTGTGTCTATGCTGCATCATGTATTCGGGTTTAGTTTTCTGTAATAAGTTAATACTTCAGTTTCATTATGAATATATCTTTCACATTCATTTGTTAAAATTTACTGTTTGCAATAGCATGAATCGTTCTATATAAAAGTGTTCTTATCCCGGGCATAAAAACAATGCCGTATTTGGCAAAACCTTTTCAACTTTTGATCTTCAGTGCTGTACAACTTTGTACTTTTTTTCAATTTCGATCTTTTATATCTGGGCATTATGTATTCGGGTTTAGTTTTCTGTAATTAGTTAATACTTCAGTTTCATTATCATGATTATGTATATCTCTTTCATATTCATTTGATAAAATTTACTGTTTGCAATAGCATGAATTGTTCTATATAATAAGAATGTTCTTATCCCGGGCATACAAACAATGCCGTATTTGGCAAAACCTTTTCAACTTTTGATCTTCAGTGCTGTACAACTTTGTACTTTTTTCACTTTCGATCTTTTATATCTGGGCGTCACTATTGAGTCTTGTGTGGACAAGACGCGTTTTTTGGCGTATTGAATTTTAAACTTGATGCTTTTGTTGTCTATTAATCATGCTTTTCTTTGTCTATTATGGTCTCCTTTTTGTTTGTATTGTAGTCCTGTAATATTATGTTGTCATTTCAATGTTATATTTAACTTTGCCATTAAAGTGCGAGGTTTGGCATGCCATAAAACCAGGTTCAACCCACCACTTTTATTCCCCTTTAAAAGTGTCCTGTACCAAGTCAGGAAGATGGCCATTGTTATAATATTGTTCGTTTCTGTGTGTGTTGCATTTTAACGTTGAGTCGTTTGTGTTTTCTCTTATTTTTTAGATAAGACGTGGCACGGTACTTATCTATCCCAAATTCTTGTATTTGGTTTTGATGTTATATTTGTTATTCTCGTGGTGTTTTGTCTGTTGCTTGGTCCGTTTCTGTGTGTGTTGCGTTTCGGTGTTGTGTCGTTGTTCTCCTCTTATATTTAATGCGTTTCCCTCGGTTTTAGTTTGTTACCCCGATTTTGTTTTTTGTCCATGGATTTATGAGTTTTGAACAGCGGTATACTACTGTTGCCTTTATTTATCCGAATTAGGGCTGATTTACTCAAAACATTTAATTATATACGTTATCAACGGTGCATAATAATTGGAGTATCCGCCTGAGGCAAAATTATAATTTCACCTGATTCCTTGGCATTATGGAAAATTGACAAAAAAACGACACCCTTAGTTTGGTTAAAATTTCGAGTTTCATCACATATTATTTTATCATAAATTTGAAGTAGTTTGTAACTGATTTGTGTGTGTTTTAATATAACTTTTGTTCGAAGGTTCTTTAATGCCAATATGTCATTTAACTTATCTATTATTTTTCTTTTATTTGTTAATAATTCAGGTCTTTGAAGGATCAACGATTTCAGATTCACCGCTACTGAAGCTTTCTGGTTCCAGTAGTAGTAGCAGTATAGTGCGGTCAACTGGAAATAACATGCTTGTGTTGTTTACATCTGATGGCAGTGTTACTGGCAATGGATTCTATGCCACATATTATTCTCATTCATGACGTAAGATTCATCTTAACATCACAGTGTTAACAGTTTAAAGATGTTCACTCATCTTGTTTATTGAATTTTTGTGAATATTATATTCCAAATTCTTTGGTTTTATCCATGTAGTGCTTCATAAAATATTTTGCATTATAACCATTACTTCTTTTTATAACGTTTTTTCATGTAGTTTTAACAGCCATATTTGATTAATTGATTGATTGATTGTTTTGTACATGTAAATCCACTTTCAGCACTTTTGCGTTATTTCGTGGTTATAATTTTTTATTGGTGGATAAAGCAGGAGTGGCCAAGTAGAGCCACCTTCAGCGGGGAAATCGACAATAATAGTCGATAAAGATTAGAGTCAAACTTATATGACGGATTTGAACTCAAAACCTCAGTATTGACAGTATACAAATACAATAGTTCGACTATTAGACCAATCGGCCACCTAGGTCCCATCATGTTTTAAAATCTTATAAAGTCCTTTTTTTGACAGAAAAAATGTGTCAAATGAATGATAAATATATAAAAAATTATGGGATAATTATTTCAAGCCTAATTATCAGTTGACATATAGATGTTGATATACAGTATTAAATCTTTGACTAGTGTCGATACAAACCGACATCCTTGAATCGTCACAGGTTGGAAAGATTTCGTCTTTCGTTTATGACGTGTTGTGTTGGTCAAACACACATCCCTTCTTTTTATTAAGACTTCGTCTTTCAAACGAATACATACGTGTGGAATGTTTCTAAATAACATTTTTTATACTGTTTGTTTCCTCAAATTTTCAAATTTGCCATTCAAGGACTTGTTATAGATAAAGGAGCAGTATGGGCTTTGATCATTACTGAAGGCCGTAAAATGGTCTATAGTTGTTTTTTTCTGTGTCATTTTGGACTCATGTGAAGAGTTGTATTATTCTTATTTTCATATTTGTTGTGTTTTAAGATATTACAGGCACTGCTGTCAAAAAAGATAGTAGAAAAAACCAAATTACAACTGTTTATGATATATAGGAATCATATGGTAATAAACAAATTTTGAAATACGAAACATGTTCATTTTTGTTTCGATACAGCTGCAATATAATACTTATGTACAATAAATCTTAAAATGTTGAAATCATTTTATCCATTTTAATCTTTTTTCAGGTTAAAGAAAAATATGTTAGGAATTACATGTAAATGTTGTACTACAAATGTACTTGAGGAAAAGTCAAAGTCAAGAAAAACTAAGCAAGAAATGTATATTAATTGTCGTATCGGCTTTATAAGACAAGAAAACAATAAATGAATATAGATTATTGCTCTTCTTTAGAACAAAATGTTTAATTTTATGATTATTCGAAATTATCAGAATAAAGTATGGCGTTAATGGAGAGAAAACATCAACCTCTTATGCATTAAATACATAACTCTTTAATTGCTGCAAAACTCTTTATACTTATATACAGATTGTGAAGGAAAATTGATTTGAGAATTATTAGTTTTCAGAAACTATATCTTTTTTATGTTGATATTAAACACGTTTTTGGAAATAAAATTTTGCAGCTATATACTGTATATATGTTTATTAAAACTAAAAAAGAATTGCATACATAAGAAGGTTTAAAAACTCATCCATTTTAATTCCTACAGGAATCAACCTTATACAAATGCACGTTTGCATGTACAAGGATTAAACTTTAATTGATTTTGGAACATTCACATACGTATTAAAGAATTAAATTTTGTCAGGTTCTTATGTCAACTCAATGTTCAAACAGTTGCAGATTTGCAACAAGATTGCTTCAACCGCAATGGTTTAACAGACGATGAATTGATATTCATTTGGGTAAGGTTCATTTCTATCCGACGCAGCTCATATAAAAGCTTGTTACTTTTAGTTTGGTCCGTATTTTGATGAGCAGATTGAATATCAACCCATACATTTTAACATCGAGTTCTGTGTGTTTTACTGATCAATAACCAAACAAAGAAAGAAAGCGGGTTAAACATGAAAAAACAAGAATGTGTCCAAAGTACACTGATGCTCCACTCGCATTATCATTTTCCATGTTCAATGGACCGTGAAATTGGGTAAAAATCTAATTTGGCCTTAAAAGTAAATTGCTCAACCAAAAGGGAACATGTGTACAAAGTTTCAAGTTGATTGGACTTTAACTTCATTGAAAACTACCTTGACCAAAAACTTTAACCTGAAACTATCAATTTTAATTTCTATGTTCAGTGGACCATGAAAATGGGGTCAAAAGATTAATTTTGTTTTAAAATAAGAAAGATCATATCATAAGGAACATGTGTACTAAGTTTCAAGTTGATTGGACTTTAGCTTCTTCAAAAACTACCTTGACCAAAAACTTAAATGGGACGCACAGACGGAAGGACGCACAGACCAGAAAACATAATGCCCCTCTACTATCGTAGGTGGGGCATAAAAACGGTTTTTGTTCCTTCTTGATATTGAGAATTCGAATCATCGTTTCGTTTGTTTCTATTTTGTAGCATCCTAATAGAATAGCAGATTATAGTTTGTTTTATAAAAGCTCAATTGAAAACTATTTACATTTACTCTCTAGTCCTTTTTTGGTAATATCAATATTGCGCGGATTGGTACGCATATATCCTGCAATTGTGTTATTGTACTATGGGCATTTCTTGTATTCTTGTCTTTCATTTATACGTTGATGCTTTATCTATATGCTATTTTGGTTTTCTGTGTTGACAATATTAGTACTTCGGTACTGTCATGAACATACTGATTTTTTTTTTTGTGTTATTGCAATCAGCTGTTTCAAAATGATAGAAATTATTATAAATTAAGGAATGTATCTCCTTCATGCAAAGTTCTGATTCCTTTCACGGATTTGGCTATACTTTTTGGACCTTTTGGATTATAGCTCTTCCTCTTTTATATACGCTTTGAATTACAAATATTTTGGCCACGAGCATCACTTAAGAGACAGGTATTGTCGAAATGCGCATCTGGTGCAGGAAAATAGGTACCGTTAATGTTATTTAAGGAATGACTGTAATATTTTTTTCTGTCTAAGAAGATATAATGTAAAGAATTTGTGGCACACTGAATAACGCGAGTAGCGGGTTATTTAACAGTGTGCACCACATTTTTAATGTTTTTTTCGAATAGACAGAAAAAATATTACAATCATTTCTTATAATTCAATTCTAAATTCCATTTTAAACCGTAGAAAACCATGAAAAAAAACGGTGATGACGTCACGGTCACATGACTAAATTATGTCTATGGGCTGATAACAAAATAACGTCAGCCAATCAGAAGACGCATCCAAAATTAAATTATAAACTGCTGTGCACTTATTATTGACATATTTACCAGTATGTCTGTTTGTTTTGTTCACACATTCTTGTCAATCTAATGGAAATATATGCGACTGTACTACAAGTGAGTGGTTTAGCTAGTTATGACATCAGGTTTAATCACCATTTTCTTCATAAGGAAATGCCGGTATCAAGTCAGGAGCATACCAGTTGTTTCCCTTTGTTTAATGGTTTGATCTTTTGATTTTGCCATTTAATATATCACGTGTTTTTGATACACAATACAAAAAAAAAAAAAAAATTCCTATTATATCTTCGTTCACAATAGGATTGACCACTTAAATTACTTTTATTGAAGGACTTACTTACAACTTTTCACCAAGTGCGATACTATCAATATAAAAAAGATGATATGAAATGTTGCTAATGAAACAAGAGACGAACATGACACAGAAATTAACAACTATAGGTCACCGTACGGCCTTCAACTATGAGCAGAGTCCATACTTCAAAGTCAGCTATAAAAAGTCCCGAAATGATAATATAAAACAATTCAAACGAGAAAACTTACGGTCTTATTTATATAAAAAACGAAAAACTGGGTCCTGATTTAGTAAACAATTACAACAATGACGAAACAGGGTCCATCCATTTTGATAAGACCTATTTCATACGTTAAATGCACAGAACTACAAATGTTAAGGTGCTCATAGTGACTAGTCATGCAATTTTTGTGTTGATTTTTTTCTTGTCGTACTTTTCTTTCCGTATAATGTACATAAAGTAAAGTATAATTAAACAATTTCGAGGCACGATTCACTCAATTCACAATTTTTAGGTGATTTTTATATTCCTTTTCAATTAATTTAGAACCGTAATAGAACATATTACATTGAACAACAATCGAACATAGTAGCATGTGTATGTAATAAAATAAACTCATTGGTGGACATCGTTCAAGGGTCTCTCGAGTTAAACCCCGGTCTCGTTGAGGTTTCGAACAAAGGTACAGGGGTTTAACTCTCAAATAGTTCAAGTAAAACACGATTGTTGAAACACGAGTAAGTTAAGTTAACTCAATAGGTTTTAGTGAACTCAGCCAGTGATATACATTGTTGAAGTATTAACTGCTGTGCATTTATTATTGACATATTTACCAGTATGTATGTTTGTTTTGTTCACACATTCTTGTCAAAATAATGGAAATATATGCGACTGTACTACAAGTGAGAGGTTTAGCTAGTTATGACATCAGGTTTAATCACCATTTTCTTCGTAAGGAAATGCCTGTATCAAGTCAGGAGCATGCCAGTTGTTTCCCATTTGTTTTATGGTTTGAGCTTTTGATTTTGCCATTTAATATATCACGTGTTTTTGATACACAATACAAAAAAAAACCCCCAGTAATTCCCATTATATCTTCGTTTACAATAGGATCGACCTAGAAAATGACCTTTATTGAAGTACTTACTTACAACTTTTCACAGAGTGCGATACTATCAATTCGTTAATAAATCCATTACTTCATCCACCATTTTCAACATAAGAAAATATCTGTACCAAGTCAGGTGAATGTCAGTTAGTATCCGTTCGTTTCATGTGATTGAGGTTTTGCCATATGATTAGACAATTTCTATTTGAATCTTTCTCAGAGTTTAATTTTTAATTTTTGTTTTACTTTTCCTTGATTCAAATAAAAAAGTAAGTTAAGTTATCTCAATAGGTTTTAGTGAACTTAGCCAGTGATATACATTGTTGAAGTTTCTTGAATATTAACAGTCACCAGTTCTGATTATAGAAATATCAAATGTTCTTTATATTTGTGGTTCTACTTTTTGCTATACGACTCTCTATGAAGCGCACGGACTTGAATGAAGATTAATTTAAAATTTCATTCCTAAGAGCGTCCGAATAATATTGAAGGCATACCACCACCACATTATTGACTATTTTGTCGGCCAGAACAAATAAAACACAAACTACTTTGAAAGATTTTGAATTATATATCTTATTCTGAAAATAGGCGTCTTGTGTACTCTTTGATATGTAAGCCAAACTGAAATGAATGTGCATCCCTCTTGGCCAAGCGTTTTGTAGTTAAATAAAAGACAGTAGAAATCAAATTGAATATCAAAATTTGAAAAAAAATTGATAAAAAAACGACAACTGAGGTTCTATTCTGATGTTAAATATGTTCAGAAATGGACACGGATTTTTTTTATTAATGTTTAAATCATGACTACAAAAGCACGCAGAAATCTAGCTATAGTATTCATGTGTAGCAGTTTTTATTAATGATTATTTTTGTATGAATTGTCTCGTACCTTCATAAAAACAATTCGTAAACTGGTGTGTTATTTTACACCTTTGAAACTGAAAATGATGTTCGAATATATGAAAATTAGTTCCTGTAAACTGCTGCCACGAGAATGTAATTTCTTGTTCCAGGCCATTTACTATATGTACCAGTGAATGGATCTGCCACAATCAATATGAGTGTATAGCGGTATACCAATAAGTTAGGCATGAAGTTTAAGGGTAGTGTATCGTAACTGTCGAAATGTGTTCCCGTATATCGCATATCATATTGCAAACCACCAGAAATAATTACACATCGTGTTGTGTTGTCTGGCATTGTCAATCTCTTTATCATGTCTCCTCTGACTAACAAAGCTTGTGGTTGTTGAGGTGCATATCCGACGTCAATATACGCTTCTCCTGGAATACACGAAAACATATCACTGAATGCCGCCGCACTTGCAAAATTCATTAATGTACTGAACATTTGAGTCGGATCAGTTCCAAGTTGTTGTGGTTGTCCTTGTACAGAGACTGTGTATGCTGCAATGGCAGTTGGATTCAAAGGATTGACGAGTTCGAAATCATAGAAGAATCCAGGTGTAATGATATCCCTATCATCAGTTGGCAGACTTATATTAATTAGCTTTTGACCATCAAATCCTACTATATGATAGCTCCCGTTATGATGCGACTTCGAAACCACAAAATAAGTTCCCCTGAAATATTAAAATGATAATAACAAGGATTTGTATAGTAAGTCTTACTATACAAATCCTTGATAATAATATAACTAAATAACTACGCTGTTTGATTGATTTGTACCGATGCTATACATACATATCGCGTTAAGTCTACTTTCATGCACAAAGACAATTTATAACGCCAAATAGACTTAGATGGACATTAAGAATATGTATGGGAATTTACATGAGTAAGCTTCTTTTATACACGTTGTATACTCAGAACGTATGTTGCCGATTCAATTGACGGTAACGCTTGCTTACCGATAACGATAACAAATGCTTTTAGATTTTTGTTGACACAGGTGCAAGAGATATGAGATACGAGTAAGGTTGGACAATTTTCCAAGCGCGTTGTATGTGTTGTTCTGTCTTGTATCTCACAAAACACCACAGTTATTTTGTTGATATATATATTATGCATGTCATTATGAAAGTGTTTAATCATGTCGTACCACAACCGCAAACCCGAACACGATTGAACACAAGAATGTTGCATGCATTTCTTTTGTATGAAGCTGTTTAAAACATTTAAATTAAGCCAGTTTTCAAATCATGTATTTGCCTTCCTTTCATTATTACAATACTAGAAATCACAAAAAAAACGCTGTCTTTCAGATTGTTTCAACCGTCGTTCTTGGAAATAAACTCACCATAGATACCAGGATTGAGATTTTATATTCGCGCTAGACGCGCTTTTAGTCTAAAAGTTAAAATGGCCAAAACAGTATGTATATATGAAACAACAACCTACGATCTACTATCTGGTTTTGGTTTTTAATATAGAGAATAATAAAAAAAAAGAATAGAGAAATATAGGCAACAAAACTGTCATAATTGTGACATGGTACATGCATTTTCTTTTGTAGAAAATGGTGGATTAAACCTGGTTTTATCTTAGGGTTTTATAGCTAGCTAAACCTCTCACTTGTATGACAGTCGCAAAAGATCCATTAAATTGACAACGATGTGAGATCAAAACAAACAGGCATAATAGGTAAAAATGTCAAACATAGGAATACAGTTGTTGACATTGTGTAATAACCTTATCCACGTTTTTAATTTTAACAAACGTTATCTATGTATTACTGTTAAATTATTAAGCCCGGGATTACGTTACCACAAATTACTTTAAACCCATACTTAATTCTTCCATAGAAATAAAGATTTGGTTTTAAAATTTTGTTGTTCCTGTAGAAAACGTATTTTAAACGGGATAACACATCCTCATTTCTACGGAGATGTCGTTTACTGTAAATTAATGAATGATCATGGTAAACTTATTGATCCTTTAAAAAAACTTATTCTTAAAAGTTACCAATTCAACACTAGTACCGTAAATATATCTTTGAATATTGTTTTTATTGGTTTTAAGGATTACTTTGGTGAGGTTTTGGCATTCGTACATGTGTCAAATTTTCAGACTCCTTATTATGTTTCCATACAAAATAAGGTAAAATATTTTGCCTCATAACACCCCCTGTGTTTGGTATACAAGATTCAATAGCTCATAAAAGGTCATTTACAAAAAATATAGCAGATTGTTGATTTTCTTTCTTTTGATTTGAGACCCAAATAATACCAATGCAAATATAAGGTTAAAGTCCGAGTCATCCTTTTCCCGCCATATTTTAAATATCAAATAACTAAAAAAGGAGCTCCATGACCTATCAACATTTTAACATCCTTGATATCGATTTTTATTATCAGTAAATTTAAAGAAACTAAATATTATTGTCATATATAAAGGCAACAGTAGTATACCGAGGTTCAAAACTTATATATCGATAGAAAAAAAATCCGGGTCGCAAACCAAAACCGAGGCAAACGCATTAAATATAAGAGAATGACATATACATATTCATGGATCTACAATTTGTCGATACATTATCTTGGCTTAGCACAAGGTCATATTTTTCTCTGACTGCTTATGACGTCCATTGGATGTTGGATGTGAACGGATTGATAATTTAGTCTTAGATGCATGATTTTGTTATCAGTTGTTAGTGACTTTGAACTAGCAGTCAGTAACTGCGAGTAGTCTCAGATCTGTACTGCACGTCCACTCTGTGTTTTTGTTTGATGTATTTTTACTTGTATTCATCTGATGAGTTTGGCCTTTAAAAAAAAAAAAAAATCATTATCAGTTCTTATATTGTACAGTTCCATCACTGTCCCAAGTTAGGGAAGTGTTAGGATCCTGCGAACACGTTTAACCCCGCCCCATTCTGTATGTATGTGCCTGTCCTAAGTCAGGAGCCTGTAATTTAATGGTTGCCGTTTGTTTCTGTGTTACATATAAGTTTTCGTTCATGTTTTGTACATTTATTAGGCCGTTAGTTTTCTCATTTGAATTGTTTTACATTTGTCATTTCGGGGCCTTTTATAGCTGACTATGCGGTATGGGCTATGCTCATTGCTGAAGGCCAAACGATGACCTTAAGTTGTCAATGTTTGTGTCATTTGGTCTCTTGTGTAAAGTTGTCTCATTGGTAATCATATCACAAATAAAAAAATACTTTAACACGTTATTAAGATGATAAACAACATCAGTCCCCAGAGGCTATACTTCAAGACCATCATATATTATTTTTGAAGTTGATACGGAATATTTTTTCACATAGCCTTGGTACCTTCGGATGAACTTTTTAAAGAAAAAGGAAGAGCAGTTCTTTGACATATTCCTAGATCATCAACTTTCTGCTCAGACACTGGTGGCATTTTGCAAAGTTTGAGTATCAGCTGCAAGCTCTTGAATACCGAATAAGTAGGGAGCTTTATAACCTTTATGCAAGTGAAGTTGGTATATTGCTACTAATTAGACAAGAGGAAATTGATGATTTTAAAATTAAAATTGTCTCGTTTGTGATAGATTCTGGTACTGGGATGATCGCACATGTCACATTCGAGGTATATGTATAAAAAATAAAGAGGAGGAAGCCGTGTCTGTTGTTTCTTTAATTTCTACTTTCGAGGATATATTAAGGGAAACCACTCAGAAAAGTTTGGATTATTAATGGAAAGATCGTCTTCAATATAGCTGAATGTAAAATTGAATGATCTGGCTTCTTTGATCTTATTGTTTATGAAAATTGTCTGGAAGGAACTCCGACTCATATGAAAATAAGAGGTCGGCAAGAAGAGGCGCACAGTTTGTCCCCCCCCCAAAAAAAACCCCCAAATATGTTGTGAATAAGAATCTCCAGCAAACTGATCACTTGTTCCTCGGTTAAGCATGTTTTACCTTTTTGTTCACTTTAATAAAATTTACCGTATAGCATATCAAAGTTATCAATTTATAGCGTATATGTTACCCTTTTAATGTAGAAAAGCGTTGCGAATTATTTCTTTTAGACGTTTTTTTTCAATTTCACATGGTGAATGGTGGTATACAGGTTTGAAAATTCAAAAGTTTTGATAGAACTAATTTCAGAAAAAGAACGAGATCTTTAAATTATCCAGCAGTTCTTTAGATTTTTTTTAGAATTCACATATGGTCACTACCACTACACGAGTAAACAGTTTCACAGTATTTCTGAAGACCCTACGATAGATTTTGTGTCAATGTAATTTGTTAAAACATGCAGATGAGCTGGAAATGTACCGTTGTATGTATGGAATTTTGTGAAGCTTAGGTATCCAATATAAACAAGGTAAGTCCTCCAATTTTCTTTTTAAATGATATGTTTTTGTATGTGAAATTACATGAGTGTTCTTTTATTTTTAATTCTTTTACAAGACACTCATAGTAGTCCGATTTACATACAAAGACAATATTATTTGAAGCTTTGTCCGTAGAAACAACAACATACTTATAATGAAGAGATGATAGATACTTCACAGCCTCTTATGTCGATTATTCACACAGATTTTCAATTTATGAAAGCGACTTTTTATCAAAGACCTGATTGTTTTGACCCATTCTGACAAAGTGTCAAGTTCTGCTTCTTCTCTATTATACCATGCTATGGCGAAGTAATTAATGGAATCCATAATGTTTTTTAAGTTATAGTTCCAATTGATGTGAGGGGGTTCTCTTGACTTACGAGCATGAGATATCTCTTTTCGGAGATGTTCATGTTGAATTAAGTTTAGATCTCCATTAATAACATGGCCAGAGGGGCTGTAAATATAAGGAGAGTGGAAACAGTTAAATGTCAAAGAAATTTGTATGTATCGTTTTAAATCATGAATTTGCAATGCCTGTTTAAAGTTAAATACTTTTGGTACAAATGTTTTGGGGTATTACTGTAGGATACAGTAGAAGTAAACTGATTTTGAAAATAAAGTAATGTTTTCATAATTATCAATTCCTTTATTGGTAAACTGGACTGAAAGGAATTTCCTCTTTTCCCTAAGTAAAGGTTCAGATCTTACTGGTTTAAAAAGACGAAAAAAGGCTACACCAGAAATTATACTGGCAAGTCTGTATATTGGAGAAAATGTATTTATCCATCTTTTGTCAAGTGCATATTTTATCAAAGATTTAAGAAAATTAACAGGGAGTGAAAAAAATAGGATAGTTCTAATGTAATGTAACATTACTAGCTGATGATGAATATGTGAGAGAAGACCAACAAAGGTCCTAGGGGGCGACACTAGTAGCCAGATTTAAGTCTGAAACGGTCATTTTGGTCTGATCAAGTGTTAATCGACCGACTTAATTTATTGCTAGGAAAAAACGTTAAGACCTGTTTAGACACTCAGACTCTGTTCAGATATACCATGTTTAGTCAGATCAGTCGTGTCAAGATAAACAAGACAGATTCTTCTAGCATTCAAATAAGACTTGATTAGATAACGTTCAGATCAAATAAGACCAAAGGTAAAAAAAACCTGTTTAGTTGCTGTAAGATCGTGTTCAGTCGTGTTAAGATTTTAAATATTTTGAATTAAACGGGCGACACTTAATCTGTTTTTGTATCAGGGGTTACTCCCCCTTTCTGAATTAAATTTTCATAGCTTGGATTTTATTCTTTTGTTGTCTTTTATATGAAACGCCGGAACTATCTTATAGTGTAAATATGTAATGTGTTTTGTCGCTTTGCCTTCACGTCCTGTCATTTCTTCTTTATGTTATGTGCAGATGCCTTTATTTCCTGACACGGCATCTCTGTGTTATGTCAAATTAGTAATTTGTTTGGTCAAATAATTGTATGATATGTCATTGCTAAACTTTGTTGTGTAAAATATGCATTATATTATGCTGTAACTACTTTATATTTTGTGAATACTTCGAAACTTTATGATCAACCACCTTTACATTCTCTCATATTTTATCTATGTTGTGTCTATTCTTCTTTTACCTAAGTCAGTTAATTATTGCGTCCTGTCTCAAGTGTTATTGTTATGTCAAAGGTTCTAAACGTTTTGCTTTGGTACACCTTTGTTCTATGTAAATCTCTTGATATTATAGTCTTTTGGCGTTATGTTGTGTTTATACATATTTTTTTATGTATCTCTAGTGAAAAATACAACACATCATGGTAAAGTTCCTAAAAAAATTGATACTCTCTGTGAGCATTCATTACGTCATGTGCAAATGCCTTTTACATTATGTGCAAACAACTAATACGTTTTGTGTAAACCTCGTTTACCTTATGTGCAAACATCGTTCACCATATGTGGTGCAAACATCGTTTACCTTATGTGCAAACACCTATTACGTTATGTGCAAATACCTATTAAGTTATGTATAAAAACTACATCATTATGTGCAAACACTATTACGTTATGTGCAAATACCGCTTACATTATGTGCGAACACCATGTAAGTTATGTGCAAATGCCTATTACAGTATGTCCAAACATCTATTACGTTATGTGTAAACACCTATTACGTTATGTCCAAACACCTATTACGTTATGTCCAAACACCTATTACGTTCTGGTAAACGCGTTTTTGACACATATTAAAACAAAACGCATCAATGATATGCATTATGAAAATGAATAAAATTAAAAGTTTGACCTTTCTATCAAACTGTGGATTTTTATAATTATATTGATTGTTGTAAAAATGCTATATACCTACAATGTATCTAGTTTTATGTGAAATTATTTTGCTCTACTTTAAGAGTGTGCGTTATGCATTCATGCTTTGAAAAGGAGTAGGTCCGGAAAGGACCGATTTTGGCCTCAAATTTCAGGTTCATCTGACAAAAGATTTTGACCACTTTTTAAACACTTAAGTGTCTATTTTATTTGAATTAATTAGTTTATGTGAAAGATTTTAACAGATTTAGTCATTAGAAACGATCCGATTCAAGCTAAAATATGAAAAATCTACCTAATATGCCGAAAAATGTCACTTTTCAGATGGTTTTTGGTCAAAAATGAAAGTGGCCGCATCCGTGTTCATCCTCAACCTTTATATATGTTATGTATTATCATACAATACAACTTACATTTCAATATTAAGGATGAACACGAATGCGGCCACTTTCGTTTTACACGAAAACCGTCTAAAATTTAACTAAAATGCTAGAATTATGAGGATTTCAGTAATTTAGCATGACTTAATGGTGCTCGTACCGGACATATGTGCATTGTATTGTCAAAAACAGCCCATATTTATGTAGCAGAAGCATTCTACTGTCCAATAAATAACTAAAGGTTTACATTTTAACAATTTTGTGAAACTGCTATATTTTGGGGCCAAAAAGGGGTCTTACTGAACTTACTCCTTTGTTCACTTTACTTGTTGAATTTTTAACAAATATACAGACACGACTCTAGTTTCCAAGAGGTGCAACCGAAAGGAACAATACGATATAAAAAGTAAGATGTGGTACGAATGCCAATGTGACAACTCTTCACAAGAGACCAGGATGATTTGATATTACTCTCCCAGTAGGGTTTTCATCTAGCGAGAAACGTGTACTATATTAATGCTACAAATATAATGATGTCTCCCACGATTCATGTAGCAGCTAAAGAATCATACAAAATGTTAAAGATTTTATTTTCGTTCATTTCCTTTAACAGTGGTGAATATTATTCTGAATAACCTTCCTAAGACTTATTATTTGCTCCGTCCCTGACAAGGCGTGTTGAGACGGGTTTGTGTCCTGAAAAGGGGTGTTCAGGTGACCCGCCCCTCTTATCTGACAATTTTGTTTTAAACTAACAGGGATGTTGGAAAAATTTGATCAAACAGGTAGAAGTGTGTAACAAAAAGCTGCATTTTCTCTAAAACAAAGTTGTTTTTTTTTCATATTAAAAACTGCCTTATCCTGTAATCCACAAAAATGACGCATACACATATTTCTTCTGAATGAAAGGGTTATCAGCCTTATTTCACCTTCACTGGCCATACTCGAAATTAAATCCCGCAACTTGAAACTCCAGAGAATGACTTTAATTTATCCGTATTTGGTCCGGTAACTTTTCGAACCGTGTCATCAAGAACGATACAAAAAAAATATATATTCTAGTAAATTGTTATTGTTTTCTTCTATTATTTCTTCTATTATTATTATTAAGTGATGTGCATATCGTTTCTTTTGTTGTCTATAAGAATAAATAAATAATTTTGTTGCTAAAATGGTAATCATAACATAATTTTCCCTTTGAAATTCAGAAAATAACTGACTATCTATAACAAAGATGTTGTATAAATGCCAATGAGACAATTCTCCACGAGAGACCAAATGACAAAGAAATAAATAACAGTAGATCCCCTTATGGCCTTAAACAAAAATAACCATACCGCATAGTCAGCTAATCTATTTAATTTTTTTACTCCATTTAATTTGTTCACCAGTTTTAAAAAAAATGGTTACAGTTAAGTAATTCGCTATTAGCTAGTTATTGTATACAAATAACAGGTAAACAACATTTTTTTTTGCTTTGTTTGTACATAAATTTTCCTGCTACCCGCTTCCATGTTGATCAATCGGTAATATGGATATTTCTTTCTTGGTAATAGTTCATTTTGGGTTTTCTTCGAGTCCGCGTTTCAATAATTGTAAAAATCAGAGACAATGGTTAAGATTTAAACAACTTATGCTCAAATACTAGGTGTAAATTGTAAACAATATATGTACATTGTCAGAAATATAAAATGTATTAGTTCTCGCTCCGAAACAGGAGAAAATTCGACAAGCCTCGCTTTTCGTCCTGTTTCTAAAGCTCGTACAAATAAATTTCACGTTTACTGACAAAGTACATTTTTAACCGATACATATTCCACAGTTGTTGATATGAATTTATCTTTTTGTTCAATATTTCAACGAATATCGTCGTATAAATTAGAAACATCAACTTATTTTCCGAACGGAGAGTCATAAATTCAATAAACATTATTGCGGGATATACGGTATAAACGGTTTGCTTCGATGCGTTTAGTTATGAATGCGAATGGTTCGATAAATATAGCTAATTACACAATTAATCCAAATGTTCATAAAAGGGATTTGCTGCACATCATTATTCTGAGAAATCTTATTTAAAAAATTCATACAAATATATATGTTATCATTCTAAAATAGTTACCGTTAAATACTGCCATTTTTAGATATATCGGTCACCTTTTTCTCGGCTACTGTTAAAGCGAGACGTTTTTTTTATTAGTAGCTAGCGATGCATGAAGTTCATATGATTCAATCAAAATTATCCTTAAAGTACGGAAACAATCTTGAATTGACGCAATCTTGTTCGCCTTGAAATCGACGTAACATATTTAGTCAAAATTCTTTTAAAAAAATCACCTATATAACGAAAAGAAAACTGTGATAGACTTTAACACGAAAGGGAAGGCTTACATTCTTCTGTAACTTTCCTACTACTGATTATAAATTAAGAAAATTCACTTGTCATGTTTTGTATTGTTGGAATATCGGAGTTCTCAAAATGAATCAAGATAAAATAAGGATAATAAGACATTTGTATAAAATATAAAAACCCTTGTTATATTCTATTACATTTTAAGAACATCTTTATGTTAAATATATGAATCAAAGTACTGAAGTACTGAACATCGGATGACCGCAAGTTCTTGTGGACGGTCACAAGCACTTGTCTCAGAAAACCAAATCACATCTCTTTACCTAAAAGTGACATTAAAGTACAGATATATATTTTT
The DNA here is from genome assembly GCF_965363235.1 of Mytilus galloprovincialis. Classification (NCBI taxonomy): domain Eukaryota; kingdom Metazoa; phylum Mollusca; class Bivalvia; order Mytilida; family Mytilidae; genus Mytilus; species Mytilus galloprovincialis. The sequence continues at coordinate 54,753,058 of NC_134851.1, forward strand.
TCTGTGAGTGGATGATAAACTCAACCTCATCGTAGAAGTGATACAAATCAGTAAACTCTGTTATTTTTTTGTTATACATTATTTTAGTATTTATAAATAACAGTTACATGTATATATAATTTTCATCCATTTGTATATCATTCTATTGCACTATATTAATTATAATGACCGGGTACAATCTCAAAACGAAGGTTACGTAATGGAAATTTAGGCGACAGCAATACACATGAATGCCCTCACGGTCATCTGATGTAAAATGAATAAAGAAGTTGTTCATTAAGATATCATTAGACAAACAAACACACGGACCTATTTTTTTTTCTTTTTGATTTCTCATTCAATGACCATGCAGTGGCGGAACCAGAATTTTTGAAAATGAAGGAGCTGCGTTTGTTGGTTCTATAAGCAGTTTGATTAAGAGGGGCTCGGGACTCAGTTTTGCCAAAACTCCCTGCTAATTAAAAAAAAAAATACAAGATAAGAAGTGGCGAGAAAATATCTTCGTCCTCGGTCAATATAATCTGAATAGATGCATATATAATGTGTTGACCTTGTCAAAAGTCTATAATTCATAAATGTAAGTCGGCGCCTTACAAAACCATATGTTATGATTATGTATGCAAGATATGGCGACCTATGAAACGACCCGCTTGGTACAGATGAAAGAGAACAATTTACATATACAATAAATCACCAAGTTTTCGTAATATAGATAAACGGTCTAACTATAAAATCTCAAATCTGTCTCACAATTTGTAGATTTTGGCAAATAAATAGACCGTGTTTGTACTGACATTGTACAATCAAAGATGGCGGTATACCATGATTCTACCTTAAATAAGCTCATTAATTTACATCACTACAGGCTGGACTTTTCCTAGTCTTTGATGTTATCATTGCAACCATATGGCATTGCAGTACCTAGTTCCCTTATCCTGAAATTTTCTTTTTATTTTCGGAAATGAGTACTTAGTATAGGACTATTGTTGTGGTGATAAATTTTCTTGATGATGCGTATATTCATATATAAGGAATGATCATAATCCGGTTGATTAAAATGGTTATAAAGAACCATGAATTGCGAATCTTTATAATTAGACCGGTGTTGATTCATCCTTTTACGGAAAGTTTGTCAAGTTTCACCAACATAAAGTAGTCCACACAAAGTACATTCAATTCCGTGAACGAAATTTTCCGCAGAGAAGTGCAGAGGCTCAAAAGATTTAGTGTACTAAGTTTTTCCTGTTAAGTTACGGGTGAAATCAGGAGTCGTAATTAAGATATCACTCCTTTTCCATTTTTATGTTTACAAGAAGAAATGGTAGGTGTTGATTCACTTGTAGCAGTTGTCTTTAAACAGTCGAAAATATCAAAGGAACATGTGTTTTTATCTATGAACTGTATCGAATTGCTAAAGTAGAAATTACATTCTAGCTGAATATAAATATATATATTCCGAAGGATATTCACTGGAACACACAAATCAAATGCTACAGTGTTTTGTGTATCAGAAATATATCATACATTACCCGATTGTTATGCTTTTGTGTGCAGAATATCTATTATAAATATCTTGAATGATGAACGGTGAAATTTGGAAACAAAAGTGAAGTTAAACTCGGGCAAGAAAAACAAACAACAAAAATAAGGAGGAATTTTACACTAAAAACTATATATAATGATACAAACAAAATTTTCGGCACGCAAAAACAGGGTACAAATCATGTGTTTCGTAAGGGTAACTGATTTCTGATCTTATGTGTTTAAATTAAAATATTTAAGTTGTTACTTTTGCTTGCCGAAAAAAAGCCGGTTTAATCTGTTTCTGAAAAGATACTAACTATAACTTCACCCGCATAAGAGTAATGGTACATGAACATCAATCAGGCCGATTTTGTTAACCTTTGATATATCAGTCTTTACTTAAATTCACATTATAATAGTTTAATATGTGTACAAGTTTTTAGCTTATAAATCTCTATAGAGAACAACTAGTCATAACACGTCAAACGATGATCAACATCACTGATTTTATTCGATTTGGCAAATTTTTGGTAACTAGTTATATTAAAAGCATATAAGAAGGACATCGGTTACAATAACCAAAATTGCGTTTATCAATGGAAGCAATTCTATATCATGTCGTTTGGACACAAATTATTTCAAATTGAAGACCGATCTTCTTCGATGCAAAATTAAGCTAAAAAATGTAAAATATGCATTTTTTTATGTCAAAATGCTTGTAACAACAACATATTAACACCAGGAATGCCGATCCAAAATCTGGAGAGGTATCAAAATCCAGATGAGTAATCATACCAGACCGCAAACCGGGTGGGGGAGTGGGGCAACTTACAAGGTGTATACAAGGTGTATACTCCATACTAACACCATAATCATTTGAACTGCCAGCATGTTTTCGTTGGTGTTCATTATAAGCCAAGGTCTTTATATATGTTATGTATTATCATCAAATACAACTTACATTTCAATATTACGAATGAACACGAATGCGGCCACTTTCATTTGAACTAAAATGCTAAAATGACTTAATGATGCTAGAACCCGATATGTGCATTGTATTGACAAAAACAGCCCTTATTTATGTAGCAGAAGCATTCTACTTTCCAGTAAATAGCTAAAAGATTACAGTTTCACAATTTTGTAAAACTGCTATATTTTGGGGCCAAAAAGGGGTCTTACTGAAGCTACTCCTTTGGTTTATCTCCCAGATATTAATAAAAAATAAATCAAATAGGAAGTTTTATAAATGTTTCATGAAGATTGATAAAGTACTGGGTCTTAAATATGATGACTCAGCATAATTTTAGAGTTTACTGTATGCATATTTTACTTAAAGGCCTGAAAGCAAAAAAAATTAATAATATATGCATATTTGTAAGTTAGATTGTTTAGAAGTGCTTATATTTACTCTCCGCAGTCATTGAAACTCATTGAGGAAATTTGAGGCTCCAGGAAAAAAACCCCAGAGAAAATAGCCTGCACCCACGGTCATAAAACAAATGATTTAACTTGTAAATGCAATGATTTTTTGTTTATTTCAAAAGGTCTTTATATACAAACCAAAAACCCTCTTTTGGGGGAGATTTACAATATTCAACTATAATTAGTTTTGTTTGTATACTAGTTCCACGTCTGGCGTACTAAATTATAATCCTGGTATCTTTGATTACTATTTACACCACTGGGTCGATGCCACTGCTGGTGGACGTTTCGTCCCCGAGGGTATCACCAGACCAGTAGTCAACATTCAGGTGTTGACATGAATATCAATAATATGGTCATTTTCATAAATTTCCTTTTCCAAAACTTTGCATTTTACGAAAAACTAAGGATTTTCTTATCCCAGGCATAGATTACCTTCGCCGTATTTGACACAACTTTTTAGAATTTTAAATCCTCAATGCTCTGCAACTTTGTACTTGTTTGGCTTTATAAATATTTTGATATGAGCGTCACTGATGAGTCTTATGTAGACGAAACGCGCGTCTGGCGTACTAAATTATAATCCTGGTACCTTTGATAACTATTTACACCACTGGGTCGATGCCACTGCTGGTGGACGTTTCGTCCTCGAGGGTATCACCAGACCAGTAGTCAACATTTAGGTGTTGACATGAATATCAATAATATGGTCATTTTCATAAATTTCCTGTTTATGTTTACAAAACTTTGAATTTTACGAAAAACTAAGGATTTTCTTATCCCAGGCATAGATTACCTTAGCCGTATTTGGCACAACTTTTTGGAATTTTAGATCCTCAATGCTCTTCAACTTTGTACTTGTTTGGCTTTATAAATATTTTGATATGAGCGTCACTGATGAGTCTTATGTAGACGAAACGCGCGTCTGGCATACTAAATTATAATCCTGGTACCTTTGATAACTATTTACACCACTGGGTCGATGCCACTGCTGGTGGACGTTTCGTCCCCGAGGGTATCACTAGCCCAGTAGTCAACATTTAGGTGTTGACATGAATATCAATAATATGGTCATTTTCATAAATTTCCTGTTTACAAGACTTTGAAATTTACGAAAAACTAAGGATTTTCTTATCTCAGGCTTAGATTACCTTCGCCGTATTTGGCACAACTTTTTGGAATTTTAGATCCTCAATGCTCTTCAACTTTGTACTTGTTTGGCTTTATAAATATTTTGATATGAGCGTCACTGATGAGTCTTATGTAGACGAAACGCGCGTCTGGCATACTAAATTATAATCCTGGTACCTTTGATAACTATTTACACCACTGGGTCGATGCCACTGCTGGTGGACGTTTCGTCCCCGAGGGTATCACCAGCCCAGTAGTCAACATTTAGGTGTTGACATGAATATCAATAATATGGTCATTTTCATAAATTTCCTGTTTACAAAACTTTGAATTTTACGAAAAACTAAGGATTTTCTTATCCCAGGCATAGATTACCTTCGCCGTATTTGGCACAACTTTTTGGAATTTTAGATCCTCAATGCTCTTCAACTTTGTACTTGTTTGGCTTTATAAATATTTTGATATGAGCGTCACTGATGAGTCTTATGTAGACAGAACGCGCGTCTGGCGTACTAAATCATAATCCTGGTACCTTTGATAACTATCCTAGTTCTGATCTGTAGGTTGCATCTCATAGAGACAAAACTTAGGAATGTTACCAGTAAATATACATGTGAATATTTTTTATATTGAAATCTGTGGTAACCCTACAGTCGAGGCAGGGGTAGTTAAGAACTTTTCTGCAATGCCTTCATCAAGAACGCTCAAATCCAACTATTTGAAAAACAACCGATACAGTTTATAATCAGCCAATTTAAGAACGATTTGTTTTAAGTCATGTCAGTACTTTACTGAGCTAATGTTACAAAAGAAATGACCGTTTTGACTAACCTGAATTAAGTACGATATGATAATATTTGTTTTGGATGGTTGGAACTATATAAGGAGATTAATTGATCGGTATTTTGCATCATGCACGAATTTCCCGGGTTACTTTTTGTTTTTGTTTTGTTTGTTACATTGTAGATTGATGGATTTTTTATTGAGCGATTGTTTTATAATGTAAAGAGACCAATATTTCATGATAATCGGTCATTTATTGCTATGATGTCCAGCGTTCCATACATAATAAAGGCAACAGCAGTATACCGCTTTTCGAAAATCATAAATCGATAGAGAAAAAAAACCCCAACACATACGGGTAACAAACTAAAACCTAGGAAAACATATCAAATATAAGAGAACTACGAAATAACAGAAACACAACACTAAAATGTAACACACACATAAACGAGCCATAATATAGCAATGGCCATTCTCCTGACTTGGTACAAGATATTTCAAGAAAAAATTGTGGGTTGAACCTGGTTTTGCAGCTTGCCAAACCTCGCGCTTTAATGGCAATGTTAAATACAACATTGAAATGAAAACATTACATGACTACAGGACTACAGTACAAATGAATGCCAGATCATAAGGCAAAATCAAGGGTACTTGATTCAAATGATTTGCAACACGTGACTTTGTCCCTATTGATCAAATTACCTCCCTTATCTTAAGATTGATATATAATTTATTATTATTAGATTTGCGGATAATCCAGTCCTTTTCCGTCATGTATCTTAAACTAAGCTATCTTTAATAACTTCCCTTGTTAATTCTGTTTCTGTGTAATTCTAAGGGAAAATGCTTAAAATTTGACTTTTAGAAAAGAGGTAAGTTAAAAGTTATTTAACTTTGAAATTCAACCTACAAGGTGTTTCCCTGTATGCGAACAAATTACAAACAATATCTTCTTGCATATGTATTTCTGTTTTGAATTTTGCTATTTTATGATTTTCCGTCATTTTATATCATCTTATATAGCAATTATACTATGGTTGCGCTTCCGATTTTTAAACTAAAAAGTCCAAAAGATTTCAGAGTATACAATGTCCATTTGTTCACGGACTGAAGACTTAAAACATGTACAATTCACCTTTATGCGAACAAATTGTTTATTCGACATATGTATTGGCATATTGACATTTTTATTTAAGGGGCTTATATAATCCTGTTGTAATGGCTGCCGTCATAATAAGGAAAAATGGCCGCTATGCAAATTAGCAAATTACCCCAAATTTTGCCAAGTGAACATTCAGGTCAAAGAAATACACAAATAAACATTACAATAGGACATTTCGACATGCTTATAGGTATCAAAGGTACCAGGCTTATAATTAAAGACAACATACGTTCGTTTCGTCTACATAAGACTCAACAGTGACGCTCAGATTAGAATAGTAAAGAAAGCCAAACAAGTACAATGTTGAAGATTATTGCATTGGTGACCCAAAATTCTAAAAATTTGTGCCAAATACGGCTAAGGTTATCTGGGATGAGAAAATCTTTATTATTTAGAATAATTCTTTATTTTGCAAACAGTACATTTATAAAAGTGACCATATAATTGATGTTTATGAAAGAAGGAAATGATGACTTACCAGAGAATAAAAACAAACACGTAAAACAAAAAACCGAAGAACATAAAACAGTACACAATTACCTAAGTCATGCATTATTTATTTTGTAGCGTCACTATTAGTCTATTTATACCATGCATTATATATTTTTTCTTTCTTCGAAATGTTTAAATTTGTGTGCAACCCTACTTGGGATTCAATATAAGCATTGCCATCTTTCGGTTACAAAACAAATTTTGATACCGGGCTTGGCCAAAGTTTTCCTAAAAAACAGTTATCATTTAAAAAATAGCTCTTATCTTGTCAATTATAAATGCTGAAAATAGAGGGTTGGGATTCAGGGATTTGACAGGATATCTTTTAGTGAATGGAAGATTAATTTACACTTTTGGCAGTACAGCATGAAAAGGCAAAATTTCCCCTCTTTCCCCAGGTTGTCCCCTTTTGTTTATTAATACAGTAAGTCAATTTCAAGGGTAAACTAATTGATGTGTCGTGAAAATATTTGCACACGACTGATGTCTATGCTTTGTCCTATATTTTGAATTAAAAAGAATCAGAGCACAACTGCATGTGTATATCTAATCCGATATTATAGACAAAATGCGCGTCTGGCGTAAGAATAAAATTTAATCCTGGTATCTGTGATGAGTTTATTCTAATCTTAAAGAAGGGTTCATTGGTCATTTTTCCTATTTTATATATCATGTTTTCGTTTTGAAAGACACTCTGTGTTTGAATGGCACATCTCAACAAATTTTGATTTTCAAATAAATACCGAATATTTGTCATTTGTACAAAGGAAAAAATATGTATTTAAATCAACATGTTAAGTGGGATCAAGTTGTACGCTTACGAGCGACTACAATCAAACAAAAAGACATCAATCACAGCTCGTGTCTTCAACAATTGATAATAGTAATCTCTGAAGTAAATTGCGAAGAAAAAGACCTGTCAAAACATATTCGATGTTAAAAACTTTATGATTTAACATAATACAACAAAATTACTTATTCACAACTGATCAAGAAAACTAACAAAACGAATATGTGTATAGTGATTAAGATTATAACACAACGGGACTGCTGTATCCCAATTGTTGACATTTTTATTTATTATGTCTGTTTCTTTTTCTCACACATTGTTGTTTACATAATGGAAGTCTATGCGACTTTTATACAAGTGAGAGGTATAGCTTGCTGTAAAACCAGGTTTAATCCACCATTTACTACATGAGGAAATGCCTAGACCAAGTCAGGAATGTGATAATTGTTCCCATTTGTTAGATGTTATTGGCCTTTTGATTTTACCATTTGTTTAAGGACTTTGCGTTTTGAATTTTCCTCGCAGTTCGGTATTTTAGTTTCTCTACTTTTTCATATAGTAAATTCAGTGTTTGGAAATGCACTTAAAATTTAAAAAATACGGTATATTAAAAGACAAAAGCAAGTACAAACAGTAAATTAAATTATATTATGTCGTATAAAACAACGACGGCATTTAGTAAAAGCTAGTTCAAAGTACTGATTTTTTTTTAAATAGATTGAATTCTAAAACAAACAGAAGAAAACCCTTATGTTGATTTATATGTGTCTTCATTTTGTTTATTGCATTGGATTATATCATATAGTTTATAACCTTAATCATACCTGAATAAAAATTACTTCCGCAAAAGTGCTGTAATTGAAATGACACATGATAAAGTTGCTGTTTCCGAAACGCTTCTCTTGATTTACCGTCATCATTCTAGTAGGGGTGTTCAATAACCTTGAGGATTTGTACGGTCGGTATAATGACATTGGCATAGTTTTTGCAAAATATACTAAATTCAATGACATAATACTTACACTTGAGATCCTGGAGACAATTGAGTCCCTGTACACATTTGAGACCCAGCTGGAAATGACATTCTTGAAGAATTGACTTGAATATCTGTAAGCAGTACATTTACATGTCAAGTTTAAAAACCATTACAAGTGCAGCATATTGGACAGTTAAAGAATTGTCACTCTTTTTATTTGATAAGAAACGTTTCCCTTGTGCATATTCTAGTATTTTCCTGTCAAAGATTTAACATTCATTTAATGTCAATACTGTAAAATTGAGAATGGAAATAGGGAATTTGCCAAAGATACAACTCCCCGACCATAGAGCAGACTTTTCCTGACTTGTGCTGAAAAATTCGACATACCTAGAATTGCACATTAGATCACACTGGTTCCCAAAGGTTTGGTAATACAAGAACAGGTACTTCTGATCTGAACAATAGGGCAATTGTGTCCTTCTTATTTGATTTCATATATTGTTTTTTTTTATTGAAAATATTAATGGTTCTATGGTTATTTTTCAAGTATGCATAACCAAATAGTTCATTCGTAATGTAATAATCTGAGGTAACTATGTATCGTTATTTCTGACTTCATTTTGTAATTTAAAATCAATTAAATAAAAACATTATATCATTATCACTTCAAAGTTATAGCAGTTTGAAGGCCTATATCCGTACTCGACTATACTGATTTTTACTCGACAAGTCTGAAATTTACCTAATTTTACTAGCCTGTACTCTGAACAATGCACGACAGTCTGAACTTGATCTCGACATTTACTCGACCAGTACTTATTTATTATAAATGACATGTGTAAAACAATTCAAACAGGAAATCCAACGGTCTAATCTATATAAAAAACGAGAAACAAGAAACACCGATGAAACACACCAACAAAAAACAACCAATAAACAACAATAAACAACAGGCTTCTGACATGAGAACAGGTGCATACAAATGCAACGGGTTTAAACGTTTCAACTGCCAAACTTTACCCTAACCTGAAACATTAGTGTAACATTACAATATAAAAAGAAACACTATGAAATATCAATAAATATATATACAATAGTATAACGTAGACGGTACAGGTAGTAATAATAATTAAAAAGATTTAAGAACAGTATCAATAAGACAACTCTTACCTGGGACAAAATGGTGTTTAATTAAACAACGTATTTCCATATTTTTTTTCAATTTTTTATCAAAATCATTTCAATTTAACCCTCTACAAATCTTAGAGTAAACTTGTTATCTAAGACCAAAAAAATGAACAAAACAAAAGGAGAATATCTTCGTACTATTGGTTCACAATGTATCTGAAGTTCATACATGACTCTGTGTACTCAACTCTGATGGCAGCAACACAGGGCCATCTGACAGGTAAAACTTTGATGTTGACAAGACAACTAAATTTTGACCATTTTTAACTAAAAGAAGCCTGACTTGATGTTGGAACTGATACAATTAACAATTTATGACAATGATATGATAAACAATATATCAGTATATTAACTATTGCTTACAGTGGAGATCACTTCTAACCTCTCATTAGAACTGTCAGAATATTCTGTCATAGAATTGTTCTAACCTGTCCTAAAACAGTTCTACCCTAGAACTGTTCTAAGTAGAACTGTCAGAATCAGTTCTAGGTAGAACTGACTAAATCAGTTCTAGGAAGAACTGTCAGGATGAGTTCTAGGGTAGAACTGTCAGGATCAGTTCTAGGGTAGAACTGTCTAAATCAGTTCTAACAGTGGAACTGTCAGCAGAACTGACTAAATCAATCAGGACTGTAGAACAGTTCTAAATGACGTCACTGCAGTAAGGGAACTTTAGAATTTAGAAGAAATAAATCACTTCCAATTACTTTGCTATATAATAGCAGATTTTCTATATTTTTTACTGATCAAACGTTACATGTACGATCATGTACAAATATCGAAGTGAATAGAAGGTTATCCAACTCATCGGAGAATTCTTTTTATAAGATTGCATACGGAAACATCATTGTTTACGTTTATTCGTTCCCCGTTTTTAACAGGCTCTTCCTAAATTAACTCTGCATTTAATTCATGGAATTTTAATCGCAATTTACCAATGTTTGCCTTGGATTTACATTCATTTAAGATTCTATTTGACAAATGTTCAAACGAAAATTGTACAGTGGATGAATTATGGGATATTAATGAAAAAAGTGTTGTATAACGTAAAAAAACTATATAGTTTGCACCATCTCGTTAATTTAGCCAGACCTATCCATAACGATTATAAATGATATCTGGGAGTATGGAACTCAGAAAAATATACTCGATTTGACCATAAATGAAACATTTGCCCCTGAACGTTCGGCTACAAACAAAATCATGCTTTCGTCTTTGCCTTCTTCAAACTATATTAACAGTATACTATTCCAAGCAGAGAACTTCCCATACATGTACTTTTTATTTTATTTTTAAAATAAAGTATATGAATCAGTCATGTAAGTGTAGGATAATGCCGTTAAATAGTTTTGTTAAAAAACAAAACCATCACGAATTACTGACTTAAAAAGTCACTTTAGTGACGGTTCATTATTATGGATACTAAGAGAGGAAATAACGGTGCGCTAAATTCTTAGATATGGTATAAATACACTTGTCGCTATTTGTCTGCCATTACTGGATGTCACACAGGTTCACGTAAAATGTTGACGTCATAAAACAAAATATCTGACGCCACAATGGAAAAATGATTGTTGTATGCTTCAAAAGTTCAAGAGGCCGGGTCAGCCAGGATTAGCGATAAGGTGTATTGTGTTTCAAAGTTGGCGTCATTTTTATCATACGATCCGTCCTCACATAGAAATATTATTGGTTTACAATGAGGCCTTATATATTTACATGATAAAGTGTAAATAAGTTCAGTTTTGGTTGATGCGGTCAAAAAATTTTGTTAAAACGACTCTGTCACTCAGTCTGATATATCGAAACTACTGAAATTTGTTTACAATTCAATATTTTGAATAAAAAGAGGACTTGCTGATACTCTAAATTGATGTGGAAATTTTTTTGTAGCCAAAAAAGAGGGACGAAAGATACCAAAGGGACAGTCAAACTCATAAATCTAAAACAAACTGACAACGCCATGGCTAAAAATGAAAAAGACAAACAAACAACAGCACACACGACACAACATAGAAAACTAAAGAATAAACAACACGAACCCCACCAAAAAACTAGGGGTGATCTCAGGTGCTCCGGAAGGGTAAGCAGATCCTGCTCCACATGCGGCACCCGTCTTGTTGCTTATGTGATAACAAATCCGGTAAATAGTCTAATTCGGTAGGTCACATTCAGGAAAGGGAAGGGGATTGTAGTTACGACGTAAGGAACATATCCGATATCATTTGTGATACGGTTATTCCATAACGGTCAACCAACTCGTGATGGCGTCCGTAAAATTTACGAAGGGATGATTTCAACTTCACCATTTGGAACTCTTGGTTTAATAGCTTTCTTGTGAGCAGCAACCCTCTATCAAGAAAATCATGATAGGAAATGCAAGCACGGGAATATCGTATCAATTGGGAGATATATACCTCGTATGCAGGTGCTGCTGGAATGTTGCTACTTAGAAATGGAAAGTTCACAATTGGAAAGCTGAAATCATCTCTTTTGTCGTAAAGTTTTGTTTTCAACCGACCCTCATTGTCAATTTCTAGATGTAAGTCAAGATATGAGGCCGACTTAACTGTATCTGTAGTATCCTTTATCACTAGCTCGATTGGATAGATGCGTTCCACATAGTCACCAAATTTTGAATTATTTAGTGAAAGAACATCATCTATATAGCGAAAAGTAGAGTTAAAGGATAGTGCTAACTTCTTATCTTTCTTCCTAAGAAGTTCCTGCATGAAGTCAGCCTCATAATAATAAAGAAACAAGTCGGTAAGTAGAGGGGCACAGTTTGTTCCCATTGGAATGCCGACAGTCTGTTGAAAAAAACACGTCCTCCGAACGTAACAAATATGTTGTCAATCAAGAAATCAAGCATCTTGATAATATCAGTTTCAGAGAATTTTTTGTTCGAATCAGAGTGATCCTTTACAAAGTAGGATTTATCCCTCCCTAAGACAAGATACTTGTATCTACGTTGGCCATTCTTTTTTACGAAGCAAAGCAATACCAACTCTTTCAATTTGTCTTTTAGTTTGGAATGTGGAATACTAGTGTACAGAGTAGAAAAGTCAAATGTTTTAATACTGTAACAAGATGAAAGAGAGTTAGATTGTATGTACTCTAAAAGATCTTTGGAATTTTAAAGTATCCACATCTGATTCACGCCCCCTCTAGAATAGGCAGTTTCACAATAACTTTGAAGCCCGTCTTTGATTGCTGATAAAATAGATGTTAATAATTTAGAAAGAGGTTTCATGGAGCACTTGGAAGACCCAGCAATATACCGTTGTTTGTAAGGACACTTATGTAGTTTTGGTATCCAATACAGTGATGGCAGATCCAGTTCTTCATCTTTGGTTGAAATTCCAAAGGAACACAGAACAGACCTATGATTATCCAGGATTTCCTCTTTGGTAAGTGTCGTGAGGGTATATGTTGAGTTTCCAAGTGAATTGTCAATACCTAATACGTTTATCAAGCAGTTAATGTAATGAGTTTTACATACAAAAACGATATTGTTTGGGGCTTTGTCTGCGGGGACAACAACATATTTGTCATGGAGGTAGGATAGGTGTTTTGCAACATTTGGGTCTTTAAAGATTGACGTAGCACGGGCATTGATAGACCCATTCAGTTTCTTAATTCTGATTTGTATCAACGACCTCACTGCCTTAATCCATTCGGAAAGAGTGTCTACGTCTTCCTTCTCGCGCTTAGCCCATTGTCTGGCATAATCCTCAACTGAATCCATCAAAATTTTAAAGTTGAATTTCCAATTGATGGATTTAGGCTCACGATATTTCGGACCTTTCGATAACACATTTCGTAGAGAAGTGTTATTAACAATGTTGAGGTCACCGGTAATAACGTGGCCAGCGGGATTATATGTGAATTGGGAACTAGCACAAGTGCAATCGGGAGGTTTAGACTTGAAGTCGTCAATATCGAGATCCTACAAAACGTGTTTGTAATTGAAAATTTTAGTTGCAATAGGTTTGGTATAGGTATAAGAAATGATTGGTACAGACTGGTCTTTGAAATAAGGAGGTATTTTCGATTGAACTAATTTATGATGAAGGATATTGCCTAAGTTGACGCCATCGATGCCTTTGTTGGCAAAGGAAAGATTAAGGAAAGATCTTTTCTCTTTTTCATCTTTGCCAATGCGGACTGGCTTGAAAAGTCTCTGACTTGCAATATCCGAAATTATAGCTGTAATTTCATGTGTTCCAATATTCATTAATATTGCTGTCATTTGAATTATACAATCCTTCATAATATGTATTACTATAAGTGATTTAGTATGCGGCTATATATATATTAAAATTTACATAACAAAGTGTAAATATGGTCAGTTTTGGTTGATGCTGTCACATATGGTCAGTTTGCAATTGGTTGATGCTGTCAAATATGGTTAGTTTTGGTTGATGCGGACAAATAATTTTGTTATATTCATGAGTCAGTCTGAGATATCAAAACTACTGAAATTAGTTTACGATTCAAAATTTAGATTAAAAAGAGGACATGCTGGCACTATAAACTGATGTGAGCATAATTTTGTTTTCCAATATTGCCTTCATTTTTATTAAAAAATCCATCCTGATATAAAAATATAAGTGATTTATTTGCGGCTATTAAGATTGACATCATGTACATAATAAAGTGCAAATATGGTCAGTTTTGGTTGATGCGAACAAATTATTTTGTTATACCAGTCAGTCTGAGGTATGAAAACTACTGATATTTGAATAAAAAGAGGACATGCTGGTATTCTAAATTGATGCAAATGAAATTAGGTAGCATTGTGTTCCAATATATTTCTATCATTTGTATTTTCATGATTTTACAATCAAAAAAAAATTGTGGTCATTGATTTCCAATATTGTAGTTATTTATATACTACAGTCCCTCTTGACCTAAAATTATAACTGAATTACTGTGCAGCTATTTAGATTAACATAAAAAAAAGCAAATATGGTAAGTTTTGGTTGAAAAGATTTTATTACACGACTCAGTCTGAAGTATGAAAACTACTGATATTTGTTTATGATTCAATATTTTGAATATAAAGAGGACATGCTCATTGGCGGATCAAGGGGGGGGGGGAGTCCAGGAGTTGGAAACCCCCTTTTTTACGATCAATGCATTTGAAAGGGAGCATATAGTTGGAACCCCCTTTACTCATGGTTGGACCCCCCCTTTTAAAATGGCTGGATCTGCCCCTGAATGCTGGCACTATAAATTGATGCGAACAAAATTGTTTTCAAATATTGTTGTAACTTGTATAGTACAGTCCTTCTTGACCTAAAATTAAAACTGAAGTACTGTGCAGCTATATAGATTTGCAGAAAGAAAGAGCAAATAATGTCAGTTTAAATTGGTGTGGTCAAAATTTTTTGTTAAACAGGTCCGTCCGAGGTATGAAAACTACTCGTAAACAGATATCACATTTGGTTATTGAGGTCAGGTAATTTTGTTATGTGATATGAGCTATCCTGAGTCCCGGAATAACAAATGTAAAACAATTCAAATAATAATCCCCCCCATAATACTTACGGCCTAATTCAGTTATGTACAAACAAATAAAGAAAAACAAATAAATTATGTAACACATCAACAAAAGAAAATCACTGAATTACGGGCTCCTGACTTGGAACAGGCATATACATGCAGAATATGGCGGGGTTAAACATGTTCTCTTGCCGATTATAAATCGGAAATAAAACCGGCAAAATAGCAAAACTCTATATAATATTAATCGCTATTTTGCCGAAGTCTTTATATTTAGACAAAGATTTCGTAAAACTTATAAATCAATTCTAGCCGTAGAGTTTATAAATCAATTTAAGCCGTAGAATTTATAAATCAATTTTGGCCGTAGAATTTATAAATCAATTCTAACCGTAGAATTTGAAATCAATTCTAACCGTAGAACTGTTCTAGAAGTAGAACTGACCAAATCTTTGGTCAGTTCTAGCTAGAAATGTCTAAAACTGTTCTATGATACAACTGTCAGGATAAGTTCTAGGAAGAACTGTCCAAATCAGTTCTAGGTAGAACTGACCAAATCAGTTCTAGCTAGAACTGACTAAAAGGTGTCAGGCTGACAGTTCTACGTAGTACTGTCCTAGAATAGTTCTCCTGATAGATTCTGACAGATTTAATGAGAGGTTAGAAGTGATCTCCACTGCATTGAAATGAAAGGAATGATATAAATTCAGTCACGAAAAACAGCCGTAGCTCGACCTATAATGGTTTACTTTTATAAATCATTACTTGGATGGAGAGTTGTCTCATTGGTTCTCTTACCACATCTTCCTATATCTATATGTTATGCAAAATGATCTTCTTTTTTGTAGAATATGTTATCATACCAATAAATCAGGTAATGACACAAATACATATGTTGTCTGTTTTCCGGAGCTATGCGTTTTTCTGGAATAACGTTAACGTGGGAGACAATATTTTTGAATTTCACCCTCTTGTGAGGACCAATTAATCAATAATCTTAATGACAATGAATTGAATTTACAATCAAGGAGTTAAACTCAATGCTTTAGTTCTACGTTTTTGCACAGAATTGTTTAAATATGAAATATCTATTTCACAGATGACCACGTATAAGTTCCTTTTGTGGTAACCACAATTACGTCATTTTTGCCCCGAATATGACCTACCAGATTAGTTTTAACTGGATGAATAATAATATGAGCAACGAAATTTGTGTCTAATGTGGAGAAAGATCTGCTTACCCTATCAGACCACCAGATATTTCAACAGATTTTGGTGGGGTTCGTGTTGCTCAGAATTAAGTTTTCTATATTGTATTTTATATACTGTTGTTTGTCTTTTTTGGTTTTTAGTTTTTAGTCATGGTGGTGCCAGGTTTTTTTTAACGATCTATGAGTTTGTATGATTCTTGTATCTTTCTCCTCTCTTTCATAAGTTCTTTTTATGTTTTGCTCTCCATCCTTGACCCTTTTTCATAGGTTTGTTTTGTTTAGACGATTTTGTAGCGGTGTTTAATGTCTAATGTTCTAGAATTTCCTCGGATGTGATAATTCAATTTGCAAGTAATTTTGACTCTTACCTGATATCGAGTTATGTATGTAAAACTCCTGATCGGCTTTTAGAGTTAAAATCAATAGGTCTTCAAAACGTATTCAAAATGGCTACTATGAGGAAATGATTAACTATTATTATACACATACTACTTTTATTCTATATTTAATTTTTCAGTTTAAAGATCATTATGCACACGGTAAAAAATCTCCATTATTTGAAATATGATCCTATATCCTTTTTGTTTTTAAAGAAAGAGATATTGATTTTATCAATTTATCTAGTGTATTTAATGACTCTACCCTGCAAAACATTATTCCTCCATATTGATAATACAGAACCACCTATTATGTTATACACGTACACAAAACACACTAGAAGTTCAATTTGAATTATACGTCGGTAACATCAGACATCAATGTAGAAAATAATACTCCTTTAACTTAAAACTGTCAGTCGTCGAAGTTTAGATATGTTTCCTATGGTCATGTTATTATGGGGGACCTCAATATCGTGAAGGACAGAGAGGTTAAAAACATTTTGAAAAAAGAACCAACATATCGTCCACCATTTAAAACAGATTGTTAACAGTGCCGTAGGGTCACTAAAGATGCTCGTTCTCGTTTTGTAAAAATTGATGTAATCTGAAAAAAAAATCTGATAAAAAATCTTTTTATTCTTATATAAATGAATGTATGAATGTTAAAGATAATAGAATAACACACTTTAAAAATAATTTAGAAGTAAATTATAGAGTACAAAATACGCCTTTTTCCATTATATAAATAAACTTCAAGAACTTTCAAAACGGATTGTGTTTGTATCGGCCGACAATGTGGTGGTGGTATGTCGTTAATACTACACGGACGTTCTTAAGAATGAAATGTTACTTTCATTTACATTCAAGTCCATGCGCTCAACAACGAATCATTTAGTAAACAAACATAGCATAACCACATTACAGCTTAAGGCCTTTCTGAACATTTGAAAGTTCCTACTATGAATTAATTACCTAAACTACACAAAAAAAAACAGTAAAATATCGTTTCATCTGCCTGTAGTAAGTTTTCTACAACTGATATTTCAGTGCTTTTAACATATTCTATAACTACTATCAAAGACCTTATCATAAACTATTGTAATAAAATATATGAAAAAGTGAAAATAACTATTTTTTTTATGGTAAAAAAAAAATCATTGGATTTTGATGATCCGTTTGATTATGTTGACAGTTTTGTCTTTTCGACTCTTTACACTACACTTCCACACTATCTTAGCAAACAAAAGTTTTCCTATTTAATTAAATGGTCGTTTGGTAAATCTGAGGACACATATATTTGCTCTAATGAGAAAGGTAAACGAGCTAGATATACTTACTGAAGGTGTGATGAGATTATTGAAACTGTTAATTTTCTCCTTGATAATATTAATGTACGTTTCGGCAACAAAGTTTATCGACAGATTGTAGGTATTCCTATGGGCACTGATTGAGCCCATTTAATAGCAGATTTGTTTTTGTACTGTAATGAATCACAGTGTATGACCAAACCCAGTAAAGACCCGTCTAAATTGCATTTAATTGACAAATTCAACAACACTTATCTTGATGATATCTTTTCGTTAAATAATCAAGAATGTTCTTAATTTACAGCGGGAAAAGGAACTTACTTTAAATAAATCAAATTTAAACGGTAATAAATGTCCTTTCCTAGATTTAGATATTTCGGTTTTAAACGGGAAATTCTTCCCTTAGATTTTCGACTAAAGAGACGATTTTTCGTTCCCTATTGCTAATTCCCCCTTTTTGGATGGCGATGTTCCTTTGGAACCATCAATTGGTGTTTATATTCACAACTCGTTCGCTATGCCCGTGTCTGTTGTGACGGTTTTTTTTATTTCATCTTAAAAAGAAGATGTAGTTTGATTGCAAATGAGACAACTCACCAAAAGAGACCAAAATAACACAGAAATAACAACTATAGGTCACCCTACGGCCTTCAACAATGAGCAAAGCCCATACTGCATAGTTAGCTATAAAAGGCCCCGAAATGACAATGTAAAACAATTCAAACGAGAAAACTAACGGCCTAATTTATGCATAAATTGAACAAATATGCAACACATAAACAAACGACAATTACTGAATGCCAGGCTCCTGACTTGGGACAGGCACATCTATATAGATTGTGAGGGGTTAAAGTTTGGTTATACATATAGAAAACTTATTTCAAACGAGATAGCACACCTTCATTGTACGGAAATGTTGTTTACCGTTCCCGGAAATTTAGAAACAAACCTTGTAAACTTATCGACCCTTTGAATAAATGAATCCTAAAAATTTACTAATTCAACACTGTAATTAGATCACTAAACATTGTTTATATTGGTATTAATATTAATTTTGTTATCAGTAAATTTAAAGCACACTAAATATTATTGTTATATACATATACACATTCATGGATCTACAATATGTCGATACTTGTATCTTGGCATTGTACAACGTCATGTTTTTCTCTGACTGCTTATGACATTTACACTAAATCCATTGGATGTTGGATATGTACTGATTGATAATTTAGTTTAAGATTCTTGATTTTTTTCATTAGTATCTTTTTTGTTGTTGGTATGAACGGCCACGTCCACTTGAATTTGTATTTTTATCCATCTGATGAGTCTTTTTTCAACTGATTTATATAGTTCGATCTTATGTTGTACTGATACACCACTGTCCAAGGTAAGGGGTGGGTTAGGATCCCTCTAACATGTTTAACCCCGCCACATTCTCTATGTTTGTGCCTATCCCAAGTCAGGAGCCTGTAATTCAGTGGTTGTCGTCGTTTCGTTATTTGTTGAAAATTTGTTTTTCGTTCATTTTTTGTTCATAAATGAGGCCGTTAGTTTTCTCTTATGAATTGTTTTACATTGTCATTTCTGGGCTTTTTATAGCTGACTATGCGGTATGGGCTTTGTTCATTGATGAAAGCCGTACGAGGACCTATACTTATTAATTTTTTTTATAAAATATGTATTTATTATAATAGATGTTTGCTTCATACATTTGTGATGGTGACATGTATTTATTTATCAAGTGAAACTTAACTTGAACAGCAAAATATTACGAATGGACACTTATCCTTGCAGGACAAAACCGAAACTTCAAAAAGCTAAAGACTTATTGAAACAATGGATTGAAAGCAATAAAGTAATCACATCATTATTTAACTTTAGATGGGAACCTGTGATTTAACTATAAAAGAGGGTGAAATTATAAGTCGAAAACACCAAAGTTTTGGAATAGATATCGGATATGTTCCTTACTTCGAAACAACAACCCCCTTCCCTTTCATGAACGTGACCTACCGAATTAGACTATTTACCGAATTTGTTATAACATAAGCAACACGACGGGTTCCACATGTGGAGCAGGATCTGCTTACCCTTCCGGAGCACCTGAGATCACCCCTAGTTTTTGGTGGGGTTCGGGTTGCTTATTTTTTAGTTTTCTATGTCATATATATCCATATTAAAAAATGCGAATGAGTTACACACATTGTTGAGCAGCATCCAGTTCTAAATGACAAAGATATGGATATATTTATACAAAAATGTATATGACACTATTCATAATCTATAAAAATGTATATGAAACTTTTCAAAATCTATAAAAATGTATATGACACTAGTCATAATCTATAAACGACATTCGAATTCGTGATCTATCCAGTACATTTCTTATGTCTAACAGTTATGTTATCGCGTCAAATTAAGAACTGATTGTTTGGTTATGTCGTTTATTGACCTCGAGACCACTGATGTGACTTTTTCATGAAAACAATCTCGAAATTGGTATATTCCACTTGATTAGTAAAACATGTTATTTTCAGATTCATCTTATATTATATACATGTTTCTTGATAACTTTATGTACAGTCAAGTGTTTGATTTTATGCAAGCAATACCAATGAACTCCATTTTATTTAGTTTAAAGTCACTCCCAGATCCTACGTGTTGTAAAAAGTAAAATCACAGATATACTCAACTCAGATGAAAATTCTAATCAGAAAGTCACTAATCAAATGTCAAAACCTAAAGCTCAAAAACATCAAACAAAAGGATAACAACTTTCATATGTCTGACTTGGTACATCATTTTTTTATGTAGAAATGATGGGTTTAATTTGGTTTCATAAATGTAGCTAGCTCAACCTCTCACTTGTATGATAGTCAAATGTAATACTGACAGCGATGTGTGAACAAAACAAACAGACTTAATAGGTAAAAATGTTAAAAATACAGATAAAGCAGTCAATTGTGTGTTATCTTACCAAGACAATTAAATAAGCTTGTAAGTTCTAATTATATTTAATTGAACAGAACAAACAGACACATTATGTCAAAATATAAAAAAAATAGGGGAACGGCAGTCAACATTGTGTCACTTTAAAGATAAACAAATATGAAACAAAGAATCACAAAAAGACATGTAGACAAATCACATTAGCAAAAATGAAAGACACTGAGGATCAAACATTCCAAAAGGTTGTGCCCAATATGGCTAGGGTTTTTTGCCTGGGATAAGAACTTTCTAATTATTTAGAATAATTCATACTTTTGCAAACAGTAAATTTTATAAAATGACTATAGGTGTCATACCACCAATTAAAAGTCCGTATCTGTTCAACCAAATTTTACAATTTTTACAGCTTTCTAAATATTTTACCGTAAGTTTAACTTCATAGAAACCAGGTATATCCTGAATCGTACATGTATCAGCTTTCTACATGTCAATGTTCAACAGATGTTTAAAATCATATAAAAAAGAAAAGGTCTTCCGAATAGAGGTACCACTAAAAATAACTCCTGGTTTTCTGGAAATCTTAAATTAGTATACTATGGAGTGCATAAATCCTCAATTTTGAATGCAAAATCATAAACAAGTAAATTTTAGCTCAAAATGGTCTTAATATATTTCTCTTTCACCAAAAGTTTCATTTCTGCTAATTAGTTGGTTAGTTTAAGTAAACACTGACATCAAATGCACTATTTTTTGTCCGAGTAGGCCTACTTTCACATACGTTCTAAATTTGAGGGAGTAATTGGTGGTATGACACCTAAATAATAGATAAACATGATAAAACTGAAGTGGTGACTAATTACAGAATAAAAACAGATACATAACATAAAACAACCTCATCCAGCACATAAAAGGTTGCACTTTGTAAATACAGATGTTTCTCAAACCACGCCTCTTTTGAATATTCATAGAAAATTAATTTTGTTTACATACTGGTTCCCAGTTATGCTCTCTGTGTTCCATCTCACAGAGACATAACTTGGGAATGTTACCAGTAAATAAACATGTTCATATTGTTTACATTGAAATCTGTGGTAACCTTTCATTCGAGGTAGGTTTTTTTTTTTAAATTAGTGTTAGTGTAAACTCTGAGAAGTTCAGGGTATATAACATGTATAAACGTTGAAAATATGCCGCACAGCCCTATATTTTGACCTTTGAAAAAAATTGTAGTGCATATGAACTTTCAATTCTAGGATAAGATTTTTTTTCAAAACTTTATAGTAAAAGTGGTACAGTGTTAGCAGTAAAAGGAGTTTCTATGGGAAATTGCATTGTCAATATTTACAGAAATGCAACCTAAAAGTACACAGTTGAGTCAGCCAAAGCCTAAACGCACAAAGTGACGTCGAATTTGAAATTCTAAAAAAAATACACAAAGTGACGTCACATTTAAATTTCTAAAAATATTTCTAAAAAATTATTTAAACCTAGAATAGGAATAACCTTTCAGGCGTTCTGCTCATTTCAATATTATGTAGGGATCAGCTGCTTGTGGCAACAAATCTTCGCAGTAACATACATATAATGTAATTTCATACGATAGTCATACAAGTGAGAGGTTAAGTTAGTTATAAAACCAGGTTTAATCCACCAAATTCACATAAAATGCAATACGAGGTCAAGAATTTTTCGTTTGGTGTGTTTGAGATTTTCATTTCGCCGTTTGATAAGGAACTTTCCTTTTAGAAATTTTCTCGGAATATGGTATTTTTGTTAATTTAATTTTACAAACCGATAAATGCTTGTTAAAGTTGTCATCAATTGAGAATAATAGTATACTCAAAGATACGTATAATTTAATTAATAAGAAATGTTAGAAAAAAGAATGCACTTCTTCAACCCAAACACATGCGTAGTACGAATATGGGAAAATACGGTTTACCAAAAAAATAAGGAAGTCGCATATCTAAGTACTTTTTTTCTCACAACTTATATTGAAAATAGAAATAAAGTCAGAAATTATATTATTGTTATGAAAACTCATCTAATCTGGTCTATAAAATCAAGAACACGGACGGATATTTCGGGACTTATATCTATGGTCAAAATATATCAAAAACGGTCTTATTCACAGTCTAATATTAGTTTTTTTGTCATTGAGGCTCATTTGATAACGAAGAAATATAAATCCGTATGCTAATTTTGATATAAAACTTATTAAAACCCTAATAGGAAATAGTTGATCCTTGTTATATTTTTCATGCTATTTATTTCAATATATTACAATGTTACCAGATTTTTTATGTATGCTTTTATAAATGATTTAAATGAATTATTTAGAAATTATATATAATATCAACTTTCCTAAAATAGAAAAGCACAGAATTTGGTTTTTAAATGGATTAAGTTTTAAAGTCTCAAACGATAGGTGAAACAAAAATCTACATTAGAATAGTTTAGGCTTAAGAGACAGTGCATATTAGAGATGTCAAACTTCGATGATTTTGTGCACTTACAGTGACGTTCATTTTGTTGCTATCTACTAACTAAGGGTTCTTTGTACCGTAGAAATATTTTGAAACGAAGAGGGGGAGAGAGGTGTGAGCTATTAGAAAATAGGTAAATCATGTACATTTGTTTTTTTCCAACAACTAACCAACACCTTCTTTGTTATATTATAGATATTGAATTATTGACACATCATAATAGTTATCAAAGATACCAGGATTATAATTTAATACGGCAGACGCTACATTAGACTCATCAGTAACGCTCATATAAAAATAGTTATAAAGCCAAACAAGTACAAAATTTAAGAGCATTGCGGACCCAAAATTACAAAACATTATGCCAAATACGGCTAAGGTAATCTATGCTTGGGATAAGAAAATCCTTAGTATTTCAAAAAGTTCATAATTTTGTGAACAGGAAATTTACAAAAATGACAATATAATTTGACATAAAAGTACTCACACTAAACAAAAGTCATACCTGGGCAAACATGAAACAAAATGAATATGTTTACTTGACATTTGCGTAACGTTTAAAGTTACTGTAAATGGATGGGGAAATCTTTTCAAAGTAAAAAGAACAATGTGCAGAAAAAAATTAACAAAAAGATAAGAGCTGATCCTTTATTTTGTATTTCATCGAGAAAAATCTTACAAGAAAGCCCAATTTTACTTATTTGTGAATGGTCTCATTTGATAATGCCATTGGGTCTACCGATTTTATATCATATCCCTCCTGTTTTTATTTTATTGAGTTCTGTATTCTTTTTGTAACAGTTAACTGCTCTTTTTATATAATATTCAATGGTTCACATAAATACATCAACATCATTTTCCTGAATTTTTATGACGACAGAATTGTAATATATATTTTAAGTATTATTTTCCGGTCATTGAACATATATAGAAGGGAAACTCAAAAAAAGCCATTTTCCCATGAATCTGCTCGAATGTAAGTAAATTTTTAAAAGGACGACGTTCATGTCTTTTATACGAAAATTATATTTTAAAATGTAAATCTCATTATATTTGACTATAAAATGTGAATTCGTATAAGGAAGAACGGACCTACATGATCATTTTGTATCATCTACATGTAATAGATATATTTATATCAAAAACTGTACACACTATTTTCTGTACTTTATTTAGTTTAATGAAATAAAAAAAAAAGATTGTTTTGATGTACAGATTGAAACAAAATTAACGATTATATTATATTGTTTAAGATTCCATGTCGGTATTCACTTTGGAACCAACTGTGCCTTTTTGTCATCTTGTTCAATTATTTCTATGAGGCTGAATTCATACGAAGGAAAAAAAACCCAAGTTAGCAGTATCCTTAAACATCACCTTCTGCAATATACATCACGTTCTCTCACTAATTAATTTAACGCATCTATATCCTAAGGGATGAGTCTGTCTCACATCTTGACTTACATCTAGAAATTGACAATAAGGATCGGTTGAAAACTAAAATGTATACAAACAAAAAATGATTTTAGTTTCTCAATTTGTAATTTTCCATTTCTATTATCATAGAAGGTCAAAAGATACCCGAGTGACATTCAAACTCATAGATCGAAAATAAACTGACAACACCATGGCTTAAACAGAAACAGACAAACAGACAAATAATAGTAAATAAGACACAACATAGAAAACATACATCTCTTGTGTTACGAAAGGGTACGCAGATCCTGCTCCACATGCTGCACCCTTCGTGTTGCACATCTTATTTCAAATCCGGTAAATTGTCTTATTTGGTTGGTCATATTCGTCTAAGGGGAACGGGATTGAAGTTACGACATAAGGAACATATCCGATATCATCGGTGAAAGAGATATTCCATAACGGGTCAACTAACTCGTGATAACGTCCGTAAAACTTACGACGGAATGCAAGCAGCTTCACCAATTGGAACTCATGATTTAATAGCTTCCATGTGAGCAACAACCCTCTATCAACCCGCAGTGCCTGTCTACGGAAGATATTTCTCATAGTTTGTACGATATTCCAGGGCTGTTTTTTCTATCATGAACTTCATAGAATCACGTCCACTTCTATCCAGAATATGACGTACCGATTAAGACTTATAACCGGATTTGTAATTTTGTAATAAAACGAGGAACACGACGTTTGTAACATGTCGTGCATGCTTTTCTTACCCTTGCAGAGCACCTGAGATAACCATCAGTTGTTGTTATTTTTTGGGGGGGAGGGGGTTGAGTTGCTCAGACTGTTATCTTCTATGTTATGTTTTTGTACAGTTTGTTTCTTTTCTTATGCCATTGCGTTGTGAGTTAATTTTCGACTTATGAGTTTAAATACCCTTTTGGGCTTTTCCAGCTCTCTTTAATTAAAATCATGAAAACACCTATGATTATTAGCAAATTAAATTATCTTTCTAGTGGATTGTGGGGACAAAAGGTTAAGAAACGATGTTTAGTACAGGTACAAATATTTTTTTCCAATATGTCTATTTCAGTGATATAACTTTTTATAGTAATTTGAAGAACTTTGATGATTTGAAAATTTACAAATATGACATTTTTTTTTATGAAAAAACACAGTATTTCGTCTGAAAAATAAGCATGAGCCAACTTCTACTGCAAATAAATATACCATATTAGGTCAATGTCAGGAAAATATAATTTATTTTGTATGAGGCTGAGCAACTGGGGAACTCTACTGAGCCCTTCCCCAGTTTTGCGCCGAGTATAAACAAGTTTATATTTTTATGACATTGACCTAATATTGTTTTATACTGCAACTTAAATTAATACATTGATAGCTTTTTAAACGGAAACGCAAATGTCAAACTTATTTTCATCCCCTTTATTGGACCCCTGTTTGGGGAGAAAGTGTTTCATGATGAAATTGATATTATACAAGATATAGCTATGCGACTATAAATAGGAAATAAACACAACTAGCTGCAGTATGAATACCCTTTAAAAATTGTTCATTAGCGTTGGATATAGATGTTTATATATAGACAAATCTTCCTGTTATAATACAAGGAAGTTTTAAAGTCCTGATCAAATGATATATCGTCAATAGATATAAAAGAGATGTAAATGAACTGATAAAAACTCTAGGACTGAATTGTAAAAAAAAATTAAATATTTCAATTTATTTTGGAAGTACGAAGTCGTCTTGTGGCTTCATATTATTTTTTAAACTTCAACCAATTATTTATATCTAAGGAAAGATATACTACTGTTGCCTTTATTTACATGACAATACTATAGTCGCATGTTTTATACATTAAATATGAAAATATAAAACAAAACAGTAAGTGATCTTGTTGTTTACATGGAATCTTAAAAAAAAACAAGTTAATTTGTTTTCATTCTACATGTAGCATCAAAACAATCTTTCGTTTTTTTGTTTTTTTTTAAATCAATAAAGTACAGAAAATAGAGTGTACAGTTTTCGCTATAAATATACACGTAGATGATACAAAGTGATAATATAGTTCAGTTCTTGCTTTTGATTTTCTAAATAGAGTGTAGTTAGCGTTACTCCATGTTCTTTAAGTAAAACTAAAGTACAAGTGTTCGTATGTAAAACAATATAAATGTCAAACAAGTTTAACGGATTATTTTACTTTGAAAGCTTTTTTCTTTTAAATCGAGATTAGTATACAAATATAAATAATTTTCGCATAAAACCTAATTATTTTTCATTTCGAATGTCTTATATGACTTGTGAATTGCGTTCCAATATATATATATATATATGTATATGTGCACTCATACCACATCTTCCTATCTCTCTCTCTCTATATATATATACAAGTCTAAATTGAAAACTACGTTCAAACTTATAATTGCGTTGGATTAAAACCGCAAATTTTATACGTGTGCATGTAAAACAAATTTCGTAATACAAGGGTCTAAATACAGCACAAACAACATTTTCCAATAGACCAAAAAAGTGAAAAGGTATACTTTAAGAAAACGCATTTGACTAACAAGTCAAACAACTGATGTTCTTAAACCCTGCTGAATGCCATTCGAAATTGCCAAATAAATTATTACAAGATGTAACAAAATGGATCATAACTTTAATTTGATACTACACAGAAAACAATAAACTTGTGGCAAAGATGTTACACCGCAAAACATGAGGTGTCAAATTTTGTTTGTACACGAGATCCGGATTTCGACAATAAATGTCTCTTCCGTGATGTTAGGGATCGAAACGGTATTTGGAAGGCCATATAATTTACCTCAATTAAGGAAAGACTCTTGAATATTTTGAAGGTACGCGTATGATATATGCAAGTAGAACTACTCTTCAATATGTTTAAAGTTATTTTGCGCCTGTCCCAAGTCAGGAGCCTCTGGCCTTTGTTAGTCTTGTATGAATTTTTAATTTCAGTCTCTTGTGTATGATTCGGAGTTTAGTATGACGTCCATTATTACTGAACTAGTAAGAATATTTGTTAAGGGGCCAGTTGAAAGACGGCTCCGGGTGCGGGACATTGAAGACCCAGTGGTGGTCTTCTGCTGTTGTCTGCTCTACAGTCGGGTTGTTGTCGCTTTGACACATTCCCCATTTCCATTCTCAATTTTATTCAGATACAAACTACCGCATTGTACTGAGAATAGAATAGTCATAATTTCGAATGAGGGTATGTTTGCGTTGTTATAAAATCTCAATTTTTTTTTATTGTAGAACAATGTTCGAGCTTGTTGTTTTGTGCATTGTTCTATCCAGTTTTCAAACAGTTGCACAAAGAGAAGGTATGTATTTTAAAATGTACCGGTTCAATTATAATTCAATTAACACAAGAAATCATTGGGATTTTTTCACTGGTTCAATTTCTGACCTTATATGATCAATAGCTTTTCTGTTGTTAACTGAGCCATTGTTATATAATAGTTAGTTTCTTTATGTGTTACATTTTAATGTTGTCTTTCTGTTGTGTCGTAGTTTATATTTGATGCGTTTCCCTCAGTTTTAGTTTATAACCCTGATTTATTTTTTCTCTATCGATTTATGAATTTCGAACAGCGGTATACTAATGTTGCCTTAATTTAACGTTTAAATTAGTAAACGGAAGAATATACAAAGGAATGAACGTGGAAACTTTGAAAGCAACATAATGTTCAACATAGAGAAGAACAAACACATTCAATAATCAAATACAGACCCGGAATTCCAAAGGGGGTGGGTGGGGTTATTGTTGGTGGTGCTGGTGGTGGTGGTGGGTATTTGGACTCGCAAACTCAACTTAAACAGACACAATTCAAACAGAACCTTGACTTCAACAGTGTTATTTGTTTTCAAGAGTGCCTACCTTTAAAAGTCGTCTTTCTGAATGAAATATATTATCTTTGGAACTTACTTAAACACGAACTGTGGAACATTGAAAGGATTAAATTGAAAAACAAACAAGGGGAACATACATGGGACATATACAGATAATGAAACAGAAGAACATACAAAGGCATGAACAGTTAAAATGTTTAAGGAAAGTTAGTTTTAACATACAGAAGAACAAACATGGGTACATACAGGAATAGCACAGGGACATAAATGTATACATGCGGGACGAAAAAGAATTATTTGGACGAGAAAACCTTCAAAAGACAAAAAGGAATTGACAGAGTAACATGAAAAGGCACACACGTTTACAAACACAATAAAACGAACAAGTGGGATAAACATAGAACCAAAAAAAAATGAAAATCTAATATGGAGGGGAACAGTAAAACAACTGGGCATGTATATAACTATTAGTATAGCAAAGATGTTTCGTTTGTTGAAGTAAGCGTTTATTATGTTAACCTTTGATGGATGAATTCAATCATTAACTAAACAAAGTTGTGATGCTTAAAGAGTTCCTTACTGTATAAAAGAAATATGTTATGTCTGTGAAGTGTACTGAAACAAAGGAATTAAAAGCGTTTCTAATTCGAAAGAATTTGGGCAGAAATTCCTGTGAAATAACATATCGTGTCATGAGGTGAATTACTGAGATTCGAATGCTTTTGGAATATTGATATAACAAAAAGTTGAACTTCGGCAATGAGATCTTACAAAAAAAATGGTATCGTATATTGGACATATTGTTTCATATGTTAGGCTGTTAAACCTGAATATTGCATAAAACTAAGTTGGTTATGTAGTACACTGGCAAATAATAATCCTCTGTGGTTCAGACAAAAATAATCAAAGAGTAGTTTATGCTTTCTAATTGGGTTCCATTAATATTTCTTCTAGAACTAGAAATTACCAGTACAACAGACACGGCTTCTTCGGACTCATTTAAAAATTGTACATCGAATTTGGCAAGCTCCGTCATCTTAGTAAAATATGACAAACTAAACAATTTTAATTTTGAAATTATCAATTTGCCACACCTTGGTAGAAATATAAAAACTTCACCTGCACATGAGATATACATTACCAAACTCATACAAGACCTACAGCTGCTTCTCAGACTAAATTAAACGTTACCAATGTCTAAGCATAAAGTTGATGAACCAGAAATGTCAAAGAACATCTCATTTATTTATAAAAAAAGGTTCATAGGAAGATACCAATACCAAATTGATCAATATTTGAACTTCACAAATAATACATGATGGTCTTGAAGTGTAGATTCTATGCACTGATGTTATTTATCATCTAAATAGCATGTTCAACTCATTTGTCTTTGTAAATTATTTATCTTTACTGTCTTGTCCATTTTTGGTAAAATCCTTTTGTGATTACTCGGTACTTACACGTTTTATCATTGTGATATGTGCTACGGTCATTTTTTTTTGGTATTCTTGTCCTTCTTTTCTTTTCTTCATTTTGCTTATGTGCCTTGTCTTTATGACATTTTGTTTTTCTTTTATGACATGTTTGATTATTTATATAGTGATTAAGATTATGGTGTTATGAGAGCCGAAGTATTTTTTAATAAATTTTATGTGTAATGTTGATGATACCATTGTAAATACGCTTGATTTTGGCCAACCGATAATTATGTTTCTTTTTTTAGAGAAATAAGGGTTTTCATTTTTATTTCGCTAATTATATTATGAGTATAGCATGATTTAGTATCTATAAAAAAAGAAATTTCGTATAGTTGAATCCTCAAGCTAAACTCAATTTAGTAGACTATTTTAAAACGTTGTTAAGAAAATACATCTCTCACTCTTTTTATCTTTTAAATCAGAGAAAAGAACATTTCTTATTAGAAAAAATAATTTATATCTGACAATCCTGTTATCCAAGTAAAAGATAACCATGTAGAAATATTGTATTAATTTTAAACTAAACTATTTAATTTGTAACATATCTAAACTTCCATTGAATTTCTGTTATTTCAACTGACTTTATTTAAGAATCTGTTTGTTACACCGGGTACTGTCTGATGAATTTTTCATTGTACATATTTACAAAAAATGTTATCAAGAGAAAAAGTGCATCGGACTACTGACACAACGATTTCTGGTTCGATACCCGTTCCAGGGAGACAATTTCAGGGACTGAATTTTCGGCTCTCCTTTGACAACAGTTGCGAGAATGTTCTTGAGGAAATTATAATAGTCCGTCTGAAGGGGACGATTAATGACTGACCCGTGTTAAGAGATAGCAATATATCTTGCAAGTTAAAGACACTCTTGTAGATTTCGAAAAAGAACAGGCTAATGCCGCTACAAGGCAGCACACTTACTGGCAAAGAGGAAAGGGATTAATATAAGTTACAATAACTTGTTTCCCAATCCACTAAAAATAAACATGTTTGAACTAACACAGTGTTGACTTCTGTATTCCTATTTTTTTTACATTTTTACCTATTATGTCTTTTAGTTTTATTTACACATTAATTTCAATGAAATTGAACTTTTTGCTACTGTCAGAAAAGTGAAAGGTTAAGCCAGCTACAAAACAAGTTTTTATTACCCTTTTGAAGAAAACTCAGTAATGGTAAAAAAACTAATCAGATATACTAGTCTAATAATTGTGTAAGCTAGTCAAATAATAAAAGTCAGTCTACTATTTTGAAACTTGCAATTATTTGTTTCGAGTACCATGTTCTGAATAAAAATAAGGTTTCAGGTAGATTTGAGGCAATATATTATCGTTAGTATTCTTTAAATTCATTTACAATTAGTTCCACTTCATAACGTCATTGTAAAGAAATCAAATTAAAATTTAAAAGGCAAACACCTGTCTTAACTAAAACCAATTCAAATATAAGTTTTTGTTTGGGTGAATGATGATATGCTTTTCAAAAAAACTTGCAGTGAACACTTATGAATTAAAAACTCTTTTCAAATTACTCCTTTTACAGTTAAGGGTTCTTTTTCCTTTTCTTGCTCTTAATTGTTTTGTTTTTACAGAAAATCTATTAAATGTTTTATAACCCTATTCTATATCAACAATTTGTTATTGTTTTCTTTTTAAATTTCATTGGCTGTGTTTACAGCACATATGCAATCAGGTTTTTCATTTCAATTTTTCAGCAGTATTTATTAAGCTTTTAAAATATTGAATACCAACTTGTTTTTCTGCACGAAGTATCATTACATTTTTTATTAGTTTATACATAAATGGTAAATATTGCAGGTGCTATTCGATTAATTTCTAGAAGACTCGAGATATTACACAATGGAATATGGGGCACAGTTTGCGATGAC
The DNA here is from genome assembly GCF_965363235.1 of Mytilus galloprovincialis. Taxonomy (NCBI): domain Eukaryota; kingdom Metazoa; phylum Mollusca; class Bivalvia; order Mytilida; family Mytilidae; genus Mytilus; species Mytilus galloprovincialis. The sequence goes on from NC_134851.1 coordinate 54,785,048, forward strand.
TATTTTGACGATGTTGATGCTCGTGTAGCTTGTAGACAACTTGGCTACAAGTAAGTATCTTTTTTTCAGAATGTTGTTATTTAGGTTTCCTTTCGTATATTCATGAGCCTCTCACAATGCCTTCACATTCGTATATCCCTAGACAGAGATACATATTGTAACTTCATTCAACATTTGGACTGTTCCTTTTATGTCTAAGAAGAGACGGTCGGTTATTCTGCCTTAGAGCTATAATAAAGCAAAACATTTTATTTTCTTGGGCTAAAACCGGGCCTTAATGCCCCTACTCCTTTCATAGAAAGATATATTGGCCGCATGAATATATGGAGGAAAATGAATAAAATAAGGGAGACCTTTTCTATTCATTTTAATATATACAGAAGCCGAGATTAAAAGATGCACCTGTTGAGTTTTATAAACACAAACTTATTTTTAACGTAGTTAAGAAACATATATAAAAAGATGTGGTATGAGTGCATGTCAGACGACAACTCTCAATCCAAGTCACAATTTGTAAAATTAAACTGCAATACGTCAAAGTACGACTTTTCACACGGAGCCTTGGCTCACAACGAACAGCAAACAACTGCCTTTTAATGAGGTACAATAAATGTAAACTAATTGATTGAATGAATAGATTAATTTTTAAATTTAATCAATTTAACAGTACACATTATCTAAATTATTAATTATTGTCTTTTTTTATTAATATTAATTTGATTTCGAAAAATTAAACACATATAGCTATGGGAACATAGTATCTTAAGTACTGTCAATACCGTTTACCTATATTTTTGCATTGCATATTTTCATGCGTTCCTCAAACCGTTTATGACGTTTTAGGCTAAATACGTTGGAGGTTTGCTAATTGATTTCTGTGTCTGGAAGATCATGAGTTCCTTAATTGTAGTTATATGCTTTGCAATAGCTTTTGGTTATTCGAGTATTTTTATTTCATGTCTCTATATCTAATGTTTGCATGCTAGTTGTTTAGTGTGTATCATGTCGTTCTTTTGAGTTAAGGATGTACTTAGGTGAGGTTTTGGAATTTGTGCCAAATGTTCGGACTCCTTGGTGTTTTTCCATACAATACAATGTAAAATATTTTGCCCCATAACACCCATTTATTTTTTCATATAAGACTTAATAGCTCATGAAAGGTCATTTACCAAAATTTTAAAAGATTCTTGATTTTCTTTCTTTTGTTTTGAGACCCAAATAATACCAATGCAAATATAAGGTAAAAGTACGAGTCAGCCTTTTCCCGCCATATTTAAAATCTCAAATATCTCGAAAAGGAGGTCCATGACCTATCAATATTTTTAGCTTATCTTTATCCTTAATTGATGCCTTACCAGCTTATAGTATCAATTTTAATTTCTTAATTTCTTAATTTTTACCTTACCTCACCTCAGTACATGCTAAAAACAATAGTTACATTTTGTTCTAATGTTGTGCTGTTATTGTGAGTTTATGACAGCAGAAATTTGGGATGCAATCTGATGAATCATGTGATGAATAAAAATTCATGAGATAAATAAATTTTCTCTCATAAAAATGACTTGTCAATAACAAATATTCCAGTATATTGTTAAAATCTCATGTGAGACTGGGTTAAAACTAAGAGACGTATCTAACCGACTAAAACAGTTCGTACATCAAGCAATTAAATTGAAAATGGAAATGGGGAATGTGTCAAAGAGACACCAATCCGACCATAGAGCATACAACAGACGAAGGTAACCATTGAGTCTTTAATGTAGCGAGAAACTCCAGCACCCGGAGGCGTCCTTCAGCTGGCCCCTAAACAACATGGAAACTAAATGCATGTATATGTAAGTTCATTGAAAATCTTTCCCAATATCTAATAATTTATTACAACTAAAGATGCTACTGGTCTTATTGAAACATTATTAAACATATAATATGCTTTTTTGAATGCATATATATGCTCCTTGACAGTGTTGTTCCATAAATGTCCTACATGCATATCAGGTTTCTTTTTGAAAAAAAAAACGCTCATCAACGCCAATTACTGAAATGTCATGTTATAAGGAGATTTCGATGATCTGTCATTTATATAAATAGTTATATTGATAGCGATTAAATAACGATGGAGTTGAAGTACAATGTATAACATATCTTACACCGTTATGTCTTTGAAAAAAAGGCGTTAACCTATATTGTTATAACTTTAACGACAAGACTGATACTTAATATAAGACGTTTGAAGACTTTAACCAATAGTAAACAACAAAATAAGAAGAATCTTCATTTTCAAAAAAGCAGCCTACTCATTCATTTTCCGAAGCTAAGTTTTATTCGTTTTAAAGCCAGTTGTATGATACTTTTGCCTTTTTTAATAGGTAGATTAAATGGAAAACGAAATTTTTAAAAAGCATATTTATCCCGAGGCGTTTTCCAAATCAAGGTACTAGGTGTAGTAAAATTATCAGTTTTGATTTCAATAAATATTACGACATTTTCATTCTTAAAGTACTGGAATTACCTTGGACTCCGATGTAGATGACGGCACTGGTAAGATATGGCTTGATGATATGAATTGCACTGGAAAAGAACGCGAATTGTCTGATTGTCAAAATAGTGGATGGGGACAGGAAAACTGTGGGCACAGCGAAGACGTAGGAATTGAATGTCTGGACTCACTTGATGATGGTTAGCATTTATATTTTATACATGCATGCTACGATCCCGGAATTAATTGAATTAAATTGGATTACACAATTACAGACATTCGTCTACCCTATTGGTGTAAATGATAATATCATGGAAATTGAAAATATATCAAGAATCGATTATAATTCACATTTTAGATATCGTGTCATCCCCTAAATATCACTAGCCCAGTATTTTGCACTTCGGTGTTGACATTGATATCAGTTATATGGTCATTTTTATAAATTAACTCTTTGCAAAATTATGAATTATTCGAAAAACTAAGGATTTTCGTATCCAGGCATAAATTACTTTAGCCGTATTTCTCTCATTTTTGGGGGAATTTTGGGTCGGCAATGCTCTTCAACTTTGTACCTGTTTGGCTTTCAAACTTTCTTGTTCTGAGCTACATTGATGAGTACATAAAGACGAAATGCGTGTCATGCATTCCATTCTCAATTGTATATCAATTTATAAGCCTAGTACATTTGATAACTACTAAAACTGTTTGTAAAAAACGTTCTCAAGGGCGTAAAATAAACTGCAATCAATGAAAATTTCGTACCTACACTACAACGGCAGACATTATCTGTTAACCAAACTCTGTTCTGAACCTATGAATAAATTACACCACATTTTAGTGGAATGCAACCAAATTCCATATTGCAGTTCTACGTATGAAATCTTCTAAATCATAATTGCATATTGTTACTCTAAATTATTTGCTATGTAATACAGGTTTTGATTTGATACTATTGTCGGTATTTTTAATGATCAATATGTTAAAGAACAAATTCCTGGCTATTGTTATAATACTGAACGTCCTCCTATTTGTTATGTTTATAAAAAATGTGTACACATTACACCATACACCATTACCCATTCTGTCTACACGATCCGAAATTACCAATAATGCAATTAAATTTCATAGAAAGCGTGCGACTACAAAGTTATTTGTTTGTTTAAAAAAACGACTTTTGATAACAATATTGTAAATTAATGTATACAATTAAGAACTGTTTAAAAAGGAGGCTGCAGATCTACTAGATACTAAAGGAATATTCAAACTGCCAAAAATGACGTTAAGACAAATTATATAATCAAATTCTAAACAACACTTAAAGAAAACTAAAGACTGATCTATACGAGCCTAATTAAAAACCAGTGGTTATCTTAAAGAGGAGCGAACGATACCAGGGGGACAGTCAAACTCATAAATCGAAAATAAACTGACAACACTTTGGTTAAAAATAAAAAAGACAAGCAGATAAATAATAGTACACATGCCACAACATAGAAAACTAAAGACTAAGCAACATGAACCCCACCAAAAACTGGGGGAGATCTCAGGTGCTCCGGAAGGGTAAGCAGATCCTGTAAATAGTCTAATATGTCCTTCAACGGCTTGCAGATACCTTCAGTCTGAAAACAAGGCTTACAAAGTTTGAATCAATCTATATTTTCTTTCTCATATGCTTGGATATGATTAAATACAAAAGCTACATGCAAGCAAGTGTCGTTTGATAGTGTGGCTCGAGTTTTTCTCGTTTCTCGTTTTTATATTGATTAGACCTCAAGGCCATAATTAAACTAATCGAAAGATTATGTTTTTCTTCCTCATATATAATTTAACCACAATCCCTTACGTTAGGGGTTAGTATTAATCAATCATTAATTATACAAGAAGTACATGATATGTTTGATGCAAATCACTGATTTTAGTTTAACTATCTTATTTTCGATGCAAAGACTCTATAAGTGAATCCTCTATACATCATGTGGTTACATTTCGTTTGCTTGCAATGAGTTTATTCATTTATGTTCATTATTTCAGGTCATATTCGATTAACTTCTGGAATGATTAACATAATTCACAACGGAACATGGGGCACCGTCTGCGATGACAGCTTTGACAATATTGATGCTCAAGTGGCTTGTAGACAACTTGGCTACAAGTAAGTATTCTTTTTCATAATGTCAAAATTTTTAATTGTCTGTCACAAAGTCTTCAAGCTCGGTTCGGTTTGTCACACTTTAAATTAGATGTTTACTATAAATCTGTTTTTAAATTTTTTCGTTTAGCCTCATTTCTAACAGCCTTTATATTGCCTGAACAGATAAGTACTATTTTATAGTCTACACGATACTAAATTTATCGCGGTAAATTAATCTGACAGTTAATTGAAAGACTTAACAACTCTTTACATGGCTGATACACTACACACGCAGACATTTTGTTCTGCAATAAAAATAGTGAGAGGATTTTCTGGTTGTGCTTGAGTGGAGTAATTGTCACCACTTTAAAAGGTATGTGCATTTCTAAATTGCAATTTTCTAATTCAACATAATATTGAACATCGGAGAATGCTATGCTGTGGTGAGTATTTAAACGAAGAGATACATGTATGATTTTCTGTTGTACATGGAGTTAAACTCCTACAAAATCAGTTGCCCTACGAGAAATTGCCTAAAAAAGTGACATTTAAATTTTGAAATGGTTCTATAAACAGAACTACAAGTTCGTATTTAGTTTATTATTCGGTCAATGGTTGAATGTCGTTTTGGTCGGCATGTACGCTGTCCGGTGTTGATAGACGTCTTAAAAAATCTAAAAACTACAAATTTTCATAATTTCATGCATGAGGGGACGTCAAATCATATTTTTATATTTAAAAAGTTATCAAATGTACCAGGATTATAATTTGATACACCAGACGTGCGTTTCATCTACATAAGACTCATCAGTGACGCTCAGATCAAAATAGTTATAAAGCCAAACAAGTACAAAGTTGAAGAGCATTGAAGACCAAAAATTCCAAAAAGTTGTGCCAAATACGGCTAAGGTAATCTATTCCTGGGATAAGAAAACCCTTAGCTTTTCGAAAAATTCAAAGTTTTGTAAACAGGAAATTTATAAAAATTACCACATAATTGATATTCATGTCATCACTGACGTGCTGACTACTAGGCTGGTGATACCCTCGGGACGAAACGTCCACCAGCAGTGGCATCGACCCAGTGATGTAAAAAGTTAAAAATGTACCAGGATTATAATTTAATACGCCAGACGCGCGTTTCGTCTATATAAGACTCATCAGTGACGCTCAGATCAAAATAGTTAGAAAGCCAAACAAGTACATAGTTGAAGAGCATTGAGGACCAAAAATTCCAAAAAGTTGTGCCAAATACGGCTAAGGTAATCTATTCCTGGGATAAGAAAATCCGAAGTTTTTCGAAAAATTCAAAGTTTAGTAAACAGGAAATTTATAGAAATGACCACACAATTGATATTCATGTCAACACCGAAGTGCTGACTAATGGGCTGGTGATACCCTCGGGGACGAAACGTCCACCAACAGTGGCATCGACCGCGTGGTGTAAAAAGTTATCAACTGTACCAGGATTATAATTTAATACGCCAGACGCGCGTTTCGTCTATATAAGACTCATCAGTGACGCTCAGATCAAAATAGATATAACAAGCCAAACAAGTACAAAGTTGAAAAGCATTGAGGACCAAAAATTCCAAAAAATTGTGCCAAATACGGCTAAGGTAATTCCTGGGATAAGAAAATCCAAAGTTTTTCGAAAAATTCAAAGTTTAGTAAACAGGAAATTTATAGAAATTACCACATAATTGATATTCATGTCAACACCGAAGTGCTGACTACTGGGCTGGTGAAACCCTCGGAGACGAAACGTCCATCAACAGTGGCATCGACCGCGTGGTGTAAAAAATACCAGGATTATAATTAAATACGCCAGACGCGCGTTAAGTTTACATAAAACTCATCAGTGACGCTCAGATCAAAATAGGTATAACAAGCCAAACAAGTACAAAGTTGAAGAGCATTGAAGACCAAAAATTTGGGTTGAAGTGAGGAATTAAAGTAATGAAAAAAAATTTAGTTGGTGTTTTATACCGGCCCACAAACTCAAATTCTAATATATGGGACTTTTTTAGTGAGTCCGTAGATACAGCATTTGATTGTGATTTGCAAATTTTCCTTTGTGGTGATTTCAATTGCGATATGATGTCAAACACAAGTTACTTAATCGTTTAAACTTAGAAAATGTTGTTTGGGAGCCTACCAACATTACAACCCAAACTGGAACTTTATTGATTTATGTGTGACTAATCGCAAGAACTTAATTAAATCAGTAACAGTTCTTACACCGATATAGTTCTCATTCTCCTGTTTCAGTCGAAATTTCATTTAAAACTTTAAACAACACTCGTTTAAAAGACAAATTCGTGATTTTAAGCGTGCAGATTATGAAGGTCATAAAAACCAGTTGATGCTACTGACTGGGATGATGTTGTTTTAAATTTAAATAATATAAATGATGTTTATGTGAACTTTGTCAAAACATTCGAAAGTACTGTAAATAGATATATACCTACTAAAACTATTACAGTAAGACCAAATGATAAACCTTTTATGAACAATTTGATAAGAAACAAGATAAGACATCGTAAGGGAATTAACCAAACAACTTTAAACAATCCAGATCACTGGAAAAAATTTAGAGAAATTCGTAATGAAATTATCAGTTTAGTTAGAAGATCAGAGATCAATTTGCTAATATAGCTAATATTGGTACAGAACCAGAAATGCATGATAATAATGAGCCTACGTCATGTCATTTAAATAAATTTGTCGTCACTGAGAAAGAAATTTTAGATCAGTTTCAAATTTTGAATGTTAACAAATAAGCTGGACCTGACGGTATCAGTCCTAGAATTTTGAAAGAGGTTGCTAGCTCTATTTCTAAACCATTAACTAAGTAACTTAATATGTCTCTATCAGTTAAACAGGTTCCATTGTTCTGGAAAATTGCACATATTAATCCTGTTTTTAAAAGGAGAAGGTAGTCCATATTCAGCTCTAAACTATCGTCCAATATCTGTTACTAGTATTGCTTGTAAGATTATGGAAAAAGTTCTATTTAGACACTTGTATTATTATATGAGGAGTAATAACCTTTTGTCAAAGTTTCAATCTGGATTCCAGCCAGATGACTCTACTGTTAATCAGTTAATTGAAATATATCATAAAATCATTAGTAATATGGATAGTGGGAGGGATGTAAGGTTTGTATTTTGTGATGTATCTAGAGCTTTCGATAAAGTTAGGCATAAAGGACTTTTATTTAAATCTGGCATAAATGATCAGCTCTTATCTTGGATAGAAAGATATCTTTCAGGTCGTCAACAAAAGGTAGTTTCAGAAGGCTTTTTGTCAACTCTAAGAAGTATATATGCAGGTGTCTCCTAGGGATCAGTTTTAGGACCCCGTTCTGTTTCTTATTTATATAAATGATATAGTAAATGACATTGCTAATGATATAAGACTTATTTTTGCAGATGACACCTCTTAATTTGTTATAGTAGTTGATGATCCTGCTGTAGCACCTGCTTCTTTGACTGATGACTTGGATGTTATCTCAAATTGGTCAAAATCATGGGCTGTTCAATTTAACTTTAAGAAAACTAGAAATATTGTATTCACTAGAAGGGAAAGGGAGCACCCACCTGGTTTTTTTTTAGGATAAAGGGTGGAAGAGGTTTAGAAAATAGATATTCAATGTCATCTTGGGATAACATTTCAGTCATCAGCTTCATGTAACTCACATATTGATATTATTTATATAAAAAAAGCATGCTCTCGTCTATCTGTGCTTCGTCAAGTTAAGCATTTATTAGATAGGAGTTCACTTATACGTATTTATTATTATTTTGTTAGACCTATATTAGAGTATGGTGATGTTGTAGGGGGCAATTGCTCCCAGCACGAGTCGGAGCTTCTTGAAAATATTCAGATAGAAGCCGCTAGAATTATTACAGGTTTACGACGTTATTCCTCCAGACAAAAACTTTATATTGAATTTGCTTTAGAAACTCTGAAGAATAGACGTAAAAAACATAAGCTTATACTATTCTATAAAATATTAAATGGGATGACAACTGCATACTTATATGAGTTAGTCCAGCCATATCTTCCCAGGCAAACCCCTCATACTTTGAGGAATGAAAATAATACCTTTCAACCGCCTCCTGCTAGAACTAGCTCTTATTCTAATAGTTTCATTCCTTCCACTATAAGCTTTGGAATAGTCTTCCTTTGAGTTTACAAAAATACCCAAGTTTGAGCATATTTAGAAGTGGACTGGAAAAGTTTTATAGGACTGATGATATATATAAACCTTTCAACTATGAGATAAGGAAACTTAATATAAGTCATTGTCAACAGAAATAATGCTAGCAACCTAAAATCTCCTTTGTTTAATCAGTTCTTATCCGAGAACACTGTTTGTGCAAACTGTAATCACCCTGTTGAGGATAACAAATATTTCTTTTGTATTTGCCCTTAGTACAATGATGTAAGACAGATCCTTCTTGATTCCAGTAACTCCATTGCTGATAATGTTGATATGAATATTGAATTATTACTTTTTGGAAACAGATTATTTTCATATGATATGAATATTGCTATTTTTAAATCTGTTCAGAAATATATCAGTGACACTCAACATGTGTTTGAAACTTATTTTTTGTTTCATTTAGTTTTATCGTGTCCGTCTGTTCAGCTTCAGGTTATATTTTTCGGTCGAGGTAGTTTTTGATGAAATTGAAGTCCAAACTACTTGACATAGTCTTCTTTCTATAAAAAACAGTTTAACCAATAAATTGCAAATCTGTCTGCAAATTTGCACGTTTTGGCAAATAATTGGTCTAGTTTTTTTGTATTAAATATATACTGGGCTGATAGGGAAAATTTTAATTTTCACTTGTAACAGGGAAACAAAATCGTTTACACGAGTTTTTGATTTTATTTTTCTTAAAACATATTATAAAACCAATCTTTCAACAATTTATTCCAAAATTCTATCTCATAGCTTTTTTTTATGCACACAAATGTCTTTCTTCAGAAACAATCCTATCAAATTTAGGCAACTTTCAACAACTCCAAGCTTGGATTAAAAGATATGATTTCACGTCCCCTCACGAATTAACGATGTCCTCAATTAGAACCGATCCCTTCACGCATGAAATAATGAAAGTTTGTAGATTTTAGATTGATAAAGACGTCTATCAACACCGGACTGTGTACATGCCGACCAAAACGACATTCAAACCCATTTAACGAAAAAAGAATCGAACTTGTAGGTCTTCTGTTAATAGAAACATTTCAAAATTTAAATGTCACATGTTTAGGCAATTTCTCGTAGGGCAACTGATTTTGTAGAAGTTTTACTCCTTGTACAACAGTAAATCATACATGTGTCTCTTCGTTAAAATATTAACAACAGCAAAGCATTCTCTGATTTTCAATATTTTGATCAGTTGAAATAAAAACTTGCGATTTAGAAATGTACATACCTTTTGAAGCGGTGACAATTACTCCACTCAAGCACAACCGGGAAATCCTCTCATCGTTTTCATTGCAGAAACAAAAGTTCTGCGTTTGTAGAATACCAGCTGTGTTTAATGATTTATTGATTAACCATTAAAGAACTGTTTCGATCAAAATAACCGTTTAAGTTAAAAGTTTGATAACTAGTGATAATGATGATAGCAAATCTGATAATTAAGATCTTTGTCCTTCCCTTCGCCTATATCATCCTGTTCATTCGCACCTTAATGCTTGTTTTACGGCTTAAAATGTACCAATGACTACAGAAAAGTTACATACGACGTCACAATGTGCGAGGAGACGTCATCAGCTTCCTTTTAACAAGCTTAACCACCTTGCTGCCAATTGTTTTTTAGGGTTGCATTTCATATGCCAAAAAAATACGACCCCTCGACGTTTGTGACGTGACATGCCAAACAATGACGCCATTTGATATATGACGTCATGTCAAAATGACTGTTACATTTGTAAGACATTGTAGAAACATATCTCATGAAATGGAAAATCCCAAATAGAGAGTAATGGCATTTTTTATACTGACTTATACATCATACACATGGAGCAAATAATGCAAGTTATAATAATTTAAATTTATCCCTCTTGCTGTCTATTTTTTTCTCTTGCTTTATCGAGCCAAAAGCATCTTGACGTTTCATATCCGTGACGTTGCAACACTTGTGTAGAGCAGCGCTTTCCTGCCGTTCATATGTTTTCCCCGCGTCAATGTAGCCGTGATTATCAAAAGCGATGTAAAAGTAATTCTATGAAAGTCATTGCTATAGGATAGTTATAAACGATGTTTTTAATACTACATCATTTAAAATTTCAATTTTTAACCTTGAAATATAGTATCTTTCTTGTCTTTAAAATAATGGAAACAATATACTCAAAAATGAAAATAATATACTCATTGCTACTAACTTTATAAGCGCTTTTGTTTCATCTTTGTGAATTGAAATGCATAACTGATTCTAACCACCTCTAAAATACTAAAATATATACACATGGAAAAAAGTATTGCAACACCTTAATTTTTTAAAATTTGAAAAATCAGCCTCTTTTTTTGGATGAAATATAATAAAATATGTGTATAATATTACTGAAACATAGTTTATGATAACATTGGCATTGAAACGAACAAAAAATGTTTGAAAACAAATAATTTATATAACCACAATTTTAATACCAAAATGGAGTGTTTTTTGTACAAAAAAATGCATTTTACAACTTTTACTGTAGTCGAACTTTACAATGTCAGACATTTCAAAATTAATCCTTAGATGACTGTTCATATCATGGTTGATCGTTATAAGCCAAAGAATTAGTACTTTGTGCGCAGCCTCCATTCAAACGGATAACCGCATCTAAACGTCTTCTGATTCCTGCCATAAATCGACTAATTTGTTGCTAAGGTAGCAGCAACCATTTCTGATGAAGGGCATTGTTTATTTCATGATGTGTTTGAACTGGGGTGTCCTTTCGCTCACTTTCCGCCCAATAGTGTCCCACATATGCTCGATATGGTTGAAATCCGGGCTACGATCGTGCCAAGGAAGATGAACCGAATTCCATTTAAACATTGAATCTTCCTCCACGATGCTAATTTCCAACTTTGGCGAGCTCTGCACTACATTGGATACGGAAAACTGTTATATACTTGTTGTTCGATTATCTTAGCAAACCTTGTCGTAATTGATAAATACCGTAAAAAATCTTAAAATAATTATATAAACAATACAACGGCACCCAATGAAGAAAAATATTGTTTTTACAAATAAGAGTAAATTAAAACTCCGAGCAGCCGATTCCTTGAACTACTTCTTGTAGTAAAGAATCAAATGTGTCAGATTAAAATTTTCATTCCAAGACTTGCATTTTTGTTTCGGTAGGCGTGGAAAGAATTTGTATAACCGTTTTTATCCATATTCATTTCCTTTACTTTTTAATCAGGATTATTATTATTTTGTTGAGAACTTATTGCTTATATTGTAAAAAAATACGACTTTAAAAAAAAAACACCAGAAAAACGAGGTAAGACATTCTCTAAACTCATTTTCTACGGTCTACAAGTGAACCTGAATCAATTATAATTCATTCTCATTTCTATGATGAAGAACGCACTGTATTAATTGGCATACACGAAATTTGTTTCGGAATCTGTTGATTGATAAGTTGTTTTCTTTTAAACGTCCGGTGGCAAGTATTTCATGCAATATTAAGGTCGTCTGAAATTCAATGTACAATAAATATGCTGCTCAATGGGTCTTACAAAGTTAAATATATGTTATGAATGACTGAAAATTGAGGTTGCCACTGGCAGATGATATGTAGGATAGGAAGAGAAATCATTGGGTCCTTATTTAACATCCCCATATTCGAATGTAAATAAACCTTCTTTTTTTTTTAGATATTAAGATATCTGCAGATATAAAACTGATATTAATTAGAATGAAATTTCGTATGGCAATACAAGTATATCTAGTAACATTTATGTACCTTCACAAAAAATTCTAAGCATAGAAATCAATCGTTGTATTTGAGTCCTAAAGGAATTTTTCAATTCTCTCAAATAAAGCGTGTATTGCGAATAATAATATAAGCGTAATCAAGTAATACTATAACAGTTACCCTTATATAGAAATTGTTATTTGATTTATTCGGATTCAAAGTTTTTTTTCTTCTTTTTAACGAATTTCTCAAAAGTTTGCAACATTTTACATGAATAAAACGAACTACATAATTAGTAAACAAGTTAAATAAATTGAAATATAGAACTAACAAGTTTATGATCCTGTTTCATTTGTTTAAAGTATACAAAACACGCATTTTATTCATTTTGCTTTAATCCCGCCAAAATCGTCCTTTTGGTGCCTTCTTTTGACGTTGTCAGTGCCCCTCAGTACTGTGACATTACCATGGACCTTTGACTTTCTACACAATCAACAAGATTTGTGTGTAGAAGCCATAAATGTCCTTATGGCAGCAAGAGGGTTAACCTGATTTGAATACGTATTTCTATCACTTGATAGAGTCTTCAAAATGCAGAACCCTAATTTTTATTTTCAATTTAGAAAAAAAAAATGTGTGCCTACTAACAAGTCTGAACATTTTTTAGTCATGGGTTTTGCTAGTATTTGACACCATCAATGCAAACAAAACGTTTTAAAATCACGCAGAAATATCAAAACAGCTGGTTTCGATTATATCTTTTTATCTGTAATTTCTTCATCAAAATGACGCTAATAATGGATCTTCTCATAACAGATCATATATAAAGCTTTAAAAAGACAGTTCTCACTTGCAGTAGTTCAATAATTATCATTGAATGTAAATTAACACAGGATCAGTAATCAATTATTTTTTTCGGGTCATAAATTTTAATTTTAATTTTAGATCTAATTATTATACACAAAACAATGTTTGTTAGATATATCTTAAACAAACATTAACAATATTCTGTGTTTTCACAGTGATATCATAGCATATTTCTTCTTATTATTATTTTAGCAATGGTATCTTCGTAGGAAGTAAAGTGAGATCTAAAAAAGGAATAATGTGGCTTAACAATGTAGATTGCAGTGGAAACGAAAACAAACTAGTCGATTGCACGCATTCCGGATGGGGTGTTGAAGACTGTTTTCGCGCCGAGAATGTAAAGATTAAATGCAACAATCATAGTGAAGGTACACAGTAGAACTTTCGGTGCCTACATTTTCTATGAAATGATAAAGTTGCCTTGGCAAATGGTCCAAATGGTTCAAAGTCAATTTATATTATCGGCTGAATTAAAAAAAATCTTTTTAAAATGAAATTTAATCTATAATTAGTTATAATACACGCCTCATCAACGTCACTACATTCTAAACTGATTTTGTGTAATTTTTCCGATCCCTTTTAATTTGTTTAAAAGTACATTTGAATAGATATGTGTAGTAGGACTTTCGTTTTCAATCTCATGCACTGTGAATTTTTCTCTTATTTTTGGGTGATACTGACAAAAGCAATATCAAAATGAGATTCAAGATATAATATTAACTAAACAAAATATAAGTGGCATGCTGTACGTTCTGATAACATGTTAGACGTACTTACTTAATTATTTCGAAATTGTCTAAAAAGAATATGAATTATATCTGAAACATAAATGTATAAGTAGACTGACATTGTAGGTAAATAAATTATTTACAATTGTTATTTAAAACAGTTTCAACAATAAACATAAAAAACAACGTGTTGACAGCAAGACTAGATCATTTACCTGATTTTTTTTTATTTATTTGCTGGATTCTGCATAAATGTATACTTGCCTTGGCCCGTATGCATGACGCTACTTAGTAAACACTTAAGTAAAGGAAACTCCGTTTTTTAACCTATCTGATATGCATAAAAAATCTTAAACTAAATAATGCCTTACTAAAATTTTAGTTGTTTAAAATCGTGCCCACAAAACGTAAGTGTTATGCATAAAATCCCTTAAACTAAAAAAAACGCCTAAGATTTCACTTAAGTCTGAGTCTATAGAGCTTTTAAGACCTACTCACAAGCGGATTGAAGGGGAACAAGAACCTCCTTTTTGTTGGAATAATTTTTTATTGCATAAATGAACATTTCTGGATCCGCCACTGCTACCCTATGCAATTCGAAGTATATATAACGTGATATACATAAGGGAGCTACCATATGATTTTTAAGGAGTGGCTATGATGAAATTTGAAAAAAGGCAGGAAAGGAGTTTTGAGTAAATCATTTATTACTCAAAAACTACACATTGAAAATACCCAATTTTTTCACAGAGTTACGTTTGGTTTAACTTTTTTTTTAAATTCATTGATATTTTCCACTTGTGTCACATATTTTAGAAATAATTCCAGAACGAGATTTCAACGAGACTGAAACGTCAGAAGAATACATCCTTAAGTAAAATGAGATCGAAATTATAGATATTTACTCAAAATTAGGATTTGTGGACATATTTTTTTTTTCGTCAGAAATACATAACTTTTTTTGTTTTAAAAGATTTAACCATGCTGTTTTTGTTAAATTATTTGTAAGTTCTGTTTCATATAAATTGCCTATAGATTTATGCATTTGTTTTTACAGACAACTCATATTTATTAAATGTTCATCAATATAGCAAAAACGTCATTTTTGCTGTACATTTCTCAAATTTTAAAAAATTGCACTATTTACGTTTTCATGAAAATTGGTACAAATAGTCTTTATACTTACTCAAACCAAATGTCATTTTAAAAAAGAGGTGTTTCAAGTTAACTACGTTTGAATGTTAAAAGTCAGTTGAAAAATGCATCTTTTCCCGATATGTCACAATTTGACGTCGCGAAAATAACATTTTAAGTTAGCAACGTCATTACCTCCCCTGTAACCGTATCGTATGCCCTCAACTAAGGTAGCAATACACAGTTAGGAAAAAAACTTAAAATTGACACTCATAATTTTTAAACACCCTCTTTCCCCTCCTGTCTAACAAAGAAGGATTTCTATGTGTGGTATGCATGTCTATACTTATAGAAAGAGAATCTTCCATAGATTTGATTTCTAATAGTCATAAGGGTGAAAAATAATCCCTGTTGGGTGTAACCATGGCAACAATCTGCATTTCTTAGATACAAAATATAGCAAAAAAGGGGGGTTAACATGTAACAAAAGTCTCCAAAATTTGGCCTAAGGGAAAATTTCAACCAATTACAGTGATACCTTTCCTGAATCCATAGGTTTACATCTATCAAGTGGTCCAAACAAAAATCATATGCATATCTGCTCGTTTTTCCATAAAATGAAAAGGTCGAGCGCAAAATCTTTGTTGATGAACACTACAATAATTTATGGACCTATGGACGGTACGGATAGGAAAATACGGACTGTCAATCATATAAATGGCCTATAAAACATGTTAAAACAATCTAAATGTTCATATAAACCCACTAAGAAGGCTATATTATTCTTAAATTATCTAAAAATCTATTTTATTGTACAAAAACTTTCATATTTAAAAAATTCACAGGGGCTATAATGCGAAACTAAACTTCTAACTGTGTATTGCTACCTAAGGGAATTATTATTGAAATCTAATTTTAAGGAACACTTAAGTTAAGATATTTAATGCATACGGGTCCTGATTTTTTTTTTAATTCGATCATTAATAAATGTTGACTTTAAACACAGACTTAAACAAAAACTGACCATTTGAATGTCGAATTTGTTGCATGAAGCCTTCTACGGACAATGTATATTACTTCATTTGCGTGTATTTTTTTGGACGTATGACATAGAGTTCGTCTGCGGAATGTTACTTCAAAAAAAGGGATGGATTAAGTGTTATAATTTGATCTTTCACTTGATAAATGTTGTACTTTTCCTAATAAATGGGCGTAAGAATTACATTATCTTATTTATTGTACTAGTCACAGACAAAACTGATCTACTTATAGTCCTCTCCATGATGAGATATATACCGTTTAATATAATATTTAATATTGTTGGCCAACACCTGTTTGGTGTAGTGGTTAGTGCATCGGACTACTAACACAAATGTTCCTGGTTCGATTCCCGTCTGGGATGAAAATTTCAGGGACTTAAATTTCGGCTCTCCCTTGACACCATTTGCGAGTATGGTCTTGAGAAAACCTTGATAGTCCGTCGGAAGGGGACGATAAATGTCTGACCCGTGTTAAAAGAGAGCCATATCCCTTGCACGTTAAAAACACCCTTGTAGATTTCGCAGAGAGCAAGGCTAATGTTGCTACAAGGCAGCACTCGCACCCGCAAAGTGGAAAGGGATTAATATTGGTTGCAAAACTTGTTTTCCAATCCACTATAATTAAATATGTTTAAACTAAAACTAAAATACCTGTTTGAAAAACCAGACATTTTCTATTTTAAAAGAAGAAGTGATAAAGTAATAACAACATAATCTTTCTGTGTATACTGTATCCATTTCATCGTAATTGAGCTGTTTTCAATAACATCCTTTTGTCTATCAAAATCATTGAGAATCTACTTAGATGATAAACTTTTAAATACAATTATGTCTACACTCATAAAAAGATATTCATCTTACTGACAAGAGTGCATTATCTTCCTTAAAAACAGACATGTTGCTTCTAAGTACTTCAAAGTATTTCTGCCTTTCAAAACTTCACAGAAATCGATTCTTCATTGTCAAAAAAGCATGACAATAAATTCATAACGAGTTTTTGTTAACAAAGCTGTTTTATAATTTATGGTACAACAGTCATTTTTGTATTATAATCTTAATCACTGTAAAACAAATAACTATTTCATCAAATAAAAATAAAATGGAATATATATACTCTATAGACAAAGGTCAAACAAAAAGTACAAAAAGGAATATAACACAATAACGCAATGGCGGGAGGTTCAAATTCCGAGCCACACCAGAAGTGTAAACCGAAAGTGGAATAAACAGTAAAGATATACAAAGACATAGAAAAAGAAAAAGAAAGCTATAAAAACGCATTTAAGATGACGAACAACTTCAGTGCATATGATCTATACTTCAAGACCATCATGTATTATTTGTCAAGTTTATATACTTATCAATAAGGCCTTATCATCTTTCAATGAACTTTTTCGTAGATAAACGACGAGACGTTCTATGACATAATTCTGGTTCATGAACTTTGTAATACGGCAATTAAGTAAAATAGTTTGATATTCATAATTCAATTTTTAGAAACTGATTTATTCTTTCAGACCTTATAATTATTTCTCTTATAATTTTTAGATACAATCGTGTACATCTTCATTGGTTGTTTTCTAATCTGTTTTTTTCTTTCTTCTTTTTTCTAATTGAACTTTTTTTGGTGTAAATTAAACTATTCCTTGTTTCAACCTATTTATCTATTGTTAAACATCAAGCTTTAATCTTAAGATGAGTTTACTTGTTTTATTTTCATTCATATGTTTATAGGTCAGTTGATTACTAATGTTTAATCAATGTTTATCACCGATATATATTTTTTACTCAACCCCGACAATAAATAAGGCACAATAGTATAAGGATTACCATTATAATGAATTGTTAATAATATTTTAATCAACTCATAGCAATAAAAAAAAAACTTACAAATCAAGCTCGTTATTCTCATTAAATGCTGTAGGTAACACTCAATAGTTTACTTAACAAATTTTAACATTTGCAGTGTTGATTCAACACATCTTCTTTAAATCCAACCACAGGTTTTTTTTCTATAATGCCTTGTATATGTAGATAAATGATAGATGATTTGTTTTTAGGAGATGTGCGTCTTTCTTCAGGAAAACTCGAGGTATTGCACAATAACGAATGGGGAACAGTTTGTAGCAACAACTTTGACAAAATCGAAGCAAAAGTGACTTGCAATGAGCTTGGATACAGGTGATTATCCATTTAACTCGTGAGCCTTTTTCAAATTATTTTTTTATTGCTGATAAGTGAATGCATTATAACAATTTTACGATTGTCCCTGTTTGAACCTTTGATAATTATTTACATTTTTTCTTGACAAAAATTTTGTACTACGGTAGCGGCTTTTAGCACAACTTCATTGATGTCATCTATATTTTTCTCCAAAAGTATACAAGCAGAATGTATGTTTTAGATATATAAAATCTATAAAATACTTCAAAATTCAAATGTTTATCATTTGATAAGGAATTACCACAATTGTAATCTCTTTATTTTCAGAAACGGGAGTATTCTGGAAAACACAGTAGAGACTGGCACTTCAAGAATATGGTTAGACGAATTACGATGCAATGGAGGGGAAAGTAAATTAAGTGATTGTTCACATACTGATTGGGGAAAACATTCTTGCAGCCATAGAAATGTTGTTGGAATTAGTTGTTTTGAAGGAAACGGTATGAAGTGCCTTTTTTTTGTCATTAAAAAAATCAAAGTATTCCTATCAATGTACTTAAATTTGAATTCAGAGCACAATATTGACATTTTTACTCCTAAGGCTCAACACGTTCATATGTATGAATATTATAACTGTTAAGACAGTATTCTGAAATTTCAGATACTCTCCAGACGTGTATTATAATAAATATGTTTATTCATTTTTTGTTTAAATATCATTGGTATTATATGATCAAGGGTTGGAATCAAAACATCATAGTTCCATAAATGCTCGTTATAAGTGTATGCGATTCCTTCTATATTTTCTTACTCGTGCAATTCCAAAGGTATATTTATTAGCACTCGTCAAAACAATCTCCCTGTATGAAACGGAAAACACTATCATAATCAACAAAAACATAATTCTTGATGAATTCTTAAGAATATTCAGAATTTTCTTTATTAACTTGGATACAGTAGGTTTGGTAAGTTAAGAAAATGATAACTTATGTTTTAAACTAATGCCTTATTCAAAAACTGAAATATCTTCGGGTTGATATCTTAATGACGTTTTAGTATGCCAAAAAACAAAATTGACCGTACTATTTTATTTAACGTAGGGAAACAACGTTGTAATCCGTCAAGAAGTTTAAGTGCTAGATTATGTATTCCGGGGATATCGTATCATATAGATATTTCCTATTAAATGTTTTTAACATCACTAGTCGTAAATACATTTTTTAACTTATATGAATGGTTATTGTTCAATTAAGAATTTGATAATATGCGTAGCTCATGTTAAAACAAAATACTCTTATACCTTAAAATAAAGGCAACAGTAGTATACCGCTGTTCAAAAGTCTAAAATCGATTGAGAGAAAACTAATCCGGTTACAAACAAAAACAGAGGGAAACACATTCCTCACACTAGGAAAACAATGGAACAAAAGTAACACTGAATAGCTACAAAACAGACATCAAAGGAACTTACATAAAACTTGAATTTTTATCTATTTCAAATAATTTGAACATTACGAACAAAGATTGATAGAATGCACTTTTATATCTCCAGATACCCGCCTTCATTTTTAACTAAAAAAGATCACGTAATCAATAAGATAAATATATGTTACCTTGCATGGTTTTGATTATGACGAATTGTTTTAGATTAAGTTTTCGATGAACGCTTCGTTACCTAATATTTGTATATGCTTATTTTTTCATTATCCGTGTGCTTTTTATTTTCTTTTTTTCCTTTGTCTATTTAGTTATCTTTTTTGTGTAAAAGAAAGATATATCTATTGAAAAAGATTCAAAATACCCTATAAACCTATAAATGTTTATTTTAGAAAGTGTGTTCGATTATTCTTTGTTAACTGGAGTTCCATTACAAAAGACATTTTCAGGCAAAACATTTTTGTGCCCCATTTATGGGCATTATGTTTTTTTGGTCTGTGTGTCCGTCCGTTCGTTCGTTCGTCCGTGTGTCCGTTCGTCCCACTTCAGGTTAAAGTTTTTGGTCGAGGAATTTTTTGATGAAGTTGAAGTCCAATCAACTTTAAACTTAGTAAACATGTTCCTTATGATATGATCTTTCTAATTTTAATGCCAAATTAGAGATTTTATCCCATTTTCACGGTCCACTGAACATAGAAAATGATAATGCGGATGGGGCATCCGTGTACTTGGGACACATTCTTGTTATGATCAACAATTCAAAGGGATCACAAAATTTATTTTACAACTTATTTAAAGATAATAAAAGAAAACTATTTTGCTGAACAGTACAGTCAAAACGTTACGCTATAAATTTCCATTTCCATGTTCTTATTCCGAATGCAGTGTAATATCTTTTCGAAGGCGATGTACGTATTAAGTCAAGAAGACTTGAGATACATTACAACGAATCATGGCGAACAGTTTGTGGTGACGGATTTCACGGATTTGACGACAAAGATGCCACTGTTGCTTGTAGGCAACTTGGATACAAGTGAGTCAGTTCAGTTTAGTTAAAATTGTTGTGCAGGAATTTAAACCTAAATAAATCAATACATAATAATCCTTTGGAGAGTAGATTTAGAGTAAGTTGTTGTATTACTTTACATCTGTAGTACCCTGTTTTCAGAAAACCTTGTTTGTAAATCTTTTTTTTTAAAGGATTTCTTCTTGGGGTTAAGGGAAACATACAAAAACGCTTAAGTTCTTGCTTATACGTCCCGTTATTGTGCTATTGAAAAAATGTTTGTTGCTTGTCTTATTTTTTTGCTTTGTGTCATGTCTGTATGCCTTTTTATGTTTCTTTGTAACATAAATAACGTGGCTGACACTGGCCGGCTCTGTACTTATACATCCCGTCCTTGTGTTATTGTACTATGGCACATTTATGTATTCTTGTCTTTACGTTTTACTCAAATGTTTGGTCTATATGCCATTTTGTCTTTATTACATTTTGTTTAAAGATTATAACGCTATGTTGACTGCTGCATATTTGACAGTTTTATCTGTTATGTCTGTTTGTTTTGTTCACGCATCGTTGTTAATATAATGGAATTTGATTCGACAGTTATACACGTGAGAGGTTAAGCTAGCTTTAAAACCAGGTTCAATCCACTATTTTCTGCATAAGAAAATGCCGCAACCAAGTCAGGAATATAACAGTTGTTATCCATTTGTTTTGTGTGTTTGATCTTTTAATATTGTTATTTGATTAGGACTTACATCTAGAAATTGAAAATGAGTGTCGGTTGAATACAAAACTTTACGACAAAAGAGACTATTCCGGCTTCCTAATTGTAACCTTTTCATTTTTAAACTATGAGTTCCAAATGGTGAAGTTGAAATCATCACTTTGTATATTTTACCGACGCCATCACGAGTTGGTTTACCGTTATGGAATATCCGTTTCCAAGCTGATATCGGATGTGTTCCTCATGTCGTAACTTCAATCCCGTTCATGTTTCTAGAATGTGACCTACCGAATTAGACTATTTACCGGCTTTGTAATAACACGGGTAACACGACGGTGTCACATTTTTGGCGGGGTTCGTGTTGCTGTTCTCTCCCTATTTGTGACAATTTTACCTATTGTGTCTGGGTTTTTTTTTGTTCACACATCGTTGTCAATATAATGGAATTAGATGCGACTGTCATACAAGTTAGATGTTTAGCTACCTTTAAAACCAGGTTTAATCCACCATTTTCTACATAAGAAAATACCTGTATCAAGTAGCTAGTTGGTTGGCCGTTATAGAATATCGATTTCAAAAATACCGACGGATATGTTCCAATTATCAAAACTTCAACCTCGTCCCTTCCCCCCTCCCAATTTCTACCAAAATAGATATATCACCGGATTTGCACATACATGAATGAGCAACACGCCGGGTGACACATATGGATTTAAACATAATCAAGATCCTATATTTGTTTTATTGACAAAATACTTTATTCGTTTATAAAAGGATTTGTTTGCGACAAATATTTGGGAAGCCTTATATGTTTCATTTCCTCTATATTGACAATAATGGACGACTTCACAACAAAATCTATGACAAACAGGATCATTTCAACTTTCCAATTATCAGTTTCCCATTTCTCAGCAGTAACAAATAATTTCATCATAAATAACTGGATTGAAATTTCATATTTTTTGACAGACGCGTGTTTTCTCTACAAAAGACTCCTCAGTGACGCTCCAATAAAAAAAATTAAACAGCGTAATAAAGTACAGAGTTGAAGAGCATTGATGACCCCAAAATTCTTAAAAGTTTTGCCAAAAACAGCTATGGTAATCTATTCCTGAAGTAGAAAAGCCTTAGTAATTCAAAAATTCAATGTTTTGTCAACAGTTCATTTATTATTATGACCATATCAATGATAATGCAAGTCCACACATAGTTTTTGGCTCCTGGGCTGGTGATACCCTTGGAGAATAACAAATCCACAGCAGTTGGAATCGACCCAGTGGTTGTAAATTAACTCATCATATTTATCGGGATTGAAATTGTGCATTTGTTCGAGAATCGCGTTTCGTTTACAAATGACTCATCAGCGACAAAATACCCTCTGCTCCGTCGTATAGTGTTTACATAACTCGATAAATTATGCTAGTGCATGTTTCCACTATACGGAATTCAGATATAGGAGTGTGTTCCTTCCGCGGAAACTGCTTCAACGGGGTTATGAGGAGGAAAGATTAAAAACGACAATCCGTAAATTTCATAGACACCATCACGAATTGATTGATATGTAGGATGTGTCGGTGTCTAAACTAATTAAATGAAGTTTTTACTATGTCTTAGGCGGTGTTCACATTGTGCTAAGCTCGATCTGGTGTGTACTCTACACCTAAACTTAACTCAATTACATTTCCATCGATAAAAATCCATGTTTACATGTAGTTTGAAATAAGAAGTTAGCAATATCCTTTAACTCTACTTTCCGCTATATAGATGATGTTTTTTCACTAAACAATTCAAAATTTGGTGACTATGTGGAACGCATCTATCCCATCGAACTAGAGATAAAGGATACTACAGATACAGTTAAGTCGGCTTCATATCTTGACTTACATCTAGAAATTGACAATGAGGGTCGGTTGAAAACAAAACTTTACGACAAAAGAGATGATTTCAGCTTTCCAATTGTGAACTTTCCATTTCTAAGTAGCAACATTCCAGCAGCACCTGCATACGGGGTATATATCTCCCAATTGATACGATATTCCCGTGCTTGCATTTCCTATCATGATTTTCTTGATAGAGGGTTGCTGCTTACAAGGAAGCTATTAAACCAAGAGTTCCAAATGGTGAAGTTGAAATCATCCCTTCGTAAATTTTACGGACGCCATCACGAGTTGGTTGACCGTTATGGAATAACCGTTTCACAAATGATATCGGATATGTTCCTTACGTCGTAACTACAATCCCCTTCCCTTTCATGAATGTGACCTACCGAATTAGACTATTTACCGGATTTGTAATCACATAAGCAACACGACGGGTGCCACATGTGGAGCAGGATCTGCTTACCCTTCCGGAGCACCTGAGATCACCCCTAGTTTTTGGTGGGGTTCGTGTTGTTTATTCTTTAGTTTTCTATGTTGTGTCATATGTACTCTTGTTTTTCTGTTTGTCTTTTTCATTTTTAGCCATGGCTTTGTCAGTTTGTTTTAGATTTATGAGTTTGACTGTCCCTTTGGTATCTTTCGTCCCTCTTTTGAAACAGGTTTTGACTAAAAGCATTCAATAGTCATTGTAGACATGTGTTCATGAAAAAATACATAGAGAACGTTGATTTCACTGTGAATATTGATGAAAGTTACATATATTGAATAGATTAAAATATACTATGAAAGAGATTATTTTTCTATTTGTATAACAAAAACTGAGAAATCTGTGTTAAAACATCATAAAATTTAATATATCTAGTAGACCTTTCAATTTTCAGTGGGATATGTATTATTTTTCGTGACAGAATATTCATTTGACCGGTTGGTAATTTATTTAGCCGCAAATTTTTTTCTTTTGTTTTGCATTTCGTAGACTAGGCTATTTTTACAATTAATCCAGACTTTTATTTTCCGAATCACCCAATGTGTGGCTGGGAAATATGAATATAGTCATGCACTAATATCGTCTTCCGATCGGCTGTAAACTTTTGCTTAAGTAGAGCATGGGATGTACAAGTACGTATATGCTCAGCTACATTCATTTTCATCTCTGAGTGCCTCCATTACAGGAAATACCTATTATATCTATTGTGGATCTGTTCTTGCTCTGAATATGAGTGAAATATTTGCAACTAGACGTTTAGCAATCAACAACAAATCAACTTCAAAATCCTTTGTTTCGCAAAATGTTACGCTGTTTTAGAAAACGTAATCCTGAAATTTTCAGTAATATTCTCAAAATCAATAGAACGGTTTCTTAAAGGAACGGTCTGTAATTCATTTTTGAGGGACAAACCATTTTTTTTTTTTAATTATTTTAATAAAAAAAAACAGCAATTTGCTTTTCAATAACTTATCTACAGAAACATTCTTAATCTCAGATCTTTAAAAAAAAATCACTTCTCTCTTCCTGGAACACATATATGTTTTCTGTAAAAGAGGGACGAAAGATACCAAAGGGACAATCAAACTCATAATGTAAACTACGTGTATATGTATTTAAAATCAATGTGGAGATGAGAATAAATTGAATGGTTTTTACACAAAACTAATTGTAAAATGATTTCCAGTACGCAACGTTTCGTGTTAACACGGCCTAAGATTGTGGTTTAATATCTATGTCGTCTGTATAATATTATCGAAAGTGACCCACTCCCGAATTTGACTACTATAAGGAATGTGAATTTGCTTTGCTATACGACGTGTCTCGGGTTTTTGTACATCCAGCATTCATGTATATTTGTTTTATATTTCTGTCGTGGTTAAGTTTGTGTAATGTGTTATGTTTTATCAATTGTAGTCCAAACAATTATAAATAGCCTTTCATTACCATCATTGTTATAAAATCTTTGGACTGGTATTGTGAAAACAATTGTGTAAGTTTGTGATTGTACGTTCGTAACTTAAATGCATCTCTGTGTGTCATGTTATGAGATGTCTGTCATTGAAGGAAGATATTCGTTGCTGATCTGCAGTTTGCATGTTGTGTCGATTATTATTTTATTTGTGTGTGCGTTTCTCTGTAATGAGTGTTCTTGTGTGTTTCTGTCGCGTTATGTAGTTATTTCAACGATATTTTATCATTGTCATATAAGTAGGACATTTGGTTAGCCATAAAACTCGGTTCAGCCCACCGTTTTTTCTTAGACTTTTATGTACCTTATCAGGAAAATGGCAGTTGTCATCAAATAGTTCGTTTCTATTTACGTTGGCGTTTGTTTTGTTGAAATACACTGTTGTTTTTTTGGGGTTTTTTCCTAAGTTGATGTGTTTCCCTCAGTTTTAGTTTGTAACCCGATTGGTTTTCTTTCAGTCGATTAAGGTGGCAATACATAGTAAGCACTAAGGCTCCTGTGGATTTTTCAAATATGAAAGTTATCGGCAACAAAATCATGTTTTAAGACAGCTAAGTATTAATATAGCTTTCAAAATTGGTTTATAAACAAATGAATTTACGGTTTACAAACACCTTTTTAAACGAAGTTTTAGACGCTATTTAACAAAAAAATTAGAAAAAAAAACATTTGAAGAAAGGCAAGAGTAGTATACCGCTGTTCGAAAGTCATAAATCGATTGATAGAAAATAAACCCGGGTTACAAACCCATACTGAGGTAAACATATCAACTTAAAGAGGAAACAACGAAACAACAAAAACACTGAAGTGCAACAAAAAACCAAAACGACAGTGCAACACACACAGAAACGAACTATATGCCATTTTCCTGACTTGGTACAGGACATTTTGAGAGAAAAAATAGTTGGTTGCCGTGGCGCCCGTCTGGCGTATTAAATTTTTAACCATGTACTTGTTGTTGGCCATACATCGTTCGTTTCTCTGTCCAATATTTTCTCCAATTTAGTTGTTTTGTAGTCCTGTCATGTAATTTTGTCATTTTAATGCTATAATCAACATTGCCATTAAAGTGGGAGGTTTGGCATGCCACAATACCAGGTTCAACTCACCATTTTTATCTTAAAATGCCCTGTACAAAGCCAGGGAAATGGCCATTGTTATATCATAGTTCGTCTCTGTGTGTGTTACATCTTAATGTTGTGTTTCTGTTGTGTCGTAGTTCTCCTATATTTGATGCGTTTCCCTCAGTTTTAGTTTGTAACTCAGATTTGTTTTAATGCCCCACCTACGATAGTAGAGGAGAATTATGTGTTTTGGTCTGTTGGTCCGTTCGTCCGTCCGTTCGTTAGTTCGTCCAACTTCAGGTAGTTTTTGATGAAGTTGAAGTCTAATCAATTTGAAACTTAGTTCACATGTTCCTTATGATATGATCTTTCTAACTTTAATGGCAAATTAGACTTTTGTCCCCAATTTCATGGTCCACTGAACATAGAAAATGATAGTGCAAGTTTCAGGTTAAAGTTTTTGGTCAAGGTAGTTTTTGATGAAGTTGCAGTCCAATCAACTTGAAACTTAGTACACATTTTCCTTATGATATGATCTTTCTTATATGAATGCCAAATTAGACTTTTGACCCCAATTTCATGGTCCACTGAACATAGAAAATGATAGTGCATTTTTCAGGTTAAAGTCCAATCAACTTGAAACTTAGTACACATTTTCTTATGATATGATCGTTCTAATTTTAATTTCAAATCAGAGTTTTTTTACCCCAACTTCACGGTCCACTGAACATATAAAATGATAGTACGAGTGGGGCATCCGTGTACTGTGGACACTTTCTTGTTTCTCTTTAGATTTATGAATTACGAACAGCGATATATTACTGTAGCCTTTATTTGAAACTGGTTTTGCGGCTAGCCAAATCTTGCACTTTTATGGCAATGTTAAATTTAACACTAAAATGACAACATTACATGACAGGACTACAGTACACATAAATGCAAGAACATTCAGGACAGAGAAATACACTAATAAACAGCTATATGCCTGGGATAAAAAAAACAAATCCTTAGTATTTAGAATAAATCTTACTTTTGCAAACAGTAAATTTATAAAATGACCATATAATTGATATACACAGAATAAAAACGAACACGTAAAACACAATAGGACAGTACATACAAAAGAACCATGCATTGTCACCGACTGGATAACGCTACAAAAGTGACGATACAGGTCAAAGTGACCTCACAGGTACAGTTCTAAAATTTGATATAGTTCAAAATCAGGTTTGTAATTATGGTATTTGATGAATAATATAACGATAACAATTTGATCCATATAAAACTGTGTAAGTAATTAGATAATTAATTGTATTATCAAGCTATGTAGGTGTTTCTTCTAAAGAAAACTAACTATAAAACAAATAAATCATGTACATTAAATTGCCCCAAACTAAAATCTTATAAATGAACTGGGTGATTAATTATCCTTACTTTTACATAAGAATAGAATATCAAAAAATTAGAATTACAACTACAAACAATAAAAATTAAACAGTATCCGATGTGAATTACAAATACAACATCATAGTTAAATACATTAATGTTGGATAACAAATAACGTGACACGTCTTGTAGTAATGCGAAATCACACTCAGCAAAACAGTCAAATTCGAGAATAGGTCACTTTCGGAACTTAAACGATCAGACGACGTAAATGGCAAACAACACTCTAAGACGTGGTAAAATGTCCTTAGTAAGTTTAGACAGAAGCACATTGTATTGATCAACCAGTTCGTGCTGGTGTCATTTTTAATCGTTCCTCCTTATAACTTTGTTGGAGCAGTTTTTGCGTAAGGAGCACACTCCTGTATATGAAATCAATATAGAGTGAAAATGCACGATCATAACGTATCAACTGAGATATGTAAACACCATACGACGGGACAGAGGTTATGTTACTGCTGAGAAATGGGAAATTGATAAGTGGGATGTAGATTTTAGTGTGGAGTCACCCATTTGTGTTAATATTTAGGAAACGATCAAGGTATGAAGCATTCCTCTTTGTATCAGTAGTATCCTTAATTCCAAGTTCACTGGGATATATGAGATATAAGTATTGCCTGACATATGGGTTATTCAGTGAAAGGACATCATCAATATATCGGAAAGATAAATTCAAGAATTTTGCAAGGTGCTTTATCTTTGTGTTTTCAGAAGGGTCTGTATGAATTTTGCTTTATACTAGTTTAAAAATAAAATCAGCCAGTAGGGGTGCACAGGTATTACCCATTGGAATACCGACTGTCAGTTGAAATATCAAAAGTCAACAAATATATCCTCCAAAGTCAACAAATATATTGTCGATCAAAAAGACATTGATTTTTTTTAAATTCTAGAAAGATATGTGTAATCAAATTCAGAAAGGGTATCACTCCAAGGGATTGAAATTCTACTTCTAAAGAAAAAAAAAATGAAATATGTGACATCTTTACTCCCTTTTTGCATTATTGTACAGCAAATAAATGCAGATTGTTACAATTGAAACACCAATAAGAAATGATATTTGACCATTTTTACTACTGGATATGAAATCTTTGGAAGATACCGATTACAAACATATTCACATGCATGACACAAACAGTCCGCTTAATTTGTAAGAAAGCAAGGAAAGGGGATTGTAAAGTTTATGAGCAGAAAATTTTATATTTTGCCTAACTGTTCGTTGCTATCTTCTGGCATACTAACAAATGCTCAGAATTGCTTACGTTAAGACTTTTCATACCACAAATCTATCAATATTCCGATTCTAAATAAATGTGTTAGGGGATAAAGTGTTTAAGATTGACAATAAATATTGATTTGATTGTTTACTTTCTTCAGCAACCAAAACTAGACCTTAGACACAGAGCTTAAATTTGTATTCAATTGGCTTCACCCTTACTTCTCAAAGATCGTGCTGTATGTTTTAGCCTAAGCAGCGAACGCTTTGTACCTTTTTTTTGCGAATATATCCAATTATTATTTTTATCAAGATTTAAAGTTACATTTTGACATATATTCCGGTAGCCA
Organism: Mytilus galloprovincialis; assembly: GCF_965363235.1. Taxonomy (NCBI): domain Eukaryota; kingdom Metazoa; phylum Mollusca; class Bivalvia; order Mytilida; family Mytilidae; genus Mytilus; species Mytilus galloprovincialis. The sequence goes on from NC_134851.1 coordinate 54,814,603, forward strand.
TTTTTGCTTTTTGTGACAAAATAATAATTGTGGCGATTTTAATTCATCATTTTCGAAAGAATTTGGCGAAAGAAGTATACATAACGATTTTATTTCATCCATCTTGTTTATTTATATTTTTTCGGGTTTCTCGGACATGATCGTAAAATACTCGGAAGTCACCTTGAACTCGTTACGATTTTGACTGAAACTCAATAATCAGCTGATTGCCTTTTATAGCTGTAGGCATCAAAGAACTAATTAATAAAGATGTTGATTGTATTGTTTGACAAAAAATTTAAATGATATGGTTAAATGGCGTCCATCACATGTCACATAAAGGATTTATTAACAACTTTGCAACGCACGTGTTTGATTCAAACTTTTGACATCTCCTTTCCTATAATATTGACTCAGCTGTTAGAAATTAACCCAATTAATCAATGTGTGTGTATGCAATTCACATAAAGATTAACATTTTAATGCTTAAATTGCAAAATTTTGTACAATTTTGCGTCTTCAGAGATCTTACTAAAAATTTCAACATTGAAAAACACAAGATACGAGCGGTAAAAAGAGTGCTTTTTTTACATTTTTTTATACTGTTTATTACTACCTAATGACTTTTGAACATCGGTATACTACTGTTGCCTTTAATTATAGAGGAGCTTTCAAGAATAATAAAAACAAGGCATGGTTTTTCCTATAATTTTGCAATCCGCCATATTAAAAATAGTTTCCAACTTACTCATTTAAAGTTTAATGACTATGTTGATCGCATCCGCATAACCTTACTTTCCCCAGTAATATATAACTTGTTTTATGTCGATTTTTCTTGAATTTTACACAGTTGAGCTGATTATACAAGATTGTACAAAGAATTCGTCTAGTGCAGTTACTAGGTCTAAACATATTTTAAGTTTCTTTTATTCCCAAAGACAAAATTTATTTGGTTCGGGTGTTAATAAACAAGGATTTGGATTAAGATAAATTGAAGAAATGCGTTGTCAACATTTGCATGTATAAATCGATTAATGTATCTAAGACATGACGACAATCAGCCTTTGAATAAAAACAAAAGTTAAAAATTGTAAACCGTCAACTGTAAACTGTACAAAGTTTACATAACTTGAAACCTCATCTGCCTTTTTACTACCTTTTTACCTTTTTTGATTCGAGTTTCACAAATTTAAATTCTGTTATCCATGAAAAGATTATTGTAAAAGTTTGTCAAATATTTTTTATTTGAAAGCCTTACTGCAATGAAATATATTCATTTCGTACTCTTACAATTTCGTAACCAACATCCCCCGCTTTCATTCCCTGGCAAAAACCTCTTCGTATCCTGAGCATTTTGTATCTCATAGAATACTAACATGATACCACTCCGTACCTCACTCATAGAATACTAACATGTATACCACTTCTTACCTCATGGAAAATTTATATGTATACTAATTCGTACCTTGACTTTTTTTAATTTCTTGGTAAAAACTAACTCATAGATGTGCGCCATTTAGTACCTCGTGGAATATTTATGGTATACCCTTTTGTACCTCATAAAAAATTTGTATGTATATCATTACGTACCCAATTGAAGGTGTGTACGTTTACAATTTCGTACTTCATTTAAATTTTTACCATTTTGAACCTTTCTGAGGATTAATGTATTTCATTCCCTGGTTAAAATAGTCTCATGGATTTTTTGCTTTAGAATTAAATATAAATAGTCCTAAAATGATTTTTTTTTAATTTGTAATAACTTTTTTTTATTTATGATATTTATTTCTAGTATTATAAATCATTATATAGCACTTTAGTAGCAGTTCACATGTGTAATCCTTTCGTTTGATGTGTTTTATCTTTTTAATTTGCCATTTAAGAGGGACGTTCCGTTTTGAATTTTCCTCGTAGTTCAGTTTCTGTGTTATTTTATTCCTAACAATAACATTGATTTTGTTGCATTGTAAACACGCTGTAATGGCGTCTCGAGAATGGCGTTGGCGTATTGTTTTATCAAGATATAATCCTATTTAATACGAATAAAACATTTTTTTTAATGTATGTGCCATTTGAAATTTCGACGTGTGCAGCAATATTGGGATATAATTGATTGATTATCATAAGATGCAGTGCGATATAAATGTATATATCAAAGCTATTAAAATGTGCAAGTGCTGCTTAATCAAATCAATCATAGATCTTTATAAAAAGTGTACGGCTGGATTTAATTTTTTTTATGTTATATTAAAATAAAATCATCTCAAAATGTCTAAAAAAGAATAGAACTTCTACCAATAAATATCATACGAAATGGTAAACATGTATGTAGTCAATGAGGTACAAACTCGTAAATAATTATATAGTCCATTAGATACTATGACTCCAATCTATCGTGAAATCTGTGAAAGTTAATTGAAGTTATAAGATTATATTTCAATGTAACATTACGATATTTACATATTACAGCAGCGGAAAATTCTCTGGTGCTATAGGTAATGGTACTGGAAGAACATGGCCTGCTTATCTACAATGCAAAGGAAATGAACTCTCATTGGCTGATTGTTCACAGAGAGGTTGGGGTAGACAATCCTGCGGGCACAACGAAGACGTAGGCATCGAATGTTCAAATTCAAATGATGGTTAGCAATTGTTTTGCATATATACATAATATCCCATTTAGAGCGTCTTATTTTTATTCACCAAATTCGTACGTTTTATTTATTGTGTCTGTTTAGTTAACGCATCAATGTAAATATAACGGAATTTGATGAGACTGTCATCAAAGTGGTAGGGTTAGCACTATAAAACCAGGTTTAATCCACCATTTTCTACATTTGAAAATGCCTGTACCAAGTCAGTAATATGACAGTTCTTGTCCATTCGTTTTTGATGCGTTTTGTTATTTGATTTTGCCATGTGACTATAGACTTTCCGAATTGATTTTCCTCCAAGTTCAGTATTTATGTGATTTTCCTTTTTTCGTACGAAGTGATACAAACGTTTGCTGAATGATTAGGATTAATTTTTTGAAAAGTTACGAACAGTATCCCCTTCCAGTATACTTAAAGGAATAAGAATTAAAAAAAAAAAAAAAAAAAAAAAGCGAAAGCAAAATTAAAAAATATTCAAATTTTTTATTCGTCGAATCTTATCTCGTTGACATTTTTGCAAAAACTTAGATATCACGAAATTTGCTTTTAACTAAAGAGGACAACGATAATGTTCATATCTTCGTTTTTTTACTTCCCTTCTGAATCAAATGCGAATGTTTAAAGCATTTTTCTGTATCAATACAGCTTAAATTATGATAACACATATAATGACATAATTTAGTTTGAAACAAGTTATTTTCGGGTGGAAATCGACAATTCTATAATAGATGTAGCAAGTTCCCTATATCTTACATGAAGATATTTTTATTTTATTACACTGCACGAAAAGTGGTACGAAAAAGTGAAACTCATTTGAGTTGATTGTCCAAATTCATAATAAAATTGAGAATGGAAATACGGAATATGTCAAAGAGACAACAACCCGACCAAAGAGCAGACAACAGCCGAAGGCCACCATTGAATCGTCGAAGCAGCGAGAAAATACCACAGCCGGAGGTGGTCCGCAGCTGGCCCTTTAGAACAATTGTGTACTATTTCAGTGAAAATGGACGTCACAGTAAACTACAAACATATAAAGGAACTAAAATGACTAACAAAGGCCAGAGGCTTCTGACTTGGGACAGGCGCAAAAATGCGGCGGGGTTAAACATGTTTGTGAAATTTCAATCCTACCCAATACCTCTAGCCAATGTGGAATAAAGAAATACATAGCAATACACACAGTAAAACTCAGTTTAAAAAGAAGTCCTAGTCCAATGTCTGAATAGGTAACAAAAGAAACTAAGCAAAATGACAATCATACATGAATTAACAAAGGACTGCTAGTATTTACTGATATGCCAGCTCCAGGCCTCAATTTAACTGATTGAAAGATTATGTGTTCATCAAAAAATCAAGTACAATTCATTCAATTAGGGTTTTTAGTATCATACCATCATGAAATATATGAGAAGAACATAACCCGTATCATGCCAACAGCTTGTTTGAGGATAAATGTGTTTATTTCCGATGCAAAGACCCTATGAATGAATCAATAGTTTGTGATATCGAAAACCCTGGTGTAATATTCTTTAAGTAAGACAGAGATTTCTTTCGTTAAAACAAATATGTCGTAACATACACGAGCGAATCGTTCAAGTTGAGATATATAAACACCATAAGATGGTGACAAGGGAACAACAATTGATAATTTACAATAGGATATTAAAAATCATCTCTCTTATCATAAATTTTGGTATTAAGCTTCCCGTTCACTATATAGATATCAAGATCCCGGAAAGGGCAGTGCTTATTGCATGTATTGTTAGTATTAGCTTTCTTTAAAGTCAGTTCGGAAGGATAGAAAATATGGATAAGACAACATAAAGATATCTTCATTGGCTTTCCGTATATTCGTTGATGACTTTTAAAGGTTGAGACGATGTGTATAGCCACAGCTACGTAGTTTCTTTTTAGATAATTTACAAAATACAAGAAAAACCTACTTTTAGTGTGAAACAAGATATTTCAGGGTGGGAATGGGACATTCTGTAATAGTTGTAGCAGGTTCCCTATATCTAACATGAAGAGATTTTTCTTTCATTACACTGCACGAAAAGTGGTACGAAAAAGTGAAACTCATTTGATTTGATTATCCAAATTCATAATAAAATTGAGAATGTAAATTGGGAATATGTCAAAGAAACAACAACCCGACCAAAGAGCAGACAACAACAGCCGAAGGCCACCACTGAATCGTCGACGCAGCGAGGAAATACCACAGCCGGAGGTGGTCCACAGCTGGCCCCTTAGACAAATTGTGTACTAGTTCAGTGAAAATGGACGTCACACTAAACTCTAAACGTATAAAGGAACTAAAGTGACTAGCAAAGACCAGAGGCTCCTGACTTGGAACAGGCGCAAAAATGCGGCGGGGTTAAACATGTTTGGGAAATTTCAACCCTTCCCAATACCTCTAGCCAATGTAGAATAAAGAAACACATAGCAATACGCACAGTAAAACTCAGTTTAAAAGAAGTCCGAGTCAGATGTCTGAATAGGTAACAACAAAAGAAACTAAGAAAAATGATAATCATACATGAATTAACAAAGGACTGCTAGTAGTTACTGACATTCCAGCTCCAGGCCTCAAATAAACTAATTGAAAGATTATGTGTTCAAAAAAAAATCAAGTACAATCCATCCCTTTAGTTGTTTTAGTATCCTGCCATCATCAAATATATGAGAAGAACATAACCCGTTTCATGCCAATAGCTTGTTTGGGGATAAATGTGTTTATTTCCGATGCAAAGACCCTATGAGTGAATCAATAGTTTGTGATATCGAAAACCCTGGTGTAATATTTTTTAAGTAAGACAGAGATTTCTTTCGCTGAAAACAAAACCGTTATTGTTCTAAACTGACTATTTTTTATGCATTTCTTTTTTTGTATACTTATTCAATAAATTCCAATAATTAAAGCTTCAGAAATAAGTTGCAGCTGATATTGTATAATACATTTAATGTGTGTATCTCACTTTTAATTGTAATATAGTGTAAAAACTGTGTGTAATGGCTTCAGTTTCTCAAAAACAACACTGATCTATAATAAAACAGAGAAGTGATTTTGTCCGCGTATAAAACACTATGCATTGGTTTGGTCCGCTTTTTTACGCGAGCAGAATCGTACATTAAGCAAAACCCTCATCAGTGGTAGTTTTAGTCTAACATTTCGCTAAACATGAGTTGATTACATCTCTTTGGTCACTTTTCCATTATGCACCTTAATTGTTTGCGACTTTGGACGATCAAGTGCTTGACATACATTTTCAAAGTTTAGCTTAGAAAAAAGAGAAGTTTGTGTATATCTTGAGCTAGGTGGGTTTTTTGTCAATCAGTGATGTGTAAATTGATGCTGAATCTTGATTACTGGGTATTTGAAGCAATGTCGACAAGGATATTCACTCGGTGTTATTCCCTTTTTAAACATGCTGATGACGAATCTTGATTTTTTTCCGATATGGATACAAACTATCATCATTAAAACGTATGTTTTTAAATTATTGTAAATCTTTCTTAAGGTGATTTGCGTATCATCTCAGCATCACTTGAAATACTTCACATGAACGAATGGGGAGGCGTTTGTAGAGAAGATTTTAACCATACTGATGCTATAGTTGCCTGTCGACAGCTTGGATACAGGTATGCAACAATATGCAGTTTCTGTTTTATGTTATTTTGTAAACACTGTGTAAATGAGCTAAATAGATAATCTACATGACCATTCACATGTTCATAAATCAGTATGGCATTGACATTTTCTGGTTTTCTTGTATGTTCAAAAACTATATGGATTCTGCTCCTTTTGCCTCCTTTTATTGGAGCAAAAAATCCTAGATTCAAACTGAACGTATCACAAAATTGTTTGCATACTATTTACCTTAAGCTTATTTGGTCGATACTCTCAGCTCAATTGTAAAATCATAGTTGAAATAATGATCAAAAGGTCTTTGAACAATTATGTATATAAATATATGCCGCACCATATGAGTTTTTGAACCATACGTGTATGGTTACGACCGTAAGCGTTTACTTGTTTTGTGTGTATTTACCAACATATCGGACAATGTGTATTAAAAGCATATAAGTATGTTTTTAATATATTGTAACTTCCTTCGCAGAAACTCACAGGTCATTCTCTGAAACAAATTCGGCAAAAAGCAATCACACACTGGAATCAATTATTTTTGGCATATTGTCCGAGTTATATGTTAGTTTAAACATATTTATTTATAGTGGATTGGGAAACAAGTTTTGCAACTTATATTAATCCCTTTCTACTTTGAGGGTGCGAGTGCTGCCTTGTAGCGGCATTAGCTTGCATCGATTTATATGTTATCTTGCCTTTGCTTGAGTCATTTTATGCGGGCCCCCTCTTAGGCAGCCACTTATGAAAATTTCTGGATCCGCCGCTGATTCGTCCATAAGTATAACCACATACGTAAGGGTCATATCCTGTTTTCCTTTTCTCTTTTTCTTATTCATACGATAATAGTTTATTTACAACACATTTTAAAGAAATATGTTTATTATATAACACAAATATTCTAAACATCAATATATAAAATAAATACAATGCATAACAATAAACATTTCTATAAATTAAAATGTTACATTATTGACTTTCTTGGAGCGACTCATTCATTGAAAAATTTAACCTTTTTTTTTTAAATACATAACAATGATTGGAAGATCCCTGCAGAAATTTAACTGTAAGAAATGTCACCTGGGGCGATCCCGGCAGGTGTGATCTACGTGACTAGAAAAATTACCGACCTGACAGGAATTTACCAACTGATGTTTTATTGAATTGGGGGAGTATAATTCCCCTTGAATTATAAAGGCCATTCATAATATGAGTACCCCTAATTAGTGAGAAAACAAGTCTAAATATACAATGAACATATATATAAACTATTTTTTATAAATAAGTAAGTTACAGTGTATTAATGATTAAAACAATGATTTAAGAACTAGTATCATTACATTAATATTATATACAATTATGTGGTGTAGATTATTAAAAAGTCAGAATGGAAAATTCATGTATGTTCAACAAATAATAAATTAAGCTTCACTATATATCTGTCAATAACAGTAATTACATACTGGTAAGATACAATTATATTATTCTAACCAAGAAATGTGTAGCTGGGGACGGTGAGTGGGACATCTTATTAATATATATATATGATAAAAGTGTAGGTAAGTTTGTCTATCTGATGACTTTCTGTGATTTTTTTCGGCCTTATCTTTTTTTGGTGCTGTATTATTGTTTCGAATGAGGTCGATACGATTTTTTAGTATGCTATTAAACAGTTATTGCACTTTTATATCTGAACCTGTGTAACCGAACACCTTTTATTGTAAGAGTTAACGCCCCAGCCACTGGTTTTTTTTTCATGCGCCGCCGTGCGCAACTCCGTCACAACCGTAAAAGCTTACGACAACATTATTTAACCAATTTGCTCATAACATCCTAAGGTTCTGAATAATATTTTGACAGAAGACATTCATAAACTCCATATTACAATTATTTCCCCGTATACATTTGATTTAAGTTATATGCATTTGCAACTGGTAAACCATAGGTGATAGAGACTTAACGTTCGTTGATTTGAGGTCCTTGGTAAAAAAATTAAAGTCAAATAGGTCAAAGGTCAAGGTAATGTTGTGATATTTTAACATTGAGTTTATATCGCTTCTTTATAGAAGAGTTATCACCCAGTTCATATCGCACCTTCATCTCTTCATTTTAGAAAGAATAATCACCCAGTTCATTTATTAGATTCTAGTTTGCGTCAACTAAATTCGCACTATATATTTGGTTAACAGTTTAATTTAGAAGAAACACCGACATACATTAACTAATTACTGCGGATTCATTATTATTTGTTGGACACCAATGTTCGTGGGTTAAGCACGAATTCATATATTCAACGAAAAACAAATTTGTTATGGGTTTTGCAAGAAGAGATTTGCATAACCACGATATCAAATATCCTCGAAAAAGCGAAAATTGATACACACGAACATAAATGAATCCACAGTACTACCACAATTTTATATTAATATGCATTGTAATTTAATTGTTATTAATAAATGCTATATCAGTATTACAAACCTAATATTGAATTCTATCCTAATTCTATCCTATTTTTTTTATTTTTTTTGGAAATTCAAATGTGACGTCACTTTGTGTGTCGATCTCTTCTGCTAAATCGGCTGTGGCTTTTTATGTGCTAGTTTATATTGTTTTATGTATTCGTTTTTATTCTGTAGTACGTCACCACATCGTTGTTATCATGTATATCTATTATATAGTATTTTTTTTTAATTTACTGTTTGCAAAAGTATGATTTATTCTTAATAATAAGGATGTCCTTATTCCAGGTAGAAATCCTTAGCCGTATTAGGCACAAGTTTTTTGAACTTTTGGTCCTCAATGCTCTTCGATTTTGTACTTGTTCTGGCGCATTAAATCATATACCTGGTACCTTTTGATAAATATTATTCGTGTGTTTCTCTGTCCTATATTTTCTCCCATTTATTTGTATTGTAGTCATGTCACGTAATGTTGTCATTTTAATGTTAAATTTAACATTGCCATAAACGCGGGAGGTTTGGCTAGCTACTAAACCAGGTTCAAGCCACTATTTTTTTTTCTTAAAATGTCCTGTACTTTGTCACGAAATGTTCATTGTTATATCATAGTTCTTTTCTGTGTGTGCTACATTTTAGTGTTGTGTTTCTTTTGTGTCGTAGTAATATTTGATGTGTTTCCCTCAGTTTTACATGTAGTTTGTAACCCGGATTTTTTTTCAATCGATTTATGTTGTACCGTTACACCACTGTCCCATGTTAGAGGAGGGTTGGGATCTCGCTTACACGTTCAACCACGCCACATTCTGTATTTATATGTCTGTCCTAAGTCAGGAGCTTGTAATTCATTGATTGTCGTTTCTTGATGTTTTACAGATTTGTTGTTCGTTCATTTTTTGTACATATAAGGCCTTTAATTTTCTCGTTTGAATTGTTTTACATTTGTCATTTTGGGGCCTTTATAGCTGACTATGCGGTATTGGCATTGCGCATTGTCGAAGGCCGTATTGTGACCTAAAGTTGTGAATTTTTGTGTCATTTTTGTTTTTTGTGGAGAGTTTTCTCATGGCAATTATAACATCTTCCTTTTTATGAACCTTCTTATGTAAAATCTTCTTTCTTAAATAGAAATTAATTCTTGTAAAAATCTGCTCCAGTTCATGTATTTTCTGAAATTAATAAATAAACTTTTTCCTAAAATACTATAAACACAGCATTATTTTTGTGTGCATGCATTAAATGAAGACTCGTGTTCAGACAATAATCCCGTTAGGAGCGATCCGCTTGATCGAGAAATTAATGACGCAGGATCGCTCACAAGTTCGTAAATATTACTGAAATCCTAAAAATATCGATTTTGCCATTTGATAAGGGACTTTTCGTTTTGAATCTTCTTTAAAATTTATATTTATGTTAATCTAATTTTTACGTTTATCCATGATTTGTTTGTTAGACAGAATTTTGTTTATGATAGTGACCTTTATGTCACATCTGTTTCATATAGGTCGACGGTTTTGTTCGAATCATTGTTACAACAATCCCGTCCTTCTTAATTATAAATGTGACCTATCAAATTAGACTCTTCATCGACTTTGTACTAGTTATCAGGACGACGGGTGCCATTAGTAGTCTATTTTTTACAGTATAGGTTATTCAATTTTATTTTTAAAAAAACCAGGTGTAAAATTAAAAGATCTAGAATCTGAATTGAAGAACATCATCACTTATCATTAATCACCTAAAGATGAAAAACATCAGACAAAATGTTAATACTACTGCTAACTGCATAAGACTTAAGAAACAAAATTAAAATTAAAAAAGACAATATCAAAATTTTGATTCGGATATCTTTTGACTAAATCATAAAAAAGCTTTATGTATTTTTCAAATTGTAGCATCCAAACAAATCATTGTCAGATATAATTACTAGAATAATCAATTTGTTTCAGATCTGGATATGTAAGTGGATATAATTCATATGACGCTGGAAAAATATGGTTAGCCGAAGTATACTGCAAAGGAGAAGAAATCAATTTAGCTTCCTGTCAACATGCTGAATGGGGGAAAAACGATTGTGAATATAATGTTGAAATAGCTTGCCATAACGAAATTTTAGGTAAATTTACCTTCATCTTAAACGATCAGATAAATTGTTAAATAACAGTATCTTTATAAACGATGAACTGGTTTTCCAAACGAAAAGAGACATAAGGTTATTCGGTTCTCGCGTGTGCTCCATTTGTTAGTTAATGGTTGCCAAAGCCTGATAATGCATAACTTTTTCGGTTTAAATTCTCTCAAAAATTGCATCTGATTTCGACCTTTCAGTCTTTTTTATTTGACAAAGTAATGAACTTTAAGCAAAATTCCATGGAACTTAAAAACTGTCTTTGATCAATTAATTATTCTTTACACTTTGGATGTCCTTAGAGTGAAGAATTATCCATAAACATATTCCCAGATATTTCGCAATACATTTTTTCAAATCATTATCTCAAATGCATTTCTGGTTAGTAATTTTTAAATTGTAATTCCTTCCTTTTTATAAAGCACTATGCAAACATGTTTCTTATCGTATTACGAGTGAATAGCTCAGATTTTTTTTTTATATAGATTTATAAATTTTCTAACGCTTTTAAACCCCAAAACAAAAGTACATTGTACCTCTTTATGTTCATTAGGAGTGATAGTTCATTATAATTGTTCATTTATACTGAACTACAGTAACTACCTACTTTTAGGCGGATACGAATGCAGCAAGGAATGCAGCATAAAATGGGCTTGTGAGTATTTAGTTCATATAGTGGCAGGTGTAGCTGCTGGATCCATTCTAACAACCGTTGTGTTTGTGCTGATTTGTCAGTATGTTGCGTCACGCATGAGGACACAGAAGAAAGGTATTAATATGCACAGGTCTTTTTAATCGAATTCTAGCATTGAAATATATACGTTCCTCTCTTTGTTGATCTTAGCGTCACTGATGAGTCTAATGTAGACGAAACGCGCGTCTGACGTATTAAAAATATAATCCTGGTACCTTTGATAACTATTTGTTGATTTGAAGTTGTTTTGTATTACAGATATCTAGATTAGATCAACATGAAAGATACTTATCTTTTTTTTGTAATATCAACTTTATTAATTTGTTCAATGATGATTTGAAATATGTTCGCTGATTTTAAAAATATGAAAAATTTCCTCTTTTGTTACAAAAAATATTATGTATTATCATATGGTTTTGGCCTGATATCTTTTCTTGCATGAATATTATTAGTTACATAGTGTGCTAGTGACCTAATACGGTATATATGGGGTCAGTAAATTCCATATGGGGTGAGAGCGAAGCTCGAATCCCCATATGGAATTTACTGACCCCATATATACCGTATTACGTCACTAGCACACTATGTAACGAATTTATCTTACCGACTATCTTAACGTGTGATTCTCAAAACGAGCAAGTCTCAATACTGTTAGCACTAAGAAAATACTTCCATTGATCCTACAAAAACAAAATGTGTTTTATGAATTTGTTTCAATCTTAATCATCAATTTCTTCGTCTGTTGGAATTTTTAAGATTTTTTCTAAGTACCGTTTTGTTTTTTTATAAAGGGACATAACACCATTACTAACCGTGTATAAAATAAGCCCCGCCCCCTTCTTACCTAATAAGGAATATAAAGGGACGTAACTCCACTACTAACCGTGTATGGGATAAGCCCCGCCTCCCTACTAACCTAATATCAAATATACACGGTTTGCACGCGGACGCTTTTAACCAATCATATTCCTGGAAATGTATAGGAGGTAAGATAAATATATTTCGCGTATCACACTGCACCTTTTCACCTGACAATCTTCATATTGTCAAATTCTATTATATTCTGAAGCGTAGAATAAGTCTTAAAATGTCTGATATTAAAACATTTGACATTAGAAAAGGACATATGACGTCATACTGTAATATGCAAAAGACTAGATCAACGATTTGCTGAATTTTCAATGAGAGTGTTGACCATCAGAAAAAATAAGGTTAAATACTTGTGAGAATGGGATATTGTTTGATATCAACTTTCGGTATTTAATTTGGATAGCAAAACAAAAATTGCCGAATGTTCGTTTATTTTTACATTTGAATGTAATAACTCGAGTTGAAATCAAGCGATATCCCATTCTCGCGCGTTATAAAACCTTAAAATATTTGTATCTTTCATCTTTTATATAATTGTTGTGTGAATATAGTTTGTATTGTTCAGAAACTTACAGTTAGTTGCAGAAGTAGGAAATTAAAAAACACACACGACCTAGAAGGTCTTTAATATTATTCATACGGTACGCGCTCGATACTAAGTAACTAATAATTGCAATGATTTGGGATAGACCTCTCATCACCAAGTAGCTGTTGACAAACATCCATTCGGAGGAGTTGTTGTACTTATAAAATCAAAATACAAACAATAGAGCGTACTATACATATTACTTGAGTATCCGTTGTCAGCAGATGCCATCAATAAATCTTTGTTAGCATCACAACTAAATGATCTTAAACAGAACAGGTGAGAAAGTTGTGTTAGAAGTTATTTTTTATTTTTTTAAATCACGGTATCTAAAATCATTTTTTAACAGTTTGAAATATTCCGACACACAATGAGAAATATCAAGTAACTAAAATAGTGTACAAGTATTCAAAATTTTATCACAAATGGGAAAAGAAAGTAACGATAAGCCTTTAGGCCTCAAACATAGACTGAATACTGAATAAACATCAACTGCATAAATGCGCATCTAGTTCATTAAAATTGATCCGTTAATGTAATTACACGTCATCGTATGGCCTTCAAAAATGGAACAGTAAGCTGTAAGTCGTCCTAGAGGGACAAAAAATTGAAACAATGCAAAAAAGAAAACTAACGGCTCGATATACCAGTCGATTTTCCATATAAAAAGAAAACAACACGTTATTAATGCCATTCGTCCAGAGCGCTTTCTGGATATACCGTCATCGGGAACACCTAAAGCTATACATTTGAAAGCCGAGGATGTATAAGAACCGAAAACAGCGGAAGAGCTATATAACCAAAGAGAACCTAAAAAATAACATAAGTTTGAGTTTGAGCTAAGGTTTTGTTGCAATTTAAACAAACTCTTTTATCCGTTTCTTTTCTTTATCGATATAACAGATAGTTTTTATGCATGCACATATAATAATGTCAAAGTATTTGGAATTATCAAAGAGTATCAAATAAGTGATTCGTTTGGTAAACACCTACTTTATGTTTATGTTAATCATTTTTCTTTTCTTTACAGATCAGCCGTATTCAAATACAATGTAAGTTAATATATTTTATTAATATATTGGTTGCAATGAATTACCAGGATTTCAGATTGAAAAAAATACGATGATTTCAATCGCACATTTCACTCCTCTGACGTCATTGAAACAATAGGTGCTGTCAAGACGTTGTCGATTACGTCCTATCAAAACATATTGTAAAAGAGGAACGAAAGATACCAGAGGGACAGTCAAACTCATAAATCGAAAATTTGTAAATGTGTACAAAAAGATATTTCCCTCACATTTTCTGCTTTAATTCTATTAATTAGCCAATTTAATTAAAAGAATCACTAATCAAATATTCAAATATTGAAAAAAATATTCCAACTTGTGACTGAACAACTCCGATAACAAAAGCATGAGCTTAGCGCATGCATGAATTAATTTGTTGTTTGTTCAACAACTTTTCTATATTTGAATTCTTTGATTATCATTTTTATTATAATACTCATATATTCAGTACTTGTTGAAATAGAAAGATACATTAGGTACATAAATTGAATATGCAATGAGAAGGATGCAGTTAAGTCCCCAAAGGCAGTTAAATATTTAAAGCTAAAGGAGGTATGGGTGTCTTTCGCCGTCTTGGATTATAAAAAACAGAGAATCTAAGGTCCATATTTTTAATCAAGTTTGCAAAATATGATGCAGAAATGCAGATATCTAATGTGAATTTGCATTTAAAAGTACTGATACGAAAACGGAATCCATCTAACTCGTTTTATTTGAGTTGGAAAAGAGATACAAGTGGATTACGTATTAATTTTATTTTTATATTGATACACATAAAATGACATTTGACGGTTGACACGTAGTAGAAAGTCGATTATTGTACTTACCCAATATTAGTTAGCTAGTGTTGAAACTAGTTTAATAGTTAAATAATGGTAGAAAATAGAAAATACTTAAATAAGTTCTTGTTTACAACACATGAGAAAAAGATTAACACTTTTTGATAGCATGTTAAACATATTTACCCCCTGTCATCGCTTTGTTTCTTTATGGTCCGAGGCAGTATACCTGAATAGCATGTACAAAATTGATTTTTTTATTTTTGAAGTGTTAGTGAATTATATTATAAATTAAGAATTAACGCCATGATGTATTATGGTATTTGTTAGTTTCTAATACTAATCGTTCAAACATCAAACATATTTTATATAGTATCAACAAGTTACCAATATCATTATTTTGTTTATAGGAAAACGAACAAACCAACTCGAGAGTACGATGGCATTGTTGCATTCCAAAATGTGAGAAACGATGAAAAAGGCCAGGAAGAAATCTATGACATAGTAGAATAAAATATATTACATACAACCCATGTTATGGTAGTTACGTCAGAACATAACTACCTCATGTCGAGTTAAATGTATTCAACATATAAAGTTGATATATGTATGTAAAATCATGTGATACATTTGTGTCCATACGTTTTTTTTTTCGCTAGCAAAAGAGCCATTTTTAAAGTCTTCCATTTGTTCCAAAATTCTCACATTGACAGATTATGTGAGTAATATTGTCAAGTAGTATTACTAGTACTATGGTGTATTACAATATTACAATTCCTTACAATTATGAGTTAGAGTACTTATCATATAAAATTGACAGTTCTACTCGAAGCGAGCTTCTATCCGAAATATATTAAATAAATCTTACTATTGTCTTTTTCTTACAGATCAATACATTTTGGTTAAGGATATCCTTCAATGACAATTTTACCATAATTTGTAAAATAGAGATGTTATGATATCAGATCTGTCTTCAATAACAGGCAATGAATAACATTTTGATTTCAAATTATCTAATTCTTAATATGTAGTAACTAGACACTCTGATAGTCTTAAACCAGTAAGTTTTTGCAACTTAAAGATTTCAACCAAGCAAACGACAAACATTTCAAACAATCAGGAACATGCTCAATTAATAAATCTTTTTTGTGTAGTTATTATTGTAAATTTTCAAAATTGCTATAAATTGTCTGATAGAGACCGAATGAGCCAAAAAAATGTCTATATTGCTGGAAATCAAAACATTGGTGTGAAATATGCTTTTGTACATAACGTGTTTTTTTTTACCATATTTAACCTTAATTGAATTAAAATTAAAACCTTTTTTTTTGTCATATTTTGTTTTTGTTTTATTTTTTTGTGCTTTTTGTGGATTTTATTTTTTTTATATAATCTTTTTTGAACCAACACTGATAACATAAATCTGTATATAAATATTTTTTTTTTATCATGTTCTTTTTTTGGGCTTTCATTTTTCAATATAAATCTACTCCGATTTTACTTTTGCCGGTACTGTTTAAAATATCTTAAGGTAGAGCATAAGTATAGACTTTTTGAGACAGTATTTGCTTATAATTTGACAAATAAAGATTTTACTATGAATTTTTTATGAAAAAGTATGGGCTATTTTTCAAGCTATGAGTCGTTGAAAATTGGGGTGGATTGTTCATGAAAAGTCACATTTGTGTGCATAAAAAAATCTATGAGATAGAATTTTGAAATAAATTGTGAGAAGATAGGTTTTATTATATGATTTAATAAAATAAAAAGAAAAAATGGTGTCGCCGAACTTGTTTTCTTGCTACAAATAGAAAGAAAAAACTCTCTATTAGTTCAGTATAATTTCTTTACTAAAAGAGTTATCTCCCCTTAAATGGCTCATTTAAAAAATGATTCTAAAAACAAACAAAAACAATATTTGGTTAAATATTTTGAATAATACAATAAATCACCAAGGTTTCTTTATATAAATAAACAGTCTAAAAAATTGCAGATTTGGGCAAATAACTAGACCGATTTTGTACTGTGATTGCAAATTCCAAGATGGCGGTATACCATGAATCTACCTTAGTTCAGTATAATTTCTTTACTAAAAGAGTTATCTCCCCTTAAATGGCTCATTTAAAAAATGATTCTAAAAACAAACAAAAACAATATTTGGTTAAATATTTTGAATAATACAATAAATCACCAAGGTTTCTTTATATAAATAAACAGTCTAACCATTAAATTGAAAATCTGTCTAAAAAATTGCAGATTTGGGCAAATAACTAGACCGATTTTGTACTGTGATTGCAAAATCCAAGATGGCGGTATACCATGAATCTATCTTAGTTCAAGCCGACAAAATAGCATATTTCTACAGAAATGGCTATTTTACATGCACCGGCAATATAGTGAATTTTTCGTTTTTCCTGTTTTTTACAAAGAAGCAGGGTTTCCGCTGGCGATCGCCATTTTCGCAATTTTTCGAAAAAATAATAATTGTGGCGATTAAAACTCGTCATTGGCGAAAGAATGTGGCGAAAGAAATATATATAACGATTTATTTACAGCCATTTTGTTTATTTACTTTTTTCGGGTTTCTCGGACTTTACCTGATAAGACAATACTCGGAACTCACGTTGAACTCGTTAAGATTTTGACAGAAAATCAATAATTAGCTGATTGCATTTTACAGCTATCGACATCAAAGGACTAATTAATAAAGGTGTTGATTGCACTATTATATATGACAAAATGATAAGGTTAAATGGCGTCCGTCACATGTCACAAAAAGGGTTTATTAACAACTTAGCGACGCACGTGTTTGCAGCAAAATTTTGACGATTCCTATCTGATTTAAAACTTTTTCATTTAACTTTGATGTAGATAATTGATTTGAGTAGGTACTTTAAAGTCGTTTTAGTGACACACGTGTTTCAAGCATAATTTGACTTATTTACGCTGGTCTAGAAAAGAAAACTGCCGTTATGAAGAAATCTATTCAAAAGGTTGGGAACAACCCCTCGAATGAGAGTATAACCTTTCAATGTAATGACTACACCATATACGAGGGATCACTTTTATATGATAAAAGCTTGTTTTGTTGTAAAAACCACTTCTTAGTACAAAAGGGCACATGTTTTTATTTTGAAGAAACTTTCCAACATCTTTCAGGTATCCAAGTTTTTTTTATATTCCAGGACTGATATCTTCTTTATTTTTAAAAGTAAGTGGCCCTCTACTTTTAAAGTTGTTCAAAATAAAATTTTCCCTATACAGTTCTTTTTTTAAAGGTAAATGTTTAGTATTTATTATTCAAAATATAGACTCTAAGTTTGAGAGAATAATCATAGACAACAATAGGGCAAACCCTCCTTTTTAGGAGGGGGGGGGGCTAGAAAAAAAAACATATATTTGTGTTACTTGGCGAAAAAAATAATAAAGTGGCGAAAAATATATTGTTTTGGCGAAAGAGGTGGCGAAAAAAATAATTGACCCAGGGGAAACCCTGCAAAGAAGGCAAATTGATATTTACTTTTAAAAGTTAATATTGTCCCCATACTGTCAACATACAAGAATCAAACAATTACTGATTTACCAGTATTCAAATAATGAAACACATCTAACAATACATTTAATCGTTTAAAAATATTCACCAGTCAAAATGAAAATTAAAATTTACTGGGACTTCTATACTAACCTTATATAATAATCGCAGGAATTTTAAACAAGAAAAAAATAATTTTGTGCATCAATTTGTTGCAATGAAATTCTATAAAATATGTAGCTGAATCTATTTCTGAAATCAGTCAGTCTTGCATGTATGTATAACAATAAAATCTAAGATTTTGTAACTGTTTGTTATAAAATAAATACATTTTAAAAATCTCATTGCATCAACATTATACAATATAACAATCATTCACACACATGTAGCTATAAAAGTCAAATATGTTTAAAACAACCTTGCTTTTGAAATAAAAGTCATTTCAATGAACTGCATATGTGTCAAAAGAATAAGTTAACCATTTCGATACAAATATGCAATTTGGGCGGCTTGAATTAGATATTTTAATCAGAATCTACAAAATAGCAAAAATATCCACTGCCTTTATTTTACTAAGCTAACTGAGTATAGATGATCCTAACGTTCGTAAATTAATTCTTTCAAAAAAAACTATAGAGAAGGTCATTTCCTGTTTACAACTAAAATTGTGCCATGTCTTGAAAAAATCCTATGCTACATAAATCTATTCTCTTAGTTAATTTATTGTGGACATTTTAAATAACTCAGTCTTTAAGAATTGTTACTTTCCTTTAAATTGTATCGTTTCAAATCTTGCACTTACATTATATCTAAAAATCAAGATACCAATATATCTCTCTTCTACATATTAATCTATTTGTTTTTTTAATTTTTATCAATATTTTATGTTTATGTAGATATGTATTTGCTTGATTTAACTAGTAGTATATCTTTTTTGAGTCTATGCACATGTTATTTATCAGTTCCTATTGAAAACAAATGATGTTTAAATTAAATTCATTTTCAATAAGGTTAGAAAGAATCATTTGTTGTTAAGTATTGTTATTTGCAGCTTTTATATTATGGAGGTTTAAAAAAATCGTATCATACAAAATCGGTATTTCTTCATTCTAAGTATTCTAAGTATTGGTTAAATATATTATATTTTTTACTAAAACAACACAAACAAGCTTACAGTAGAATATTATTTATTGTTATAACACTGAAAACATAATTACAAAATTCAATTTTATTGGCAAGGGTACCGCAAACGGTAAACTTCTGTAGTAATCAGTTTTCCATCTTTTATGCAAATTTCATTTGTTCTATAAAAGCTCAATATTTCCAACTGCAATTATACATGCACGACAAATATTTTTTAGATCATTTGACCGTTACCAAATCTCGGTAGATATTCATAATATTGAAAAGCCATCGCATTGAAACTTTGTACATATTCATATTTTTTTTTCAATGTATTTTTGTGTGGACCTCACCAGTTTATGTTCACAGGTACATATATATCAACACATTTTGTCTATTGAAATCCGGTATTTTTTTTTTCATTTTTTTTTTTCAATTTGGTAACTATAAAATCTGATTCATTTTATAACAAATGTAAAGGCGTTGTATATATTTTATGCTCATTTTCTATTCAAAATTTACGTCTGTTTTATTTGACATTGATCCAAGTAAAACATTGGTTATGACTTAAAATACAGGGTTGAGTTATAACGAGCAATTTCCGATTTATTTGGTATTGACTCGAGAAAAAAAACCATAATTAACTGTATTTTGTCAGACAGATCAACCTGTACCATTGTATTTTGATAACTTTGTTGTTGAATTGTATAGCTGTATTGTCATTTAGGCGAAACACATAGTTTGTAAAGTCTTAATATCAACCATATAGAGCACAGTTTTTCACAAACGTTAGCTACACCTATGAATTCGCATTGTATTTGCAGTACAGTTAAAAGACATAGGTTTTGGTGTTTCTTTAAATTCAACGTCACAATGATAAAAGAAATCGAGGTATCTCCAATAAAAATCGATACCGTTTTACCTCATATTGTTGTTGTTGCAATTTTAAGATATTTTGAACATCTAGCACAGTTCTTAGCAAAAAACACAACACACAATTTATGTTGCGAGTTTGTGAGAAATTATATTTTAGATTAAAATGAATGAAAAATTTTAGTGAATTTTTAAATTTGAAGTTCTCTGATAATATTATATTATCACGTCGTCTTCAAAAAAATTATAAACTTTGATATTCAGGTTGATAACTATTTCCCCGTAAACTGTATTTACGCTACTCATCATGTAGGTTTTGAATTAAATTTTATGCTTAATGTATTATGCTGTTATTTATTCTGCTTTCATATTAAAAAAATATTATCTTATTCTCTTGTACACATTCATTATTTTATACATATCCTCAAGTAACACATAATACATAATTCTTAAAGAACAAAATACAAACAAAATTTGCTTACTCTCCAGTTGTTTCAAACAATGGTTATTACGTTGAGGGATATAATTTGTTAATCGTTTCTAACATTATAAAAATAAGATTTCTATCCTCAATGCTCTATCTTATTTAGCCTTTCTTACTTTTTTTAGATTCGAACGTCACTGATTCTTCTTTTGCAGACGAAACGTGCGTCTAGCGCAAGTACTAAATTTCAATCCTGGTATCTATGATGAGTTTATTGACATATATCCGAGATGCTTGATTTTGTCATTAACAACTAATTTTTACGTTTAGTGGACGTGTTCTTTCAGAAAACAGAAGCAATCATATCGAAACCATATGTACTTCTCTTCCTTTTGACTTTTATTTTGATTCATGTGAATAAAATACTGATAGAAAGGAATGTAAAGAACTTAGCCGTATTCATTAACAAAATGATCCATTTTAAAGATGATGTTCTCTCATTAACAGTTCAAAGACTTTGTTAAACGCATCTATCCTATTGAACTTAAAATCAGGGTTACATAAAAAAAGAAAACGATTTTGACCGGTTCTCACTTGACCAACATCTAGAAATTGACAGTGAGGGTCGTTTGCTACAAAGTTGACGATTTAGCTACAAAACTGACTTTCCATTTTTATGTTGTATTATTCCTGCAACGGCTTCAAATGGAGTATATATTTGCCAGTTTATTTGATGTTCTAGATCTTTAGTGTTCTGTCTCAATTTCTCTTAATAGAAGCGTAGTGTTACCTTACCGAATGAGACAAAGATAATTATGATTTGCTTACCCTTCAAGGAACTCCTAACATGAATCCTAGTTTTTTATGGGGTTCGTATTTTCAAGAATAAAGTTATTTGTGAACTTTTTTATTGTTTATGTCTTCTTTCGTTTTTTTTTTTTGCCTTGACGGTGCCAGTCTCGCTTCGACAATGGGTTTTGAATCACCCCTTGGTATCTGCCGTCGTTTATAAAACAAATTTTTGAATGGCTAATATGACAGTATGCTTGTCACAGGGATATGTTAAAGCATACCATAAATTATATTTCAACCTCCATTTTTGCCAAAAAACATAATCAACCTAACCGAACTTTCAACCTCAATGTAAACATTATAGTATTCAATAATAGATAAAATATAAGTGAATGGGCAAGATAATACTGTTACTGTTATCGAGCAAAAAAGAGAAAAAATAATCGGTGAAATGTCTATCATCCGTTCACGATAAATATGTTGTTGTTCCTGCTGACAAAGTATCAAATAATATTGTTTTGGATGTAAATCTTACTTCTACAAATTACATGTAAAATAATTGGAAATAAATGAGCACTTTTATTATCCCACATCATTTGACAAGGATGCGATTTTGTCGAATGATAAGTCCTTAATAGTTTAATTGAACGTTACTCTGAACAGCAAATCTGACGACTTTTGGATACCTAAGCTTCACAAAATTCCGTACAAACAACGGTTTAGTGTCGGCTCATCTGCATGTTATACTTAAGAATGGTCCACTAGTTTGACAAAATTCCGTCCGCGGTGAAAGAGGGGGTCTTCAGCGAAGTGGTATAAACAATTTGTGGATTTTAGATAGTGATTTTTTTCTGAAATTCATCCTATCAAAAATTTTGATTTTCAACCTTGTAAATCACCTTCCCCAATTTGAAATTGAAAAATCGACTAAAAGCAATAATTCACAATGCCTTTAGTATAAAAATTGTAGCATACGCTTTAAATCTACAACTTGAATACCATACGGCATATTTTGTTAATTAGGAACAAAAACTTAACATGGTTAACATGATACACTGTTGAACAAATGGTCAGCAACTTCATTGGCCTCATTTTTAGACATAATTGGTAATTTCAATACCAGAATCAATGACAAACGAAACGATTTTGATTTTTTAAATTATCATTTCCCCCTCAATAGTAACAATATACCATCTTCACCTACACATTGATATATACTGAGTGCTAATGAAAACGCAACACTTGTACATTTACTATATTTGAAAAAAAATAAACATATATCAATATAATTATCTATATCGTTTTGAAAATGAATTGTCAGACTTCTTTCAACATCTTTACGCTTGACTGATTTTAGAAAAAAAGTTATGTGCTTGGTTACAGAAAAGAGGAGAGAGTCGAGTGCACCGCTAATTTTTCTCATGTTTGTTTTGGAAAGCTCTGCTAAAGAACTCAATTTCCTATCCTTTTTGTAAGCCACAGCAATAAACTAAGGGGAATTGAGACAAACTGGCACAAATTGGAGCAAACACGGTTAGATGCCGTTTGCGCAGCATTGGATTAAGGGCACTGCGGCCTCTTCATGGTAACATGCTGACAGCAGTACGTTGCAAAATCGCCCGAGAGGGACACAACAGTGTCACACAAGCAATGTCTAATGGACGGTTGAATCAAGATACCATCTTCGCCGAAGTGATGGATGAACTCGTATGTGGAGATGAAGAGGGGGACGTTATGCAGATTCATGTATCTAAGAGACAGATCATTGGGGTG
Organism: Mytilus galloprovincialis; assembly: GCF_965363235.1. Lineage (NCBI taxonomy): Eukaryota > Metazoa > Mollusca > Bivalvia > Mytilida > Mytilidae > Mytilus > Mytilus galloprovincialis. Next base: position 54,837,981 of record NC_134851.1, read on the forward strand.
GTGAAGGTGTCATGGTATGGCGAGGAATATCGTTCAATCATAAAACTCACTCATCACCATGGCATTTTAAACGCCCAACGCTTCATTGATGAAGTTTTACGGCCGACTGTTATACCGTTTATTTCTAGGCATCAATATGTTAATTTTTTTCAACAAGATAACGCTCGTGAACATTCCGCAAGACTCACAACTGCGTTCAGCAATAACAATCATGTTCAAACATTACCATAGCCAACCTTTTCTCCGGATTTGAGTCGTCCTCTTGAACACTTATGGGATCAACTTGGACAAGCCGTAAGACGGCGACATCCAAAACCAGTAATGCTGCGCCAACTTGAAATTGCATTGCGGAAAGAATGGACAAACATTTCACAACACCGTATCCGACGTCTGGTTAGGTCAATGCCACGTCGTTGTAGAGATTGCGTTGCAGCACGCGGAGGACACATTCGTTATTGAGACTGGGAGTTAGTGAATTATGGTGTTGTGTATAAATTTCTCTACTCATTCGTATTCAAGTGCTTGAAGCTGCAACTCAATCTTTATAAAACGTCATCAGTGTCTGAGCAGGACGTTCATGAACCAGGGTTATGTCGATGAACGTCACGTCATTTTTTTTTTCTAAAGTTCATCAGAAGATACCAAGACCTTGTTGATAAATATTCCGTATTAACATCAATAGTAATACATGATGGCCTTGCATTATAGATTCTATGTAATGTGATTATCTATCATCTTAATCAAGTGCTGTAGTGTTCTTTTATTTGTCTTTATAAATTTTATAAATTTAAAGTATAGTCTATTTTTTGTTGATATCCTCGAGGGGTCAACTTTTTAGTCTTGACTTTCATTTTTACTTTTCTGGGCTTTGTCTATATGCCATTTATTATTTTTAGTTGGTATATTTGTTTGATTCTAAAGTGATTAAGATTATAACACAATGTTAGCTGTTGTATCCTTATTCAGACATTATTACCTATTATGTCTGTGTATTTTATCATATATTGTTGTCAATATAATGAATTTTAGTGCGACTGTCATACAAGTGAGAGGTTAAGCTAGCTAAAAAAAACCTGATTTAATGCACCAGAAGGAAATGTATGTACCAAGTCAGGAATATGAGAATTGTTTTCCATTCGTTTGATATGTTTGAGCTTTTTATTTTGCCATTTGGTGAGTGCACAAGACTTTCCGTTCTGGTTTTTTCATTGAGTTCGGTAATTTTCTAATTTGGTGGACTATCAGTCCCCGAGGGTATCATCAGCTCAGTAGTCAGTGCTTCGGTACTGACATGATTAAACAAACTTTCCTAAAATTGTCCGTTTATAAATTTTGAAATTATTATGAAACTAAGGTTTCAACTCCCTCAGGCAAAGTTGGCTTTAGATGAATTTGGCTATTTATTTTAGGTATTTTTAACATATAGCTCTTCAACGATTTTCGGTACTTATACATCTTCGGATTTCAAATGTTTGGCTTTGAGCGTTCCTGATGAAGGTAAATCCAGAAAAGCGCTTCGGACGCAATAAATTATTAAACGTGTTGTTTTATATTTTTTCTAATTTCACTTTTACATTTACACTAATATACAAGTAACATGATCAAAAAATCTTTATTAGTACTTAACAAGAAGCTTTATTGGTCAAGTTCAAAAATGACTATTAAAATTACTGATTAGTTTAGACGAATTTAGTTCTGTGCATAATTCCCATATATTTTGGATTTTTTTTTAAAAATCCATCAAAATTAAGTTGTATTTCTACCTATGACGAGAATGTCCTGTTTTACAAATGACTAGAAATCTTTACATTATTGCCGCAGTTGATACTAGTCTCGTTAAGATTCTTTGATTTTTGAGAACAAAGATTCATGTCAAAAATTCAAATGCATTATCGGTTGGATTTTTTTCTCTCCATTAACCCGATACTTTTTTTAAGAAAAACACATAATAACATGTTTTTATTATTTTTTGTCGGATGAAGCCAATACAGTCATATGCGTTTCACATGGAAACAGTTGTAATATTACTTTAATACAAAATATGTATTTTTTTAGATAACGCACTAAATATGTTGTAATTTAATAATTTATGACAGTTTTGATTATGATTAACAGTAGGAGCAACCACTGATCTTTATCATCTTGTTTCTAGGATTCAATATACACTTTTGCAAATTTTTTGGGAAAAGACAATTGGAGTAAAGGTTGCGTTCAAGGTATTTCTTAAGCTTTTAAGATCTAACAAATTCGTATGTGCACAACATCTCCAATATGTATAAACATTTTAGTTGCGTACAATTTCTACATAAAAAGGCCATACCAAGTCAAGAATGTGACAGTTGTTTGTCATTCGTTTGGTGTGCTTTTCATTTTGCCATTTGCTTAGGGACTTTTCTTTTAGAATTTTCCTCGGAATTCAGTATTTTTGTTATTTTACTTTTACATACCGATAAAAGTTTGTTAAAGTTGTCATCAATTAAGAATAATATTATACTCAAGATAAATATAATTTTATCAATAAAGAATGTGAGATCAGAATGCATTTCTTCAACCCAAACATATGCCAAGTAAGAATATTGGAAAATACGGTTTACCAAAAAAAAAAAAGGAAGTCGCATATCTAAGTACTTTTTTTCCCCAACTTATAAGGAACATAGAAATAAAGCCGGAAAATAACATTATCGTTATAAAAACTCATCTTATCTGATCTATAAAATCAAGAACATGGACGGACATTTAGGGACTTATACCTATGGTCAACATCCGATTATATCAAGAATGGACTTTTCCAAAGTCAAACATTAGGTTTTTTTCATTAAAAATCATTTGAGAAAGAAGAAATATACGTCCTTATGCTAATTTTGATATAAAACTTATGAAAACCCTAATATGAAAAAGTTTTTTCCTTGTTATATTTGTCAATGCTGTATAATTAAATATGTTACAATGTTTAAGAAATTATTGATGCAAGCTTTATTTTATTGTAGGTTTAACATTCAATTTGAAATAATGTTTATACCGATTTGTATCAATTATTGAAAACTGACCAAAAGATTATTTTGGGTTTATACTGTATTGTGTCGATATGCCAGTGTCTGCATACATGTTCACAACGGGGAAATAGTATATCGGTGAAAGTTATTATTTAAGAAATGATTGATGCAAACTATACTTTATTGTAGTTTTAACATGGGTAGGCATTATATTCGTGATTATTTTTGCTCCTAGCAATAGTGAGGATAAATTAACGAGTTTTGAACAGCCAGCATGAAGTGTTGTCGTAACTACGTCAAATATGTCAATTTCCAAATGCAACACATTACAGTCATAATAAATGAATTAGTAACAACATGTGCATCATTTAAAAGTTTGAAAGTGTTTTAAATTAATGAAATATATTAAATGCATGCCAATTTGATGAAATTCATTATTCTGCAGGAGTCAATATACGCATGTGCAAAACAATTATTGGATTTAGAGCATGGGTTTATTCACAAAATGAAAGAAGCACGTCATAATATAATAATAATATACCAGATAATTGGTGTATGCTTATAAAAATGATTTAATTGAATTATTAAGACATTATATATAATATTAACTTCCTGAAATAGAAAAGGCTAGAATTTGGTTTTTAAATGGATAAGTTTAAAGGTCTCAAACGCTAGGTAAAACAAAAGCCTATATCTTAAAAAGTGTATAGGCTTCAGAGGCAGCGTATAGTGGAGATCTTCTCAAACTTCGATGGTTTTATGCAATTTCAGTGACAATCAATTTGTTACTATCTACTAACTATGGGTTGCTGCGTAAAATAGAAATATTTTGAAACCAGGAGTTGAAGATAGGGTTTGAGTAATATATAAAAAAAAAAGGTAAATCATATTCATTTCTAACATACCAACACATTCTTTGTTGAAAAATTATAAAATATTGAATTGTTTACACATTACAAAATTACACACACTGCACAAAATGTCAAACCGACTGTTTACATATCAAGGCAAACATAAAGCATAATGAATATGATTACAATACCATTTGCGTCACGTTTAAAGTTACTGCCTATGGATGGGGAAAGTCTTTTGAAAGAAAAAAGATTAAAGAAGAACAGCAACATGTTAAAATGTCCCTAAAAAAACTTAACAACAAGATAAAAGCTGATCCTTTATTTTGTATTTTGTTAATGAAATATCTAACATCCAGACTTAATTTTACCACTTTGTGAATCTTCTCATTTGATAATGTCATTGGGTCTACGGATTTTATATCATATCCTTCCTTTTCAATTTATTGAGTCCTATATTTGTAAACGCTTAACTACTTTTCTTTTACGATACCAACTGCTTCTCAAAAATACATTGACATGTTTTCCCTGAAATTGTATGACGACAGACTTGTATCATACATTTTAAGTAGTATTTTCCTGTCATTGAACATATATAAAGGGGACACTCAGTAGAAGAATGCATTTCTCTTGAGAAAGCTACTCGACCGTAAGTTAATTTTATTTCAAACTACGACGTTCATGTATATCATGAAAATCATATTTAAAAAAGCAAATGTTTTTTTAATATTTTTGACAATAAAAATACGATTTTTTTTAAAGTGTTAAAAGAAAAAAAGTACTGAATGTTCATTTTGTATTACTTCTGGTGTATATATATATAATTGTTTCGCAACAACTGTGCAATGTTTTGTTATTGTGTAAAAAGTAAAAACAAAAATATTATTTTAAAGCTCAGAAAGAAGAAAAAGAAAAAATAACGATTAATTTTCAGTTCTTAAATTTCCATGAAAACAAACAGAGAACTTACTGATTTTTATATTACGCTTGAAATGTATAATATAAGCCCAGGTGGTCGTGTGATCTAGCGCGCCAGTTACAGTGCAGGCGATTTGGTGTCACGATATCTCAGTAGCGTGGGTTCGAATCCCGGCGAGGGAAGAACACAAAATTTGCGAAAGCAAATTTACAGATCTAATGTCGGGTTTATGTTATACACGATATATACGGTATATGCATGTATCCTTCAAATGATTGTTATCTCTATCTAACATAAAGTCCGGTGTAATATGGTATTTAAAAAAAAAGTATATAAACATTAATCTAGATCCGGTCGGAAAGAGCATACAAGAAAATAGTTCATATTTCAAACAAAATAGTTCCTACGCATAGATGTATCCATGTAAAAAGTTGAAATATTTGTGTAACTTTTCGTATCAAACGAAGTCTTAGGGACTCTGAATCACTGTAGAAATATTTTTGAAAGTTTCTTTTGAATAATAAAGAAGAATATACAATTTAGTAGGAGTTGTTCAAATCAAACGTGTCTGTTTTTGTACTATCAACCTTTGGGTACCATTACGCTCTGATATGCAATTAAATATATGATGATTTTTTCTGTACACGGTGTATAGTTTTGATATGAAATAACTGCCACTTAATTTGAGCTCAAGAAAAAGTCGCCATTAATGCTTGAAGTTGCATAATTCAACATAGAAAGCAATAGGGAAATTAACCAGTTGTTTTTAAAAAACCCTGAATAATTTCTTATTATTAAAAATGAACTTTCTCCGGTTGTAATTTGAACGATCAGGATGAATTGAATTGTATTTGATTCCAGTATTGGAGAGATTTCAATATAGGAATATGACATTTTTTTTTAATTCGTTTTATTGGTTGATAAAGTCTAACGTTTGATATCGTAATTGTTTAATGACTACCTTTTGTCAAATTTCAAGTATTTACGGTATTTTTGTTGCATGTTTGTTGATGTGATTTATAAGTGTTTTTGGGTTCTCCTTTTTTGTATATAGATTAGACCGTTGGTTTTCCCGTTTGAATAGTTTTGCACTTGTAATTTTGGGGTCCTTTATAGATTGCTGTTCGGTGTTGAAGACTGTACTTGACCTATGATGGTTTACTTTAACAAATTGTCACTTGAATAGAGAGTTGTCTCATTGAAACTCATATCACATCTTCTTATATCTATTGAAAAGATACTTTTGAAGTATTCTCCAAATTGGACATACAAAGAATAGATAGATTCATCTTTGAACATCTTTGTCTAATGAAGTTGGAATCTTGGTTTCTTTGTGCTATTTTGATTTATCAACGGGAAATTTAAGAACAGTATATCTGATGCATACCAGACCAAATATTCTTGCAATAACCCTTTTATTGTATAGCAATATAATATTTAAAGGTAAATCTTGGTTCAAACTAAGATTTTGTCGGTGATGACGTCGTGAATTTTGAAGATTTATTGCACTAGTGCAATATTGGAATTATTGCACGCTTACTTTTAGTTCCTTTCTGAGGGAAATATAATATTGCTATGCAATAAATATATATATTGGTCTTTTGGAAAATATTGTTTGTGCTTTATTTAGACCCCTCTACCACGTAATTGGTTTTACATGCACACGTATAAAAATTACGGTTTTTATTCAACGCAATCATAGGTTTGAACGTTGTTTTAAATTTAGTTGTGTCTATAAATCAATATATTTCTAATTCTAAAAATAAGTTTTCCAGATTTCAAGTTTCTACTTAAAATGTTTATTTAAGTGTTAAGTGGTTTTCTTATATATCACTTGTGAAATTTAAAGTATCTTTCAAGCTTCGATTTATAACAAAATGATAATGGTAGCTTTTTCCAGAATTGTCTTTTGACAATTGAAAATTGTCCGGTACAAAAAAAAATGAAATTAAACTCAATGCTTGTATGTCTTGATTATTGTTTTCACAGTTTTGTAAAACATATTTATATAAATAAAGGCAACAGTCGTAAACCGCTGTTCAAAATTCATAAACCGATAGAGAAAAAACAAATCCGGGTTACAAACTAAAACTGAGGGAAAAGTATCAATATAAGAGAACTATAATATATAATATCGATCTTTACATGTTTTTAACATATAAACGTGATGCTTTAAATAACAAGGAACTTTGACATTTGGTCAGAGGACCTTCTTGTACTTCATAATTAGTTAAATGAAAGAAAAAAGTAAAATCACAAAAATACTGAACTTAGAGGAAGATCAATTGGGAAAGTCCATAATCACATGGCAAAATCAAATAACAAAACGCATCAAACCTAAGGCTAAGATTATTGTTAATCGTTACAACATCATACTTACAATTTTAATTTAAATGAATTGGTATTGATCTTTTTATTTTATTTTAATGTTAACATTTGAAAAAGTTAATGAATTAAATACAAATAAGGACAATTGTACATGCTCGATGTATAATGATTAATAAAATTTAAAGGACTTTTATAAATTTCATCATGATAAAAGACAAAAAATGATAAATTACGTGAAAGTGGGCTTTATAACTATTTTGATATGAGCGTCGCTGATGAGTCTTTTGTCTTATTTGAATAATCATCGTGAAATTGTATAGAAATAACATTCTTAACTCAAACAGACTTTCTGTCGGTAATATATTTAACTTTTGTCTATCACATACAAATCCATTCATTTTAGTTAAGGATATCCTTCAATGCCAATTTTACAAAATACAAAATATGTCTTCAACAACAAGCGCTAAATAGCATTTTGAATTTATGAATGTATTCAAATAAATCGTTTAATCTCTGATATGTATTAATTAGACTCTTTGATATTCTTAAACCAGTATGATTTTGAAACTTTTGGCAAGCGACAAAATTTTAAAAAAAAATCAGGAACATGTTTAATTAATTAAAAAGGTGTTTTTTTTATTTTTGTATAATTGTTTACTTTTGTACATTACTAAAACTTAGTGTTAAAAACCGGATAGGCAATACTCTTGTAGTTGTATTAAAGCTAAACATCAATATATTGATGTGAGTTATCCTCTTGTACATAATTAGAAGTGTTTTTTTATAAAACAAAAATCATATTTAACGTTTTAAAGATAGATATGCTTGATTGAAGGCAAAATTTAGCGTAAGGTTTTTTCTATTTGTTTTGTTTTTGTTTCTGTTTTTTATTTTTATTTTGCTGTTTTTGTACATTTTTTATAAGCTTTTTTTTTGGAGCACAATGTTTACTTTATGCTATATATATTTTCTCTTTTTGTTGTCTAGTCTTTTTTTTATATAGAGGGGCTTTCTTTTTCAAAATTTTTTTTTTTTAGCTAATTCAGTTTTGCTGATGTTGATGATAACGTTCGTAAATTGTTTCTTCGGGTTAGCTTTATTGTAGGTCATTTCCTGTTACAATATTTTAAAAACAAAAATTGTGCCTATTCTCTTAGTTAATCTGATGTAGAAAATGTTATTATTTTATATTAGAAACAAAACATCAGGAACATATTCAATCTTTAAAATAATATTTTATTGTTATGACTATTATCATGGTAGATTGCATATGAAAGACCGGATGGCCAACACATAATAAAATTTAAGCTGATTATCAAGATATGTGATATGTTTTCTTGTACATAACCTTTTTTTTTTACTTTTTTATCCCAATACTCAAAGTTTGTTTATATATTTTCTTGATTTAAACTAGTAATTTATTTTGGTTGATGCACATTTTATTAATCAGTCTTTATGTAAAGCAAACAATTTTTACTTCATTTTATTATCCCTGTTCTATCGAATATATTTAGTTTTTAATTTAAATCAAAGAATTTTTACTTCTTTCTATTATATATATTTTTTCATCAAGTTGTAAAAAAGCATATGTTCTTGAGGTAGAACAGAAATCAAATTTACCAATTTTTTTTCCATTTATAGTATCCTTGTTACATATTGTTTTTACCAAAACAACAAAATCAAGCATACAGCAGGATTTTTTTTTTTTTTTAAATGTGTTAATAGTGAACGATTTTTGTATTATACCAAACGCATGAATTGTAATTTAAAAGTGTTTGGGTAAGACAAAATATCATGAACGTTTTATAAACAGTTTATTTGGTTGTAATTAAATGCTTTTGTCAAAACAATTGAATTCTTTATATAGAAAAAAAATAATTTATAAATACATCAGACAAAAAAATGTTTAATACCAAACTTTAATCAAGTCCAATATTTGATTTCTGTTACGTATTTACAACTGAATATGTATTCTCACAAACCGCTCTAAATATGATTCATCTAGCTTCGGTTTTTCACACAAGCACATAAAAACACACCAATTAAAAAAATCACACAATTTATTTTTTTAAAAGAATATTGATGATAGGTTTTCACATTAAAATGTAGCCAATTGCGCTTCGAAGTTAAATGTTATAGTCACTCTTCCGGATTCCCCGTATAAAAATGAACTTTCTATGTGTATGTGTTTTGTTTGGACGACGACTATAGTTTAATTCATATATTTGTTATCATTATTTGTGCGTTCATCTATGATTTCTGTTTTACAAAAGGCGTAGGAACAGAAAACGTTTAATTGATTTTTTAACATCAACATTTGTTGTCGCATACATTGGCAATACACCATCCTCAAATTGTATACTAATAAAGGTAAGAATGAGTAACGTCTGTTTTTATTTGGTATCGAATCGAGTAAGGATCATAGTTAACTTTATTTAGACACCTCAGCTTGTATTTTGATAATTTTATTGTTAAGTTTGTTAAGTTGTATTGCCATTGACGTGGACCCCATCTCCTTATATTCCAATTGTCAACAACATAGGGCACATCTTCTGAGAAACGTAAGCAGTTAATATCAATATGCATTTATCTGCATAAATAAAGTTAAAAGACAAAGTTTATTCTATTTTTGTTAAATAAAGGCAACCTCACAATGATAAATGTAACCAAGATATATGGTTTTGCGTCTCTAAGGTAGGGAAATCAATACAGTTTTACCTTATATTGTTGTTGATGGGATTTTGAGATATTTTGAAGATCGAGAAAAGTTCTTAGAAAAAAAATCACAAAAAAAACCCATTTTTTTATGTTTGATTACCGAGAAAATGAGCTTTAATTTTAACGAAGAATTTCAGTAATTTTGATGAGATTTACTTTCACTGTAAGAACTGTAAAATACATGTTAGCAGCATTGTTGTATTACTAAATGACCACGCTATAGCGTTTTGTGCTGAAACGGCGTAAAGCAATCACAAATCATTCATTCAAAACTGAAATTTTAGTTTAGCAAGACAAAGGAAATCATTTGGTAACCTTGATTTAGCAATATTACAATACTTTTTTTTGTCATTTTTGACTATTTTTTTTATTACGCATCGGATTTTGTAGGGGATTTTTTAAATAAATACATAAATTGTATGTGGCAACCGTGCTTATTTCAGAGAACATTTGAAATTGTTTCTAAGTGCCAACTTAATTCTATATTTAGATCGCCATCATTAAATAAAATGCTGGCAAAATCACATAATTTGTTGTTTGTTTCATATAAAAACAGCAAAATGATTTTTTGTCGTATTTGAAAACTTTGAGATTTGAAGTTCTCTGATAATATTATGCTATAACGTCGTCTTCATTAAGAAAACAAGTAAAACAAGGGGTCGTTGAACGTTTATATTCAGGTTGATAGTTATCTTCCTGAAACTAATTTCACGCTATTCAGCATGCATGTTTCGAATTTAATTTATGCTTAATGTGTTATGTTGTTATTTATTTTTGCTTTTTATCAAATAAATATTATCTTACTATATGGTCAACATTTATTATTTATAACATTTCTTCATGTGAAACACAATAAATGCTTCACAAAGAACACGATACAAGCTTCACAAAGAACACAATACAACCACCATTTGCTTACTCTTCTGTTGATTCAAAGGATACCTACACTGACAATTTTTCAAGCGATAAAGTTGTTTGGTGTTCTTTCGGAAACAAGCATCATGCAAAAGTGGAGGGTTTATTGGCCATTCTGTGCATTCTAAAAAAGTTTATTACGTTGAGGTGTATAATTTTTATTGCGTGTCATACTTTATAAGAATTAACATTTCTGAGATAATTTGCATATATTCAATAATACATGTACAAATGTACTTCAAATTGTCAATGACAGCTAATTTTTACATTTAGTAGTAACCTGTTCTTTCAACAGAAAAAAAGCAATCCTATCAAAACCATGTGTACTAGTCCACCTTCTAACTTTTTTCTTGATTCATACGAGTCCGACTTAATAAAATGCTCATAAAAAGGAATGAAAAGAAGCTAGCACTTTTCTTTAACAAAATGGCCCACATTAAAGATGATGTTCTCTCATTTACATTTCAAAGTTTGGTATCTATGTTGAATGCATCTATCCAATCGAACTTGAAATACAAGACAATATGATGGCATAATTTGCTTACCCTTCCGGTACTACTGACGCAAACCTTAGTATTTTATTGGTTTCGTATTTTTAAGAATAAACTGATTTGTGAACTTTTTTATTTTTTGTCTTTCTTCAGTTTTTGTCTTGACGGTGCTAGTCTTTCTTCGAGATATGAGTTTTGAATCACCCCTTGGTATATTCCGCTCCTTCCATTTTGACATGACCCATTTCGTTTGTGACATACACAGAAATATAAGTACTGATGTGCTCAAAGTGGCTAGTTTTGTAATCTTCATGTCAATATCTTTCTTTTCGTACCGTCTTTTCCGTAGAATGTGAACAATTAAACGAGATATTAAACAAAATCGAGGCAAAGTTCACTCAATAAGCCGTTGTAACATGCATTTTCAATGATGTCTTTGTTAATCTTGAACGATTGCAGAAAATGTTTCATTTCATAATAGAAAATAGTTACATACGTATGTGTGTATTCTTTGATATCATAAAAATTATATATAAATATACTGAATAAATAAATGATTTGGAAAATACGTTGAAGGTATAAAAAGTCAAGAGCATTCTGAATGCAATTAGGTTCTATCCGGGCACTCTGGTTCTAAACCTTGGTTCATCTGGGTTTTTTGGTTCTGAACCTTGGTTCTTTGGTTCGAAACCATGGTAACTGGTTCAACATCCGGGTTGTTTGGTTATAGCAACCCAACTTCTTGATCCATCTGGGTTCTATTCTAGATCATTCTAATGTTCCCGTTGAACTTGGAGAAGATAACCGCAAGTATCCGAATAAAAAGATAAAGTAGGTCAAAGACGCTAAAATTGTTTTATAACATTAAACATTTCAGCATCGGCGGTAAAGGAAGCTGTAAGGTATGATTTATCTTCTCTTTAAATTATTTTCATTAGGAAACTAGAAAAGAATAAAGCATCGTATAGATTTTAAAAATATACAGTATATCGAACATCCTTTTATTTAATTCAGTCGTTCTGTTTTCATTTATTTTTCTTTGCCCTTATTTCCGTTAATATTTCTAGAAGTTTTAAAACGACATGTCGTTCAATTTGCCGACGATATGTGCATCTATAGCCACTTGACCAGATAACGACTTGCATATATATTTGAATGATTGCATATTTATTTTCAAGTTCGACTGAATTTTATTTAATTGGCTTTGTAATAATGCCAGATTTGATAGAAATACATGTGAAGTATTTGTACCAAATCGTTTTGTTCAAAACAAAACGTTAAAAGACAAATAAAAAGAAAGAGATGATTAATTTTTAATAAAATTGAGAATGGAAATGGGGAATGTGCCAAAGAGACAACAACCCGAACATAGAAAAAAACAACAGCAGAAGGTCACCAACAGGTCTTCAATGTAGCGAAAAATTCCCGCACCCGGAGGCGTCCTTCAGCTGGTCCCTAAACAAATATATACTAGTTCAGTGATTATGAACGCCATACTAATTTCCAAATTGTACACAAGAAACTAAAATTAAAATAATACAAGACTAACAAAGGCCAGAGGCTCCTGACTTGGGACAGGCGCAAAAATGCGGCGGGGTTAAACATGTTTGTGAGATCTCAACCCTCCCCCTATACCTCTAGCCAATGTAGAAAAGTAAACGCATAACAATACGCACATTAAAATTCAGTTCAAGAGAAGTCCGAGTCTGATGTCAGAAGATGTAACCAAAGAAAATAAACAAAATGACAATAATACATAAATAACAACCGACTACTAGCAATTAACTGACATGCCAGCTCCAGACTTCAATTAAACTGACTGAAAGATTATGATTTCATCATATGAACATCAGGCACAATCCTTCTCGTTAGGGGTTTAGTATCATACCATCATAATATATATGAAAAGAACATAACCCGTGTCATGCCAACAACTGGTTTTTGAATAAATGTGTTTAGTTCCGATGCAAAGACCCTATAAGTGAATCAATATTAACACCAAAATATGCAATATTTAATGACCTGACAACAGTATCGTAACTATATCCCTTCTTAATAAGTCTATTCATAGGTTTTGTTAGTTTTTGAGGTGAATACTGACACCTTTGTGCTTTATAAAATATATTTCCATAAAAAATGGATGTGAAATACCTGAACGTATAAGAAGTCTGCATGTTGAGCTATATTTACGAATGATGTCCTTATACCGATGATAAAATTTAGTAAATGTTTTGACTAGTTTGTGATATCGAAAATCCTGGTGTAATAATTTTTCAGTAATACATAAATTTCTCTCGTTAAAATCTAAAACATTGTTACATACACGAGCGAATCGTACAAGTTGAGATATATAAACACCGTAAGATGGTGACAAGGGAACGTCACCATCTAAAAATGGATAATTAACGATAGGAAATAAAAAATCATCTCTTTTATCATAAATTTTAGTATTCAGCTTTCCGTTAGTGATATAGATATCAAGATCGAGGAAAGGGCAGTGGTCATTGTTAGTATTAGCTTTATCTAAAGTAAGTTCAACAGGATAAATTTCTTTAATATACATACTGAAGTCATTATTGAGAGCCAAAATATCATCAAAATATCTAAAAGTATTATCAAATTTGTTTATCAGATGTTGTTTCGATGGGTCTTTGCTTATTTTTGTCATAAATTGTAACTCATAGCAATACAAAAACAGGTCCGCAATAAGTGGTGCACAGTTAGTCCCCATTGGAATTCCGATAATCTGACGATATACGGAATCCCCAAAGCGAACAAAAATGTTATCTAGTAAAAATTCAAGGGCATATATAGTATCAAAGCATGTCCAATTGACATAGTTTTTTTGTTTATTGCTACTAAAAAATCACCTAAAAGAGTTTGAACATATATATTCACATTCTGATTTTTTAAATGCCCATTTAATTAGGTGTGTGAATTTTTTCTTAATGAGAATGTAAGGCAATGTGGTATACAGGGTAGAAAAATCAAAACTTTAAACAGATTCAAAATCACCAATATAAGCAATTTATCAACTACTTCCAACGAGTTCTTGACACTCCAAAAGTAATTAATTCCACTATTTTCGAAGGCCTTATTTGAACAATTTATTATCAGGTTTTTAATGGTACCAAGTGTGCTGGTAAGAAGTTTGTAAGCTTTTATATAGTTGAAAAATAAGCTATAAAATATTACAAAAATGTATATATACAATAAATTTGTCAAATTTGAGACTCCTTGTGAAGGGGATGCATATAATCATTCGGCCCCCCCCAAAAAAAATCAAAATTAAGATTAAATATTTTTATAATAAAATTGTGTGTGTGTTAATGACAGTGCCAATGGGATGAGTATTACCAGCACAATAGTCAGAACTTCTGTGTTGGTGCCATAGTGGAGAGGCATAAGGTGTTACCCTAGTCCGTCCTTCCCGAACATCCCAAAAAATGAGTCCCGTTCTCCTAACTTTAGTTTGCCTCAACCAATATTGGGAAATACTACAAAACTTATACACAATATAAAAAAGAAAATGTGGCATGAGTGTCAATGAGAACTCTCCACAAGAGACCAAATGACTCAGAAATTAACAACTATAGGTCACCATATGGCCTTCAACAATGAGCAAAGTCCATACACAATAGTCAGCTATCATGAAAAGGCTACGAATATAAAACAATTCAAACGAGAGAACTAACGGCCTAATTTATGTACAAAAACAAATATGTAACACATAAACAAACGACAATCACTGAATACAGGCTCCTGACTTGGGACAGGCACATACATACAGAATAAGGCAGGGTTAAATTTGTTAACGGGATCCCCACCCTTTACCTTATATGGATTGAGTGCCAATGAGAACTCTCCACAAGAGATCAGATGGCACAGGAATTAACAACTATAGGTCACAATATGGTCTTCAACAATGAGCAAAGGTCATACCTCATAGTCACCCATAAAAGGCACCGAAATGACTATGTAAAACAATTCAAACAAGAATAGAAACGGACAAATTTATGAACAAAAATTGAACGAAAAACAAATATGTAACACATAAACAAACGACAAACACTGAATTACAGGTTCCTTACATGCGACAGGCACATACATACCGAATAAGGCGGGATCCCCACCATCCCCCTAACCTGGGACAATGCTTATTACCACACAACACAAAATAAAATATGAAATTTGGTAGCGTCACTTTTACCGTTTATGAGAATTCGTGTCCCTATAAAAGCATAGAAAATGCTGAATTTTTCGTTGGGTGGCGTCACTTTTACTGTTCATGAGTTATTAGATGTAAGAAGATGTGGTACGAGTACCAATGATACAAATGTCAACACGGAGCCTTGAGATAGGAAAAATGTTAAATCTGTTGTTACCGTTTTTCAACTTCAGTTTGCCTTAACCAAATATTTTGAAACTTATACATAATGCTTATGGTCACAAAACGGTCAAAATAACGTGAATCCTGCATCTATATGTGGAAGTTTACTGATGTTTTTTTTCACAAGCAGGGGCATCTGTGGCCTATTGACATATTTTACATTTATTTAAGTAAACAACTTATTTACTATCATTGAATTCTACTTCTAGAATTAACTTGCATATTTTTTCAGGATCTAGGTGCAGTTTGGTAACAGACAACGATATTTCAAGTTACATGTGACCAGCATAACAAAGTGTTTCACTAGATTGAGCTCTCTGTCTAAGTGTACTTTAAAGGTTCTTTGCATTGAGTTCAGTTTATTGATATGCGTATACCTTCTGTGTGAATTTTTAAGATGTAAAAACAGACTATCCATATCTGCATGTCCATGAAATGAAATGAAATCTAACGTAAAATGATTAAAACATTTTGCATTATCTATCACAACTGGCAGCACATGGTGCTACTAAAGCAGTAAATGTTCTCTCTAATGGGGGTCTCGTTAGGGGTTCTGATCCCGGATCCCGCTTACTATTTTGTCAGATTCCCGTATCCCGCTTACACTATGTACGTAAGCAATTCTCATTTTATTGTAATTCCCGTGTCCCGCTAGACTTCAATTCCCGTTTTCACGGCACAATAATTTGACTTTCACGTGTAACGCTTACAAAAAGTCAGCAATCCCGCGTCACGCTTAGACCTCAATGAAACCCATTCAAATTTTTCACGGAAATTAAAGGATTTAGTTTTCATTTGAACCTAGTAACATTCTTAAAAATTGAGAATGAAAATGTGGAATGTGTAAAAAAGACAGTAACATGACCAAAGAGCAGAAAGCAGTCGAAGGCCACCAATGGGTCTTCAACAAAGCGTGAAAATCCCTCGACCGAAGGCGGGCTTCAGATGGCCTCTAAACAAAGTGTGTACTAGTTCAAACTCCAAAACATAAAACTGAACTTACAATTAAAAACATACAAGATTAACAAAAACAGAGACTCCTGACTTGTCGTCAAGGTAATCATACCAAGAGACACACCCAATATGCAGAGGTCAAGAGTCAAAAAGTCATAGTCTGGTCAAGAGTTCCTTATCAAAAAAGCACATAGCAGGTTTTTTGAGGAAAGGGTAATCGTGCTAAACAAAACTAACAAATATATCTTTATATATCTTAAATAGATATAAGATGTGGTATGAGTGCCAATCAGACAATTCCTCATTTAATTCAAACAAAATAAACAAGTTGTACATTGAGGCCAAAGGTCATTAGCTCACATGAAGTTTCTATTGCCACTAGACTCATGTACCATCTTATGACAATACATCTACATGCCATATATTCAGAAGCAAGGTTAATTGAAAATTATATTTTGAGGTCAAGGTAACATACACACTGTATCCTGATGACACACCCAACGTGCATAGGTCAAGAGTCAAAAAGTCATATTCTGGTCAATAGTTCCATGTCAAAAATATACATGTACACAGCAGTCATGCACGAAAGTTCATAATGGTACACGTAACCATGTCTTATGTCATGATGCACTACACATGCCAAATACAGAAAACCTAGGTCAGAGACAGAAACACAAGACATATAACTAAACTCAAATGGAACGGTACTGGTATTGCAGGTCACTACAATTGCCTTCAAAATAGAACATAAATTCTCTTAACACTGCAAAATTAAAACCGTCTTTCACAAAAGTTTAACGGGATTCTTTGCAACGATTATCTTACCACTATCAATGGAGAATCGAGTCGTGCATTTATATCAATAAATTAAAACGGTAAGCACTAAACACTAGGGTTTACCATTAATTTCAAACCCAATCATGTGATAGTTCCATGGTAAACTGATGGGAACACATGATACAGTCATGAAATTTAATATTTGCAATAGTACGATCAGAACAATACAAGACAGAGTTGTAAACAAATGAAAGTAATGATACATACGAATATTTAATCACAATGCACAAATAAGGAACCGTAGTTTTCATTCAATTTATTTATCTAAAATGAACGCTTGCGTTAAACAATGGAAATTAACACTGTATATTTATATAAACGATCAATGTTGTAACAAATAAATGAACAAAAACCTTCCCTTTCTCTGTCTATTAATGTTTAGTTACCGTGCTGGGTATTAGATACCATCGAGTCCAATCATTTTTTGTCGGTGTAGTTTAAACACAGTGACCGTAGTAGCAATATACAAACTTAACCTGCATATTTATGAGGCGGAACCAGGTTCATAAATATAGAATAAGGCATATGCTCGAACCATTTAAACAGATGCTTGAATCATTTAAACAGATGCTAAATTTCAATATGCTAAAATGAACTTGGTATATGTGAAACTTTTAAAGTATGTGTCGTACTGACTTTCTGTGCTGCGTCTGATGACTTTTAGCGCCTGGTGTAAAACAAGAGAAAGTTCTGGTAAATATAGATGTTTATTTCTTGAAATCAGTAATCAAAGTGCTACAGATTTTACACAATAAAATAGCAAGTCTCACTTGATGATAAATTTAGAATTTCACAAATGAACTAAATTAAAGGACATAACTCTATGCAAATTTTAACTAATTAAATAAAACTTGCCCAAACTCTATTTTATCAAGTGAAACAGCTTTACAAATCTTTACGTACAGTTTAATGCATAATACAATATGTTAAATAAACCGAATCATTTCATCTAAAAAGGATATTTAATTTCAAATGTTTTGTAAAATAATTTGTTGCTATGGAAACAATAAACTTTTAAAATTAATAAAAATCATTGCCATACTATCTTAATATTTAAACGCATAAAATCTAATACCAAATACAATTTATTCTGAATAAATTGGAATATAAAATAACTGCATTGTTCTTAAACAGTATTTACTCTTATTGCAAAATTTAAAAATAAAGAATATACCCATGTTGCTTAGCAACAAACATGTACTTCTGTCACGAGTTCAGTGTACATGGTGTATGTGTGTATTATAATAAAATTAACTAAATTCAATTGAAATATAGGTTCTTAGGTCAATTCAAATGTTCAAACAATTTTGTAAACAAACTGAAATCCTGTGGACAAGTCTCGCTTACCATAACCTATTTTATGAACTTAATATATAATTTATATACAAAATATAATAACACAACTTACAGAATAATAAAGTAGAAAATAAGGTTTCATGTCTTTGTTATTTAGCTTTCGATTTAACTCTATGATCATTGCTTTTTCAACAAAAGACATTTCTCCCGGCAAATAAAATTACAAATTATCTCCCCTGGACATTGTAATACTTAAAGTTAATACGGATACAATATGAAATATTGCCGGACTTTCTCTAATCTTTTGAAAATAACTATCTTAAAATCAACTATATATTTCTAAACATAGAATAGATTTGTATAAAAGAAATTCTTGAAACGTTTCTCAATTGTTTACATAAATAAAAAGTATCGTGTCCTAAGCGTAACCAACACAAAAGTAATTAATCACAATGGAAACAAAAGAAAATATATACAATTTATTTAAGTGAATTTCATAAACTGAGTCTTAACTTTAGTTAGCTTTTTCAAAAATATAAAGTAATTAAAACTGTTTAATTCAAATAAAACAAAATACAAAAAATGTAATTCAACTTACCTGGTGTAAAACAAAGAAAAGAAAGTTCTAGTAAATATATATGTTTATTTCTTGAAATCAGTAATCAAAGTGACCGTTGAATTAAATAAATTGTTTCCACGCGGGCGTGGTCACATGATCACTGATTTCTTTACTTTCTCCTGTTTTCACCAATTAAAAATTACCTTGTAAAGCTCCCTTGACCTCAACCTATTTTTACTGGTTGGTCAATAATCAAGTCATGGGTGACAGGTGTTATTAACAATTTCACACATGAGTAATAGGAAAAGGTTGTTTAACAAAAGCCTTAATTTACATGTAAGGTACATAATCCAAAGTCAATAATTTAGCGCTTACATGTCTCTTTGTTATCCGTCTTAATTACGTAATCTAAATATTCAAGTTGTAAGTCATTCTTCTTTATCAAAAATTAACATTCCAAAATAATGTACCTTATGTAAGAAGAAATTTTAGAAATAAAATAAAAATTTAAACTTCAAAATACTTTAACTCAAATTGTAAAAATTGAATAATTTTCACTTTAGTTTGGTCTGTTATATTAATTTTTTTTCTTTGGCAATTCACAATTTAACTATAACAACTCTTCCTCAACCTCACTAAGCTTTGTCCCAAAGCTTGAATTTGAAACATCATCTGAACTGATAAAATAAGAATAATAACTATATATATATATATATATATATATATGTACATGTATAAAAAATGAAAGTAAGTATGATAAACATAATGTAACTTATGTAAGAAGAAATTTTAGAAATAAAATAAAAATTTAAACTTCAAAATACTTTAACTCAAATTGTAAAAATTGAAAAATTTTCACTTTAATTTGGTCGTTATAGTAAAATGGTGAATTGCCAAAGACAAAATTTTAATATAACATATGCATGACCTTGATTCCGCACCAACATTTCTTTTTAAGCCGAACAATTCCGTATATGCACAAATTTGTTTTGCATATGCTAAATTCATTTAGAGGTATGCTTATATTGTTTTAGAATCTGGTAAAATCGATTTATGACCCTGATTCTGTGTCATACATATGGGATATACATTTCTCAGCTCATTCGGTCTTCTAGAGCTTGCAGCTGCTACTCAGACTACATAAAACATCACCAGTGTCTTATTTATGAACCATTGTTATGTTCTAACAGAAGGTTCATCGGAAGATACCAAGAACTTGTTGATTAATATTCTGTATACTAGTAAGTCACACAAATAATACATGATGGATCGACATATAGATTATAGGTAATGATTTTATTATCAAATTGATTACATGTTATAGTGTTCTTTTATTTGTATTGGTAAATTGAAATAAGTGAGAGAGGTTACATTAGTTATAATTACAATTAGTTACCAATTATGTCTGTTTGTTCACACATTGTTGTCAATGAAATAGAATTTTATGCGACGGTCGTACAAATTAGAGGTTAAGCTAGCTAAACAACAGTATTTAAACCACCATTTTCTACTGAACGAAATGCATGTTTCAAGTTAGAAATATATCAGTTGTTTTCATTTGTTTAGTGTGTTTGAGCTTTTAGTTTTGTCATTTTCCGTTTTGAATTTTCCTTTAAGTTCGGTAGTTTTATTATTTTACTATTATACCAATACAAAGATCAATAAATATCTATCAGTACTATACAAGTTGTACTGCTTACTTGGATAATTGGTCAAGTTAAAAAAAAAAGCTATTAAAATTATTCGATTTCGGATTAGTTTGAACGAAATTGATTCTGTAGATAGTTATAGGAAGATGTGTTATGAGTGCCAATGAGACAACTCACAATCAAAGTAACAATTTATAAAAGTAAAACAATTATAGGTCTAGCTACGGCCTTCAACACCGAACAGAAAGCTATAAAGGGTTCAAAAAATTATAGTGTAAAACCATTCAAACGGGAAAACTAACTGTCTAATCTATATAAAAACGAGAAACGAAAACACGTATGTATCACATTAACAGACGACAACCGCTGAACATCAGATTCCTGACTTAGGACAGGTGCAAACAATTGCAGCGGGATTAAACATTTTAATGGTTCCAAACCTTCTCCTTTTTCTGAAACATAGTTTTGTGTATAGTTTTAATTGACGTCAACTTTATTTTTCGTGGTACAACATTTACACGAAATTCCGCCTTATTTTTCAATAAACCTGAAAAAGATAAATATGTATAACATCAGTTAAGAATTTTTCATCGTATTTCTGTACATATATATTATATTGCAGTTGTAAACAGATAAAAAAAAATGTGCTTTCTATTTTAAATTTTTTTATTACAGATATGATTCTTATTCCATATCTAGTTATAATGGTGGGGTTTTTTTTCGTTGTCCGCAGTGACTTGATGCAGTACTTTATTAATTAACTTTATTATCATAAAACACACAAAAAAGGAAAACATGACAAAGATTTTCAAATCTGTAAATCAAATCTGTCAAATAAATGCAATAAAAACAAATTAATTACATGCTTCAAGTTTTTGATTTCGAAAATAAATTGTTCCTTTAAAGTCATATGAAACGAGTGATTGGTGAAAAATAATGTTTATCCAATTTCTCTATGTCTTTTATGATTTAACAAATATGGCTGCTCATTAAATGTCGTGTTTTGAATTCGAAGTTTACCAATTGTCACCTTACATTGAACAAATAACAAAAAGCATCGATATTGAGCACGTGTTCAACATGTACAACTTACTTTTATTGGTACCGATTCAATATCTCCTTAATTTATCATGCCCATTTTATATAAATTTTATTGTTTTGTCAATGCTAGTTTTTCAAATCTTTTTGTTTTAAAAGTTTTAAACATGGGCTTTTATATTTTATTGTTAATACTTATATATGTATATGGAAATATATTGTAAAGCGCTTAGGGTAATTTTAATATTATATAATGCTCTGTTATAAATACTGTATAATAATAATAATAATACAATCAGATACTTGTTTATTTTAATGACAGATCCATGCGTATTGTGATCACCGGATTTTTACGAGGAGGGTAACGCTCAGGTCACTATGCATACAGAAAATATGTCGGCGAATTGCTTCCTGAAGGAAGCAATGAAAAATAAGTAAACTTCTTCTAAATGTGGACAAATTCAAGAATTTTCCTCAAAAAAAAGTATATGTACATAAGTTGTATAATGCAAACTATCCGTTTAGTTATAAAAAACATATGCATATTTTGAAGTTTCTTATGACTTTAACTTTTGAAATTCAAATCGTATTACTTATATCTTACAGGTCTTCAATGGTTTCAGTAAAGTCACATATTTATATCAAAGTGTACCTGTCAGTTAAAGTGTTATTTGTAATATTAAGTTATTCATGTGATTACATTTATATATTTCAAATGACAAAAATAAACCTTTTGAGAGAACACCATACTTCATGAATGTGAGAAAAATGTCGCAGTCTGTATTTCTCAGTAAATTAAAGTGTTAACTGCAATATTAAGGTTATTCATGTGATTATATTTGAAATGTTGAAAAAAACTTTTATGACAAAACCTTACCTTATGACTAAGAGAAATATGTAGCGTTGAATTCATATCCAGTATAATCCTCGTCAGATGTAAACACAACGAGCATGTTATTGCTGGTTGACTGCACTGTAATATTACTATGTGAACCAGAACGCTGCAGTAAGGGCGGAGATGATATAGTGGGTCCATCATAGACCTGAATTATAAACCAAAACAGAAAATGAAAATGAAATATTGGCATTGACAGACCTATGAATCTTAACAAAAGTAAAGTTAAAACACACAAATATCTATTAACTAGCTACTCCAAAATCTATGACAATATTTCAAGGTGTGAAAAACACCGGAATGGTTTAGAAATTTAAGGAGAATGTTTTTTTTATTTCCTACTTAGCTTTGGATCGGTGAAAATTCAAATTATATATATCCTGTCAGATATTTGAAGTTTGCATTTTATAACGTTGATGGATTTCATCTAAATCATCATTCTAAGTTATTTAAGTAACTTGGTGTGCATGAATAGTTTGAGATAAGCTAAATCATGAATTGAAATTAATGGAAAAAAATTCTATGGGTTAGAGGTAATCGACTCCTTATGATAGCTTTTGCCCTTGATAGACTTTTGTACATGATTGTTCTTGACTTTAATTACAGTTAAGGATGTTTGTTCCTTTTGGGTTATTTTTTATTTTCGAATCCCGTGGTTTTATACATGGTTTTCTCATAATTATATAACAAAGAGTTTTGAAAGTCATATTTGAAAACCTTAAACAATCCTTGGTTTTTATCCCATAGTTGTGAAGAAGAAAAATCGTGCCAATAAAAGATCTAAAGTGAATCACTTTTCGCCAAATTTTCAATTGCTTATATCTTAGGCACGTTAGACCTATATTTTTTTCTGTTTTTTAGTTCTTTTATTTATATTCTTAAAATTTATAACAGTCTTTATAAAAGTTTGTTACTTTAAAATAAAAAGTAGCGAGAGTAGATAGAAATTGTAAAATGATCCGCAAAGAAGGATATACAATAAAAATCAATGACAATAATAGTGGGTCTATGGTCGTTTAAATATGGTCAAGGTTTTATCCATTTTGTATGATATTTCTGTCTTTCCACTATTCTGTGGAAAAACCTATTGTATTTGTTCTTATTTTTTTCTTCCGCCAAATTTGTTTCGTACCCTGTTTTGTTGGTTTTTTTTTTAGACTGACTTAGTTTAGTCGAAGACTTTTTATTGTAAGAGCTATCTTCCTAAACACTGTCTTTGCGGTGAGATATCCTCTGTTTCAGTTAAAGAAGGCGACAAATTTATTGTACCAAGTGCTCGGTATATCCTCAGGATTTTTTATCCAATTTTAACGGATGCGATGATAAAACTCCATTTGCGAGTTATTTCCCCTAATGCATTTGAAAAAGGTGATCTGCATTTGTAACTGGTAAACTATAAGGGATAGAGATTTAATGTCTTTGCTCCAAAGATTAGAAAACTAGGTCAAAGGTCAACGTCAAGTCAAAGGTCAAGGTCATATTCTATATTGTAACTTTTCCTTGTTCCTTCATCTCCTCTGTCCCTTTTAAAGATGTATAAAGAATTAGTGCAAAATGTTTGCCTACTTGTGATTGAGATATGACACATTTGGTATGAAACAGTTCAATTACATCTTTAAATAGTTATTGGACCTGAAATGATTCAATTTTAGATTAATTGATTATTACTCCAACTTGGTACATGGAAAAGCTATAATAGGCGAGTGACATTTTCAGAAAAGACGCTTAGTTAGTGACTTTAATGCACTCACCTAACACACAGCTGATTTTTTTTATTTGTTATAGTATAATATCTGAACTTCCTTTTTTGGTCGGTCGTAAAAAAAATCGTACGGTGCAATTTTTGTAAAAATTGATTTAAAATCGAGGAATAATTCCAAATTGAAAAATGACCAACAGTGTTGAAGCGTGAAAAAATAACCTGTAGCTTTTTGTTTTCTGTTGTCATAATGCAAAAATTATGTACGTTTAAAATGTCAATGTTTAAAAAGATACTTTTCTAAAATAAAAGAAGTAATTTTTGCGAGAAAAAAAATAAATTTTTGGAATTTTTTATGGTGCCAATTTTCATATAATTTTTCATTTCTGAGATATTTTGGGCTTGAAACCAATATTAATGATGTTCATATTATTCAAAAGTTCATTACTTGTTTAATACTTCTCACTGTATTATTCTGGACTTCATACACTTTTACACCCCCCCCCTTTTCAATCAAATTTCCGAAATCGCTTTCTCTGTTAATTTCCCTCAAGTTAACAGACCCAAACGCTTGGAAAAAGAGTATGAATAACCATGAAGACAATTTATTTGGTACAAATATTACGCAAATTATAAAAAAAATAATTTAAAAGACCATGGAAGCTGATATGTCAACGTTTCTTCTTGGTAGAAAACCAATATCTTATTATTCTTAGTCATTTTGCACTTACAAAAGGCAGAGATTATGAATAACTATTGAAAACTACTTCTTTCTCAATTGGATCAATGCACATTTTAGTTTTGCAACTTAAATTACGCAATAATGTGTCAAATCTGATATTTTCCCCTATGAACTTGAACGTGAGATATGTCCACCTTTTAAATTTCCTACCGTTTTAACCATCGAATACGGTAGACTTATTGATGGTGCAAATTTGGTCAGTATGTTAGAGGAATCATAGTATATAGCTAGGGCCACGTCAAGAGCCTGTATGTTGACATGCCATACATACTTTAATATATGGGGATATCTAGTCCACCAGTTTACAAATTTTAAATTCTTCGTAGATATTTGAAATACAATAAATAAAATTGAGAATGGAAATGGGGAATGTGTCAAAGAGACAACAACCCGACCATAGAAAAAAACAACAGCAGAAGGTCACCAACAGGTCTTCAATGTAGCGAAAAATTCCCGCACCCGGAGGCGTCCTTCAGCTGGCCCCTAAACAAATATATACTAGTTCAGTGATAATGAACGCCATACTAATTTCCAAATTGTACACAAGAAACTAAAATTAAAATAATACAAGACTAACAAAGGCCAGAGGCTCCTGACTTTGACAGGCGCAAAAATGCGGCAGGGTTAAACATGTATGTGATATCTCAACCCTCCCCCTATACCTCTAGCCAATGTAGAAAAGTAAACTCATAACAATACGCACATTAAAATTCAGTTCAAGAGAAGTCCGAGTCTGATGTCAGAAGATGTAACCAAAGAAAATAAACAAAATGACAATAATACATAAATAACAACAGACAACTAGCAGTTAACTGAAATGCCAGCTCCAGACTTCCATTAAACTGGCTGAAAGATTATGATTTCATCATATGAACATCAGGCACAATCCTTCCCGTTAGGGGTTTAGTATCATACCATCATAACATATATGAGAAGTACATAACCCGTGTCATGCCAACAACTGGTTTTTGAATAAATGTTCCGACGCAAAGACCCTATAAGTGAATCAATATTAACGCCAAAATATGCAATATTTAATGACCTGACAACAGGATCGTAACTATATCCCATCTTAATAAGTCTATTCAAAGGTTTTGTTAGTTTTTGAGGTGAATACTGACACCTTTGTGCTTTATAAAGAATATTTCCATAAAAAATTGGATGTGAAATACCTGAACGTATAAGAAGTCTGCATGTTGAGCTATATTTACGAATGATGTCCTTATACCGATGATAAAATTTAGTAAATGTTTTGACTAGTTTGTGATATCGAAAATCCTGGTGTAATAATTTTGCAGTAATACATAAATTTCTCTCGTTAAAATCTAAAACATTGTAACATACACGAGCGAATCGTACAAGTTGGGATATATAAACACCGTTAAATGGTGACAAGGGAACGTCATCATCTAAAAATGGATAATTAACGATAGGAAATGAAAAATCATCTCCTTTATCATAAATTTTAGTATTCAGCTTTCCGTTAGTGATATAGATATCAAGATCGAGGAAAGGGCAGTGGTCATTGTTAGTATTAGCTTTATTTAAAGTAAGTTCAACAGGATACATTTATTTAATATACATACTGAAGTCGTCATTATTGAGAGCCAAAATATCATCCAAATATCTAAAAGTATTATTAAATTTGTTTATCAGATGTTGTTTCGATGGGTCTTTGCTTATTTTTGTCATAAATTGTGACTCATAGCAATACAAAAACAGGTCCGCAATAAGTGGTGCACAGTTATTCCCCATTGGAATTCCGATAATCTGACGATATACTATATCCCCAAAGCGAACAAAAATGTTATCTAGTAAAAATTCAAGGGCATATATAGTATCAAAGCATGTCCAATTGACATAGTGTTTTTGTTTATTGCTACTAAAAAATGACCTAAAAGTGTTTGAACATATATATTCACATTCTGATTTTTTAAATGCCCATTTAATTAGGTGTGTGAATTTTTTCTTAATGAGAATGTGAGGCAATGTGGTATACAGGGTAGAAAAATCAAAACTTTGAACAGATTCAAAATCACCAATATAAGCATGCAATTTATCAAGTACTTCCAACGAGTTCTTGACACTCCAAAAGTAATTAATTCCACTATTTTCGAAGGCCTTATTTGAACAATTTATTATCAGGTTTTTAATTGTACCAAGTGTGCTGGTAAGAAGAATAGACAATTTAGTAGTGGAACAATGGCTTGAAGACGAAATAAATCTATATTTGTAAGGTGTTTTGTGTAGCTTCGGAAGCCAATACATAGTTTGGACTTTCATTGTATTTGGCTCTGCTTGTAAAGCGGTAGCTAAAAGTTTATGTTTGTTACAGATGTCGTTTTCTGAAAATGGAGTCAGTTGGAATATGGGTGAATTGGTGATTTCTTTTTTCAGAACCTCAATGTAAAATTTACGTCAAACAATAATAATATTATTAGCAGCCTTATCGACCGGGACAAAAACAAATTTCTTGGCTAGTTCTTTTACTTTATGTTTGATACGAGAAAATAGGTTTATTGTGGTTATTGTTAATAGTAAAATGTTCTTTAATATGTTGAATACGTATATCAACTATCTTCATTACTGAATTAAAAAAAGAGTCCAAAGATTTTTTGTCAGCTTTTTCCCTTTTTATCCATTTCATACAGTAAGTATGGAGTGAGTCGTGGATGGTATTACGACACTCATTCCAATTAATAGTTGACGGGGGACGATATTTAGGTCCTTTACTGAGAAATGATTTTAACTCTCGGTCTTGAACGATGTTAAGATCTCCTGTTATAACATGGGAAATGGGTCCATAAATATATTCGGAGGTACTACAATTACATGAAGTAGGTGTATTTTCACTGATATCAACATATTTACACAATTGACTATAATTAAACACAAATTTCCGGGTAGATTTCTAGTAAATGTAACAAATATCCCGGAATTTGTTCTTTAACAGAATGGTCGTTAAATATACCGGCAATATTTACAAAATCAAAACCTTTATTGACATAATTTATTTTAATAAAATGTCTTTTATGATCTTCAGGGCGATCAATTTTGGGAAATAGTTTAGAATAACAATATGCCATAATAATTTGAACAATTTCATACTTAGGACTGCTATATGAAATTGTGTTGCAATCCTCCAAAATTTTATTTAACTTATTAACCGGTATTGAACAGAGTTTTGTTAACAGATAATGTCTGCCGTTGTTTTTTGAAACAGAAATTAGGTCCGAAATATTGGTATGATTGGTCCGAAATTTTCTTTGATTGCGATTTGTTCTACGACCGTGAGAACGGTTTTTACGAACAGTTTTAGAAACTATATCCAAAATGTTAACGGAATCGGTTCTAGATATATTACCAATTCCCATGATATTATCATTAAGACCGAGAGGCTAGACGGTCTGTAATTTTTTAATCCAATTTAATTCAATTATTTTCCGTGATCGTACAAACTTTGAATGAGATTCACCAAGCTGCTTATTTACTACTTCTAAAGGTTGAACTGCTTAATATTTAAAAGGATGGTTGTGCTTCTTAAGGTGTTGGTAAATGATACTTTTGAATTTATTGGGTCTTTTAAAACGATACAGATGTTCTTGAGAGCGTTTAGATAAATATCGTCCAGTTTCTCCTACGTACTGAATACCACATCCCGGTTTGTTCCATGTTAGTAAATAAATAATACTGTTTGTTTTTCAAGTTATATCAGTTTCAAAATTCAAAGAAAATGTGCGACCATTAAACGTGGACCTTACCGTATTGTTGGTGGAAAGACGGGGACATGTAAGTCATTTTGTGGCATGACACTTATCGATAGAAGATTTTTATTGTTAAAAATGTTAGCGATGGTAGTATTTTTAGATAACCGATTTTGAAGATTGAGACGTGTAGATACCCTTTGAACAAGTTTAGTATTTAATATTTTCCCATTTCTTAGCTTCATAATTGTTTTTTGTTAGTGAATAATATAATAAAGGAGCAAAGACTGGCGTCCAGAATATGAACCAGCATACAATAATTCAAGTTGTGTAAAATTGATAAATCTGTTCGGCTAAAAATGTCAAACGCTATCAGTATTAATTACCCGAAAAAGATAGGATATATCAGGGTAGGACTGATGGCTGACTTAATAGTAGAATGGGGCTGAATATTGAAATACTACTTTTTGATAAATATTCCTAAAGAAATGAACTAGAGCAGTTCTCGCTCGGACACACACTCCATAATCTATTATATTATAAGAGCATAAACCTGAAGCACGGGGAGGCACTCTACTGTCTCCACACGGCACTAAAGACAAACTCTGTAAAAAATATAATTGAGAATGGAAATGGGGAATGTGCCAAAGAGACAACAACCCGACCATAGAAAAAACCAGCAGAAGGTCACCAACAGGTCTTCAATGTAGCGAAAAATTCCCGCACCCGGAGGCGTACTTCAGCTGGCCCCTAAACAAAAATATACTAGTTCAGTGATAATGAACGCCATACTGATAATGTTCTACCTCAGGCGTATATATTACCTAATCCGTATTTGAAATAGGATTACGTGTTTTTAAAAATTCTTCGAAGTTTTACTTGGTTCGAGCGTCACCGATGAGTCTTATGTAGACGAAACGCGTTTCTAACGTAAACAATCAAACATATGCCTGATATCTTTCAACTTGATTTGTTATTCATTATGGTTGTCGATATAGATTGTTTTAATGATGTTTGCTTTTGTTTGTAGTTTCAAGTATGAATCAAGCTTTTGGGTATCTAATTAAAATTGTTTTAGAACCTTTATATAGATATAGAAATATATGGTGTGAGTGCCAATGAGACAACTCTCCATCCAAATAACAATTTTAAAAGAAGTAAACCATTTATAGCCTATTATACAGTGTTGGCTATTACGTCTTGTTTTAGGCCATACGTTAAGCTATAGTTGTTTACCTCAAAGTATTTAGTCTCTGGTATACAGAGATCAGAGTGTCCTTTTAATCATACTTATCAAAGGTACCGGGCTTATAATATGATATTTTCAGGCTTATTATTCTAAATACGGATTAACAATTTTAGAGGAGTTATGTCAGAGGTCCAACGATGACCTGACACGCCGTTGTATTCTAGACATGGAACAACTGTGTGCTGTTTACGAGTTCTATAACCAGTGGGAATTATGGTTAGCGATGCACCATGTTAATTGTGCATGTTTAGTTTTTTTCTAATTAATATATGTATCTTTACCAACATTTCATGCTCTCACATGTTCTAACAGCTCATCATCTATCTTTGTTTAAAGAAAATTCTCTTTTAAGGCTTTCGAAATCATCAATGGATGACGGGTCTATCACAAATTAAACAAAATTCATATTGACACGTATATTGGTGCTGCAAGAAAACTCTAAAGTGCCCTAAACCAAAAATAAGTATGTATAAATCTAATCAAGACGATTTGAGCAAGCTACATATCAGATTTCCAACCAAAAAGATTGCCACCGTGTCAAGCCTACCACCAAGTGCATCGTCATTCAAACTACATGTTCTGAAAGCTAGCAAACAAAGACATGGCGTCATAACAAACAAATACGGCAGTAGGTTTACCCAAGTATGGGTATGGATGACAAAAGTGGTCTTAATACGTCATACTTTCTTCAGGATTTGATAATGTTGTTCTTGTGAAGGAAAAATATATACATTAGGGAACTTGTGCATGTACTGAAATCATTGTAAGCCTCTGTTACACTGAATTTTGTCAGTAACAGCGAACTATCAGGAATTGTTCCAGTAAAGCAAAAGCTTCACAGGCTCAGTTATTTAAATAAATAAATTATTCACAGAAACTCCTCCAGATTTGTACAAAAAAAACTATAGGTTTAGCCGAACTAAATCCCGCAAATTCATATTAGTTGATAAATATCTATGTTTATATATCTAAGTTTTGAGTACTGGTAAGAAATTAATGCTTGCATTTTTAACTGCAAACCTTTTGACTGCACAAATGTGAGTGAAAATAAATGTAGTCTTGTTAAGAAATTAAAGTGTTTGTAAATATATCATTCCAAATGTCAAAAAAAGGGCACCGTGGGACCCAACTTTATTTGGTAAATCACCGCATTCTAATTTTTGCATCTGGGGTGAGTTTCACAACAAATTTTACGACTAAAGCTGGTCGTAAGTCATGAAAAGTTCAGTTTACTTACCATTAATATTGTCTTAAGTTTTTTTGTGAAACCGACTTTTGTATCTGAAGTTTGGTAAACCTTAGATTTGCAGCTATATATGTCGCGGGCAGGATTCCATTATGATTGGAACCATATCACAGTTACCTGATTTAAGTTTATGGCCATCCCCTATTACATGATGTATATGCATACTTAGTTTGGAAAACCCAGGTTCACCGGTGCAAAGGATATGGACCGGAAACAAACCAGACAAGCACGAATCAAATAATGTTTAAACACTTGACGGCCCAGATGTCAATGTCAAAGGAACTGATTTAATTTATGAAGAACTACGTGCCATCTCATAATGCATCTCTGAACTAAGTGTGTTTAACATCAGTTCTATAGTTCAAAGCATAGCATTTTATATTTGAAATCATTGGTTTTTGGATAAACTGTATATCTGTATACATGTATAAGTTATTTGATTTAATTCGACACGGGCCGCAAACAAGTGGGGAATGACGGACGGACAGACTTGAAATGTGATTCGTTTATCCCCTTTAACTTTGCATGTGGTTCTATTAAACATGTAAGATAGTGATTTCCGAACTTTACACGGTTTGTAGGCTGTTAACAAACAGGAGACTATTATCACTGTTGATGTGACAAAGACGTTTACTTTTTACTCTCTTTATTACGTTGTTTTCTCTCCCCTTTACTCGTCCAACTTACAAATATTTTATCATATTTTTTATTTTGCATGGCACACCATCAATTATAGTAAATATTTAAGAATCGAATGCTCTTTTTTGTAAATTTATTGGGGTGTAAAAGCGTTGACCGAAGTAAATTTTGTATGAAGCGCGGAAGCGCTTCATACTAAAAATGTGCGCACGGTCAACGCTTTTACAACCCTATAAAGTTACAAAAAAAAGCATTCAATACTTATAATTACATTTTTACTTATAGGATCATGAAAACACGCCTTTTATCAAGTGTTCATGTCATTTACCTGTGCACTTTATCGTGGGATCTCGTGTCATCATGAATGAAAAGTTGCATTGTGTAATGCAATTGATTAAGGAATATCACGAGATTGCTAGTTGGCCAATCAGAATAACCTATTGTAATTAAACATACATCTAATGTAATTATTAACACATGTATAAGGTCAAATATTTGTTATTCTACGTCGTTTTTTGTAAAAAGTATTATTTTCTTTTCTTTTGTCTTATTTTTTTATCTTTATTAGTTCTGTAGAATAATACATATGAAAAAGCTTACAGCGTAAACACATATATGTCTATTCTTATCATTTTTCCATTGTGTTAAAAAGATAACGAACACTTAATGCTGTAGTGTGATTTGATGTTGTCGGATAATTTGATATTTTTCAAAAATTTCAGTTAAATTTTATTTTTAAAACCGCATATCTGATACAATAGTTGAACCATATAAATCATATTCTGATGACTGACGTAAGAGACAATTTAAATAGGCGTTGAGGATATTGTGTGAGTTTTTCAACAAATTTGTTTGACTAGAAAAAACTTACATTCACAATTGACGCCATCTTTACCTTCTGGACAAATACATGTGTATCCATTGACCTTGTTTCTGCACACACGCTTATTTTGACAAGGGTTACTGTCACATGGTGTATCTAAAAGTGAAACAAAATATATATCTGTCGCCTTACTCACTTATGTATTATGCTTGCTATTTAGCGGTGGAACCTTATGTATTATGGTTGTTACTTTGCTGTGTTACGCATTCTATTTTCTGTGTGGTGGTAGACCATTAATTATGCCTGTAATTTTGTGCTGGAACCTTATATTATATGCTTGCCATTTTGCGGTGGGACTTCACATTTATACTTACTTTGGTTGGTACCTTATATATTATGCTTGCTATTTTGCAGTGTAACCACTATGTATTCTGCTTGTTATTTTGTGGTGGTACCTTATGTATTATGCTTGTTACTCTGCGGTTGTACCTTTTGTATTATGCTATGTTGTGGTGGTACCTTATATTTTATGCATTCTATTTTGAGGTGTTACCCATATGTATTTTGCTTGGCATTTTGCGCCACCCATACTGGCTTACCGTACGACCAAAAGCCTCAAAGACTTGCTGGTGAGAGCTGATTTGTGTTCTGAATAAGGTTCTACGTGTGTTGGCTCCTGTAAGGGAAGTGTGAACAAACGGTGTCTGATCTGCAAGCAAAAACTGAATACAAAGACTTTAAAAAAAAAATCACTCCACTGGTTCGGAAAGCACCACATTTTGCAATGTTGTTTGAAGGACTGATTTGTATCTTCTACAGTGTAAAACAGAAAAAAGAGTATGTTGGTGAGTCAGAAAAGCCATTTCACAAACATATGAATCGCCATCGTAATTATTTTAGTATTATGAAAGCCAATCCTTGATCTCAGACGAAGTTTGAGATCCCCTGGTCATACTAAAGCTGATCTCAATCGACTGACTATAATTATCATTGACCACAATACTGATGGATATATTGTATATGGTGGAGCGAATCACTAAGGAAATATTTTGAATATGAAAATTAAACAAAAGTTGGCACCAAATGGGATCAATAAAAAGGTGCAGTTCTTTTCATTTGGTGAAAAACCAAAGCAAACGTTCGACCATATCACACAAAAGAACGACCATATCACACAAAAGAACGACCATAGCACACAAAAGAACGACAATAGCACACAAAAAAACGACCATAGCACACAAAAGAACGACAATATCACACAAAATAACGACCATATCACACAAAACAGCGACTAGAACACAACTGTTCTATATTTGCTAGGCTCAACATGGCCCCGACAATTTTTCAAAATCTATTCTATCATGATTATTTACAGATTGAGGCACAAATTGATTGATAAATAAGAAGGAGTTTTTCTACACACTTGTGCTAACTTCTTCTAATTAGAACGGCATTGAAAAGAACTTTGGTGTCCCTCTCTTATCGAATAAGTGTAACTTACCAAATGTTAGGCATATTGTCTGATTGTACATGGCTGATATACATTTTTGGCCAACTTCACATGGGTTAATAGTGCATCCGTCTTTATCCTTTAAATAAGAAAAATAGTATATACATTTAGAAATCTGTGCGAAATTGCTTTTTGTATGAAAATATTCAAGACACTTTCCAGATGAATACTTGGAAATCAAGGTATAGATTAGTGTAAATAGTTATCAAAGGTACCAGGCTTTGTAATACGCCAGACGCGCGTATCGTCTATAAAAGACTCATCAGTGACGATCAAATTTAAATCGCTAGGAAGTCAAACAGGTACAAAGTTGAACAGCATTGATTACTCAAAATTCCAAAAAATTGTTCCAAATACGGCTAAGGTTAGAAAGTCCTTAGTATTTCGAATAATTCATTCTTTTCAAACAGTAGATTTATAAAAATGACTATATAATTGTTAACCTTTTTCGTGAATATTTTCAAAAATAAATTGTTAAATAACATAGATACATTTTTAACATCAAAATAGTTCACGTAAATTCTTTTAAAAATTAATCGATGAAACTACATACTGGTACTACTATTACGAACGCCTTTCTATAAGGGACTACATTGTGAACCACTACCCCTTAAAGTGTGTTGAAATTCAAATTGTGGGTCAACATTTCTATATCTTTGGGTTGAATTCTTCAACTTAACTCGCTCTCGGAGCCATTTAAAGCTTGACTTGTTGCATTTACCACTATCAATTGATGAAGACTGTGTGTCTAAATGCATTTAAAGTTGTTTTGGTGTATAAACATAGTATCCACGGAAATATATCATACTGGTTTTGAAACTGCATAAAGGTTACACAAATCATAAGGATGTTAAAAAACAATGGTATCTATTTGGTACTCATGAGATGGCGAAAAAGTGTAACATTCTTCAATCCTTTTACCTTCATCTCAATTACCTTTATGGATGCATATATTTTGATTAAAAACTACAATTGAAAAAACAAGACAACAACCAAACATTATAACCAAAAAACTCAATTTATAGGTCAAAATACGGTCTTCAACAAAAGTGTTTTTACATAATGGGACAACAATGTCACGCTGTTAATCGTCCTTGGTCTCTAAAAGTTGCGAATAAATTAAACCCAACCAATTATAGATTTGTCCAACCCTACACAATTTCTTCAAATAATCAAGACCCGTGAAGATAGACTATAAACAACCGCTTACATTGTTCTGATATGAATATGAGGCGAGGTTGTTTAGCTTAGAATTGTCCTTTGTTATATTATCATAACTGACATCAGAAGACATTTCAAAATTGGCAAAGCTATTAATTGATACTTGATTAATAAGACATATATGGCAAGTCTGACGCTAATACAAAATTGCATCCCTGGTCTCTATGATGAGTTTATTTGGATCAAACTAAATATGAGAAATTGCCATTTTCTAAAGGAATTTTCAAATCATATTCATAGTGGATTGGGAAACAAGTTTTGCAATTTATAATAATTCCTTTCCGCTTTGCGGGTGCGAGTGCTGCCTTGTAGCGGCATTAGCCTGCTCTTTTTCGAAATCAACAAGGGTGTATTTAACGTGCAAGGGATATGGCTATCTCTTAACACGGGTCAGCCATTTATCGTCCCCTTCCGACGGACTATCATCGTTTCCTCAAGACCATACTCACAAATGGTGTCAAAGAGAGCCAAACATTCAGTCCCTGAAATTTTCATCCCGGAACTGGAATCGAACCAGGAACCTTTGTGTAAGTAATCCGATGCACTAAGATGTCTAAGACACAATGAAGCGAAAATAGTGTTGTGGATAACTAAGTATCACTAGTGACAATGTCTCAAAACGAGATATTACGACAGTACGGAGTTTAACAGTATTTACGGTGGATTCGGAAACAAGTTTTGCAACTCATATTAATCCCTTTCCACTTTGCTGGTGCAAGTGCTGCCTTGTAGCGGCATTAGTCTGCTCTTTTTCGAAATCAACACGAGTGGCTTTAACGTGCAAGTGATATGGCTCTCTCTTATCACGGGTCAGACATTTATCGTCCCCTTCCGACGGACTATCATCGTTTCCTCAAGACCATACTCACAAATGGTGTCAAGGGAGAGCCGAAAATTTAGTCCCTGAAATTTTCTTCCCAGAACGGGAATCGAACCAGGAACCTTTGTGTTAGTAGTCCGATGCACTAATATGTTTAAGGATGTTCGCTACTCAATAAAAAAATAAAAAGCTTTGTAAAAGACTGTTATGAAATGATAGTTTATAAATAAAGACGGAACTAAAAAAGCAGAAAAAATGGAGGGTCCGCGTGCTTGTTTTCGAGATATAGCCTATGAAAATTTGGCGGGAAATAATTCTCTCTAGAGTTTTCATAGATTTAACATTGGCACCTTTTTTGTTTCAAAAACTATGAATAGATAATAAGAATTTTATAAGATTTTGAGATATGGCTTCTTAAACTTTGTGTTATAAAATTATGGAAAGAAAAGTAGGGGTTAGTGGGCATATTATTTTTAATGTCAATGCATGGATAAAACCAGAGGATTCCTAAAATCTGGCAAATTTTTTAAAAAAAAAGAGGAGCAAACATCCTTAAGACACAATGAAGCGAAAATAGTGTTGTGGATAACTATTAGTAATTATTGCTAGTGACAAGGTCTCAAAACGAGGTTAGTACTGAGTTTAACAGGCTAAAACTTTAAAGACTCATCAGATTACTTTGGTTATAGGTTTGATTAAACAACAACAAATCAACAAAGCAACTATTGAAACAAACTGTAGATTAATGTGGTATTTTTTGGATTACACGCTCGACCATCATTGTTTTTATTTTATCAGCGCATCGACACTACCATAGAATATCAATGGTTCGAACAGCTAAGTATTTACGTCTGATAATCAGAATTGAGCAAACATGGAAAATGGAAAAGTATAAGAATCTTTAATAACAACAACTTACCCTCATCCAACCACCAATATCTGTATAAATTGAATTATCCATGTCAATTATAATGTCACCAGGAAAAACATTTAGTAATTCACATTCAAAATGACTTCTGTTGAAATTTACTGCGTTGCACCCCTTATACAACATGCAGTCACCAATACACATCAGCGGACCAACTTTTTCATAGGCCAATATAACATGCGAGTTACTGTAGATGTTTTTGGTGAACGAAGAACCGATAACGTTAAGTGAAATTCCCTCACTAGTTTTTATTATCAACATTGAAATTAAAATTTCAAGAAACTTGACGAACATTGTAGCTCTTATTTAAATGTGATTATTTTAACTTATTTCTTCACTCGGGATCTTATCTGCTTTCTCGTTTGTTGACCGATTACGGTTGACAATGATAATATCACTGCACAGAGTATTTCGAAGTCTAGTTGTTATTGGTGATTTCTATCGCGAGCACAACTGATAGTTTAAATTTGATACACAAGTGTATAGTTATTTTCATAATCAATAATGCCAATGGCAGATATAAAAAAATTATTCAGTAAAATCAGGTTACTCATTTGTTGACATGGATTTATATTATTTGTCAAATAACCAAATTTTTGGTGTTTTTTTTAAATGAAAACAAGAACTAATGCTAATAACCGGTTTATTTTGTTTGCTTATGGTGGTACCCAACACTTT
The DNA here is from genome assembly GCF_965363235.1 of Mytilus galloprovincialis. Lineage (NCBI taxonomy): Eukaryota > Metazoa > Mollusca > Bivalvia > Mytilida > Mytilidae > Mytilus > Mytilus galloprovincialis. The sequence goes on from NC_134851.1 coordinate 54,876,073, forward strand.
CACTAAAACTAATTTGGCTCGTTTGATTTTCATAAAATTTTGTCGAAGTATTTACTTTGACCCTTTAACAAAAATATAAAAATTTCAAAAATTTTGAACCAACCATTTTATCAGAAAAATTACAGTGGTTATATAGCAGTTTGACAAACACCAATTTTGATCATTGAGAAGCTTAATATTCCTTTTACAACACAACATGATTAAAACGTTTAGCTGATTTTACAGAGTTATCTCCCTGTAGTGGTACCACCTTAATCTTCTTCGATTTTTGTTTCGAAATGAGTTTTTTTTATATGAAGAAATGCTGTTTTGTTAGGTTATTTATTTTTGGTGCTTGAGAAAAAAAAATTAATGAAGGGTATGATAAGTTTCTGTATCAATTCGATATTGTTAGGCCACGAGTATGTCAATGTAGACAACAAACAGTTAGAGGGACAAAATAACCCATTGAAATTCCTAAGATATTCAAAAGTATTTATTCGGCATTAGTTATCATATTTTGTTGTCCGAGTCTTCTGGTAACATAGCAGTCGAATGCTCGAGTGGTTGATGTGTGGTATAAATTACTAGCCGGGCCGAGAATGACATTCTGTAAAAACGTAGTATTTGTAGACAAAAACATAATCTAAAAAGTAAAATTAATTTGTCACTTCACTACTGCACGACTTATAACCAGATATAAATTCGAGAAAAAGGTAAACTGCATATTAAATGAATGTCTGATTTAGAAAATGTTCTTTCTACAAATTGGCAATTACTCAAAATAGTAAATTGCAGCAGTAAACTTACAGATCCCTTGCAATAATCATTGATTATAGAAATTCACAGATAACACCCCTTAATTTATAAAGTTTACAAGAATGATTCAACATTTAAACGATGTTCATAAATACTTGTACACATTATTTTCTTGTTTAGGGCTAGCTCGATGCGGGATTTTCTCGCTGTGTTGAAGACCCTTTGCAATTGGTGACCTTGTGTTGTTTATTTTTCTCTTTGGTCAGGTTATTGTGTCTTCGACACATTCCCCGTTTCCATTCTATCTTTTTTTTATATATAAAGATGTTATAACTTTTTTGTAATTTATTTACACTAAATCACAATTTATTATTCATAAGAGGTAGATACATCGGAGAGAAAATGCACACCTTGTAACCGAAAAGAGTTTTAAAAAAAACGAATAGCATTACAATTGTTCATTAATGGCACTCAAACGTATTCTAACAAACTTGGGAAACTTTTGAACGCAAAGAAAACGTCTCTTATTAAAAGACTGCGTAAACTAATCAAAATAACCAACGAGAAAATTGGTCATGATGTCTGAATTACATGACCATATTGTATTCATGTCTAATATTCCTATCTTTTTATGTCAATCCTGGAGAATTGTCTTTTCTTCTAAAATTAAAGAACCTTAGTGAGCGCGCTCACATATCCCACGTCCCCACATTGTCATTGGAGGAATAAAGTAAGTGAAAGAAACAAAAATTGTATATAAAAAAAATTGAATCATCGATTTCCTGTCAATATGCACATATACATAGTATGTCCTTATTATCTTCAAAGTTTCATGAAAGTCTGTTGTGTGGTGTCAGAGAGATGCGATACAAAATGTTGCAGAAGTACAATAAAGCAAATAAGTTCAAAAGGGCGTAACTCGTAGAAAAAAATTGAATCGTAATTTCTTGTTGGTATGCACATCTACATAGCATGTCCTTTATATTATCTGAAAAAGTTTAATGAAATGATTTTGTGTGGTTTCAGAGGAGTTGCGAGACAAACTGTTGCATTAGTACATTAAAACAAATAAGTTCACAGAAGGGGCGTACTCTTAGAAAAAAAAATTTGAATCGTAATTTCCTGTCGATATGCATATCTGCATAGTATATCTTTATTATCTAAAAAGGTTTCATGAAATTCTGTTGAGTGATTTGAGAAGAGATGTGATGTTAAGAAACCGGACTGACGGACTGACGGACAGAAGGACGGGTCAAAAATATTATACCCTCCGAAACTTCGTTGCGTGTGGTATAACAAGACCGTAAAATCGATAAAACGGATGAAATAAATATATGTTGAATCTGATTCCTTATGATTGATAAGTAATATTATATCCTGAAGCAAAAGGTCAATACAGAATTTAAAACAAACATGTTTAAAATATAGAATGGATTCTTATTACAATTATATATTCAATATTTTAACTTTACTTCAATATTTTTCTTTAAAATCAAGCAACATCAATATTCAAATGGTGATTGTCATATATTACTCTCATGCAGTATTTTAAAAACAAGTACAAATTACAAATTATATTATTATGCAATATGAATGGCCGTTCGATCATGTAATTAAATAGTCTCCTGTTCTCAGTTCTACTGACTTTAAATGTAATGGTGCTTATTGTTATAGAATATTCAAATGAATCATCTTTTTTCACAAAAACAATATTGATCAGAAAAGTTTCTCCTCAAAGGATTAAACAAATGTTTAATTTACATTATGATATACATGATACAATCTAGTATACTTTCTACGACTCTTGTAAAGTCTTCAACTCTAATGTTCTAATGTTTTATAATGACTTTTGTATTTTTGTTTTTCATTGAACTGCTGTACATGTACCCCTATTTTTTTATAATTTTGCATTTTATGTCTGTTTGATTTGTTCACACATTGTTGTCATTATAATGGAATTTTATAATACTGTTACATGTATACGAGTGAGAGGTTTAGCTAGCTATAAAACCAGTTGAAGTCCACCATTATCTACATAAGTAAATGCCTGTAACAAGTCAGGAATATGCAAATTGTTGTAATCCATTCGTTTAAGCTTTGACTTAGCCATTTGATTCGGGACTTTCCGTTTTGAATATTCCTTGGAGTTCAGTATTTTTATGATTTTACTTTCTTCTCTCTATATATATATAATCTGTATTCTGAATATGTTTATGATCACTGACTTTTAAGTTCCAGCAACTGCTTCAAAGACAGACGGAAATATCTCAATATAGTTTTCATAGAATTATTCTGAAAACAGATGCTACAATGAGTTCAAGGAACTTCTGATTTTACATTACTGTACACAGTGTAATATTTCAAATTCAAGTTCAACTTATGTCACATGTTGAGGATCTCGCTATGACTCTGAAATGGAGAACAGCAATACAAGCAACAGTTTCTCTGAAATGGAGAACAGCAATACAAACAACAGTTTCTCTGAAATGGAGAACAGCAATGCAAGCAACAGTTTCTCTGAGATGGAAAACAGCAATACAAGCGACAGTTTCTCTGCGATGGAGAACAGCAATACAAGCAACAGTATATCTGACAAGAAAGCACTTCTTATTACTGCAAATTGGAATCATATTTCTTAATGGTAGAATTATCGAACTTGGCAATAATAAACTTCCGAGGATAGGTAAAATCAATGCAATATATTATATGGCTTGCCTGGTTCTGAAATACTAATGAAAACAGAACGGAATAAAATTAGTATCCTACATGATTTAAAATCATGTAGGATTTTCAAAAATAATGGTAAATCCTATAGTATTATCTTTATCCCGTAGAATTATGATGAAAGACTTTTTCTCAAAAACAAATGTCCCTTCAGGTTATTATACCGTTAAACCAGGTTCAACCCACCATGTTTTCTTAAAATGTCCTGTACCAAGTCAGGAATGTGGCAGTTGTTATCCGACAGTTCGATTCAATGTGTGTTACCGTTTGTTTTGTTGCACTTGGGGTGTTTCTGTTGTTCCATTGGTTTGGTTTGTAACCCGGATTTGTTGGGTTTTTTTCAATCGATTTATGACTTTCGAACCCCGGTATACTACTGTTGCCTTTAGTAATTAGCCACCCCCAAAATTACAAAGGTAAGAAAAAATAAACGGACAAACTAACGGCCTAATTCATGTTCAAATAATGAACGAAAAATATATATGAATCACAGCAACATGTAGATAGGAATGTATGTTCGTCGATTCATTTCGATACGTTTCACATAACATAAACAAACGAACTTCAAATGTCTAAAGTATTGCATAAAACTAGAACAATCAATCAGAACTAAGTCAAGATCAAATCCTACGTATTGATATGATTTGGAACTCGGTCAATCTCATTCAGATAAGATTTGGGTTTTTTTTCTCAATGCTAAATTATTTGTATTACTTTTGATTGAGAAATGTTCTATAATTCTAGCTTTTCAACATGTAATTAATATCTATGGTCTTATTTTCGCTGTGAGATAAACAAAATTTACTATTTGAATTCTAAAAAAAAACGTTCAAATCTTTCTCTTTTCCTCACATTTTAGTCGGACAGATATACTGTCGTGTCCTAAATTGTTATATTTTTTTTACTCTGTATAGTGTTTTTTAATTCAAGGTCAAGTAATAACATGTTTATAACGTCTTTGACCATTGAAAAATTAAAAAAATAATAACAAAGATCTAAAAGTGAAATGTTTTTCACAATTTGTTCCTAAAGTAAGTTGTTATACGTCTTATGTTATATTGATTGATTGGTTGTTGGTTTCTTAACGTCCAATGGCAAATATTTTATGCATGTTCAGGACAATCTTGTGTTATATTTTGATTAATTTGTTTTATCGTGGTCGAATTTGCATGCACCAATTATTAATAAGGTACGCAATAAGATAATAAATAAATAAATTTAGCCTGGATATAACGAGGCAAGGAATGCCGTTTTGGTGATATTAAATGAGGAAGTCAACCTTTAAACTATTATAAAAATCAGCATAAAAACTAGTTTCACTTTTTATTACTATACTCATCTGGGTTTTTTTTTTTCAAGAACTAGCATGAAATATATTGCACTGGACGTTAATTAGTCATCAATAAGACAATAATTTGTTTTTTAACTTGGTAGTTTGTTCAAATTATTTAAAATTTTCATTTTTAAAACACAAAATATTAGGAATATGACAGTTGTTATCCATTCCTTGGATGTGTTTGAGCTATTGATTTTGCCATTTGATTAGGGACTTTCGTTTTTTTCTTCCTCGAAATTCAGTATTTTTGTTATTTTACTTTTTAATAAGTCACATGATGAGTTTATTTGACACTTTTTGTTGATGTTCCCTCCCAGATGGTATATCATTGATGTGGTCATGATATCAAATTAACTGTTTTCAAACTTACGAATTGATTTTACCCTAGGAATAGATCACCTTTGCTGTTGCCACCTTTTGGAATTAAAGATCCCAAACGTTTTCAACTTTCTTTATTTTAGCCCTTTAAAAATTGTTGAATCTAGTGTAACTGGTAAGATTTAAGACTGTTCTTTACACACTTTATTTTTTTAGTCATGTAGAACATGTTTCTACCGGTGAGTCTAAATATAATTGAGAAAATAAATGGGGAGACAACATCCCGATAACAGCCGAAAGCAAACAATGCGTCGTCAATTAAGCGAAACAAACCCTTACCCGGAGGTAGGTCTCAGCTGGCCCCAAAATCAAATGTGTACTAATTCAGTGAAAATGGACGTCATTCTAAACTCAGTTACATATATGACAAATGTACCTTACCTTTAGATAGAATTAGAACCAAGCTATTGACCATTGAAAAAATTATAAATGATGAATTCGGAACATTAAATTGTGATCAAGGTGTTGACAATGTTAATATTTGATTCTACAAAACACTGTACAAAAGAAAAAATATTAAGGAGCACAACACAAACTCCAACAAAATGTAATGTGATCACAGGTGCCTGGAAGTGTAATCAGACCTTGCTCCACGAACAACTTCCATCATGTTACTTGTGTGAAGTAACAATTTGATGAAAAGTCTCATACGGTCATGTCTTAATGTCGAGAAATAGTGGACAGGATAATGTATGGGACAGTTCGAATAAATCTGTAGTTACATCTATAGAACTTTCGGCATTCCAATGCCGACTTGTTTCTTTTTTATTATGAGGCTGACTTCATGCAGGAACTTCTTAGGAAGAAAGATAAGAAGTTAGCGATATCCTTTAACTCTACTTTCCGCTATATAAATGATGTTCTTTCACTAAATAATTCAAAATTTGGTGACTATGTGGAACGCATCTATCCCATCGAACTAGAGATAAAGGATACTACAGATACAGTTAAGTCGGCCTCATATCTTGACTTACATCTAGAAATTGACAATGAGGGTCGGTTGAAAACAAAACTTTACGACAAAAGAGATGATTTCCAATTGTATAGCAACATTTCAGCAGCACCTGCATATGGGGTATATATCTCCTAATTGATAAGATATTCCCGTGCTTGCATTTCCTATCATGTTTTTCTTGATAGAGGGTTGCTGCTCACAAGGAAGCTATTTAACCAAGAGTTCCAAATGGTAAAGTTAAAATCATCCCTTCGTAAATTTTACGGACGCCATCACGAATTGGTTCACCGTTCTGGAATAACCGTTTCACAAATGATATCGAATATGTTCCTTACGTCGTAACAACAATCCCCTTCACTTTCATGAATTTGACCTACCAAATTAGACTATTTATCGGATTTGTTATCACATAAGTAACACGACGGGTGCCACATGTGGTCCGGGATCTGCTTACCCTTCCGGAACACCTGAGATCATCCCTTTTTTTTTGGTGGGGTTCGTGTTGTTTATTCTTTAGTTTTCTATGTTGTGTCATGTGTACTATTGTTTGTCTGTTTGTCTTTTTCATTTTTAGCCATGGCGTTGTCAGTTTATTTTCGATTTCTGAGTTTGACTGTCCCTTTGGTATCTGTCGTCCCTCTTCTATATATGAAACAGATATTTCATGGAAATCTGCCAAATAACGATAGCAGTCGCTAACTTGCCGAACGAATGACTTTCGCCATTACTTCAACATTGTTGAAAGGAAACATTTTTTAACAGCTTGCTGGTAAGCTGTAACCCTCTTTCAAAGAGGGCATAATAGGAAACTCCGATGTTATTGGCAGTTATATACTACATATTCTGCATATAGAAAGAACAGTTCAAAAATAGACTTAAACCCTCTGTTTTGTCTTTAACGTTTGAACCTTTTTGACAGTGTTTAAATTTACGTCAAGATATTAACCAAAATTAATCAAACCTGGTATAAACTTTATTTTAAGTCATGTGAGTGACAAAATCTCGAATTATTAAGTGAATAGATATCGTCATTCATTCTTCTTGAGAATATCCTGCACAAAAACAAAGCTTTATGAATAAATGATCAAGCCGACAAGAAGAAGATTGCCGTTGATTACTATAGGGTGCTCAGTAGCCTTTTGATAAAACAAGTCATCCAAAAGTAACAGAAATATCAACAAGCACAATTTGGAAAAATGTGTGTTTGAGTAAAAGTAGCTTTTAAACATCGTATTGCGTATCCTATCTACTTCAGCCCTTTTTAAACTTTTTTTTCAATCTTTCTTTATGTTCAGAATTATGAATATTAGTGTCAAAGAAAGATTTTGTCTATGGTAACGATAAGTAATGATCATTAGATGGCTGTAACATTCGATTCCATTGAGTGTGTAGATAGAGGTTATGTCTTTGGTTAGCTTGTTTGCTAACTGAACAGTGAAGTCATTATTAGGTAATGTAAACTACCCTCCTTGAAGAGTGGACTAGTTCGACAGATAACCATTCTATTTGTTTGTAGGACTTGGCTACTTCGAAAGGAGGGTAGTATACCTTACCTAATAATGATTTCACGGTTCAGTTAGCAAGCAAGCTAATCAAAGATATTTCCTTTATCTGTACACACTAATGGAATCGGCTGTAATTTAATCAAACTTTTATTTTACCTTTATAACTGTTTTGATTCAAGCGTCACTGATGAGTCTTTTGGCGATGAAATGCGTATCTTTTATTTACTTTTTTAACAGATTATAAAACGTATGTCTCATACAGTCTATTTATAATGTAGATTCACATTTAGTAGTCATCAATTAACACAAATGCATATACAGTGGAGTCCCCGATGTTCGCGCGGCCTGTGATATCGCGCATTAGCTGATTTGGTCATATCAACACAGTAACACGAACATAATCGTTCTTGTTATTGTTTTAGCCTTCCGTAGGGATAAAAAAAAAACGTTAAAATTGATAAGTTCAAGAGTTAATTAAATCCCGTGATTTGCTATATTTGGCCAATGTCCATTAAAAAAATTACATCATCAGATAAAATTTATTTTATTTAAGACAAATGTATATCAGATTGAAATAATTTTTGCTGTGTATCATTGGCAGTGTATTGGGTTCAAACTCAGCTATATTTCGTAGAATAAAACCTTTCCTTTATTCAAAATAAGCTACTTTTGGAAGGCATGCGCGAAATAACCGGACATTGGAGGAACTCTCAGAACAGAGGTTTCCCTAATTTTGGACACACATTACACAACTCTAGAGGATGAAACCATACAAACAGAAGATTTTATGAAATAAAAGTATGTTATGAATGTGTTCACACAATATTATCCAATTATTGGTTTTATTAGTTGAAAGAAGTGAAGTCATAAGTCTTAGCAAGGAATTGTATATTTTTAAATATACAATTCCTTGGTCTTAGGTGCGCGGATAGTATTACACCGGACTGCACCGTATACCAAAAATAAGTTTGATATATTTATTGAGAAAGGAGTAAGTTCGGTAAGGGCCATATTTGGCCCCAATTATAAAGTTCATAGTAACCAGACAATAAATGTTTTAAGTTGCCTTAAAGATATGTGAGAAAGTTTAACAGAACTGTTTTTGTCAAAATTTTATTCTAACACGCGTTGATTTTTACATCCCAAATAGGTCAAAATAAAGGGCTTTGGTGAAATTTTACAAAAACAGCTAGATTTCAACAAATTTAAAGGACCAGGAAAGATAGAGCGCAGGCGTCGACAAACTTAATATTCAAATAAAACATGTGAAATGTCTTCACAAACATTATATTAAAAGATCTTTGTTGTCGACGTATGCGCTCTATGTTTCCTGCCTAATAATCTATGGGAAATTTACCCATTTTCATTGATTTTTTTCGTGAAAAAACAATATGAGTACAACTTGTGACGTCATAATGAAACGCAAAAACGTAAAATTTTCAACAAAATGGCTTATTTCCTATCTAGTCACTGTATAAGCTATAATTTATTGTGATATTGGTCAATAAATCCGAATTTGAAATTGATGCTAAAAATGGGGGCCATTTTAGGACCTTACCGAACATACTCCTTTCATCAAACCATAAATTTAAGGCAGTCCAAGCTGTGAAAAAGAGTCGGACACGTATTTGAATTCAGAAGGACAGACATGTGCAAAACAAACTAAATATCTCCCAGACACAAATTGTGTACAACACTGCGACCAGTAAAAGTGTCTACAATAAATTTTAACACAATAAATTATCATTTATTATGCTATTTTTGCATAATTTGAGTATTATTCATTTCAACAAACTAATTGTGAACGAATATCAACAACGATGTAAATTTATTGAAATAAATGAGCCAAATCATCTTCAATAGTTGTTTGTTCGAAAGGATTATTACCGTTAGGGTATGCACGTGACATCATTCTTTTATGAATCACTGTAATGAATTGTTTTTCGTTCATTTTGAGGAAAATGCAATCATCTGGTGTCAAGATAAAACCAGGACTCCATTTTGAATCAAATATAGTTAAACTTTTTGATTGTTTATCATTTGAGCAATGAATGTTTACTTTTTGAAGAATGCGTCTAAAATGATACACCTCGTCAAAAAAATCTTTTTCCTTTAAAACCTTTGTCCAAAATATTTTATAGAAAGTTTCATATAGAGCATAATCAGCAACATTCCACTTCCGGTGATTATCTATGTCGTCTGCTGATAAATTCAAATTTTGATGAAGCGGCCATATATTTTTCGACATGTAAATCATGTCTTTAAAAGACCAACAAGTAAAACGTTTAAAGAGTATGAGTGACTCGTCGAAATATTCCTGAAGAAGAACAAGTTCAAATTTTGTATTTAATCTTTCCATATAAGATTTAATAAAACTGCCGTTTCGTATCTGGCTGACTGGCAAGCCCAAGTCTATTGACATCTTATTGTTTGTAACGGAATAATGTGGATTGCTTGGTTCAAATTTCCATGGAGATTTCAAGTAATCTGACATTGGATTCATTAAACTTTGATTAAGAATTTTAGCAAAGTAACCTTGTTGCGTATATCCATAATAATTTACTGTTGAAATAAGTTGTTTAAGAGGTTCCCTGATAATTGTAAATAAAAAAGTATCATTTGGAAAGGTATTTTGAAATGCGCCCTCGTTGTAGACCACATGGTTGCATAGTAAGTCGTATTCATCCTCTTCTCTTTTTGGAATGATATTTTCATAGGATATTGTTTCTCCTGGTGTTCCGATGTAGTTAAATCTGTATTGGTCTATCTTCTTCAAAGGCATAACGAACGTCAAGTTACGGAAATAACCGAAACGCTGCATGATACTCATGATAGTCGAACTTGCTGTTTTGTGCGTTTTTAAAAAAGCAACATGAGTCATTGGACTCGAACAAACATTTTTTGTTGCTGTCTGCTTGGTATGCATATCATGTGTTACGTCATGCCGTTCTAGATTGAAAATGCGTTCCTTAATTTGAGTTTTATTTATTGATTCATTCAACTTTGCGATTCTTTTCGATTTTGCATCTAAATTTAGATTAGTCAAATGAATGCCCTCTTTATGACTTCGTAGTTGCTTTTCAACAGCTTCAGAGTACTCGACCATTTGTTGTCCCATGTCATAAGATATTCGGCGCTCCAATACATCTCGTCTATAATCAAAATTGTTAGTGCGAGATGTGTATTGTATGACCACAATTAAGGAACCCAGAAAAAAACAACAAATAATCAGTCTGAAAAAAATAAAATAAAATAAAAAATAACATTGGTTAACAGCTTCATGAAATTTCAAACAAAAGGAAAGGGCATCAAATTTTATCAAGGATGTTCGCTTGTCATGTTTTAGAATTTTTGTCAGATTTTCGGAATCCTCTAGTTTTCTCCATTTGGATGCCTCAAAAAAATTGCCCATTGACCCTCATTTTTCTTTTTACAAATCTTTAATTAACTAAAAGCCATCTGTAAAAGTCTTATAAAGCTTTTGTTATTTTCTAATAGATTTTGAGACCTTAAACATGTCGATGATAAAGCTACGAAAATCAAGAGAGAACATTTTCCCGACAAATATCAATGACTAATATCTCGAAAACAAGAACATTGACCTATATTATTTGTTTTGCTCTTTTGATTCCTTTATTAATCTCCTATCAATATATACTATAATGAAAAGCTTGTTATTTTGAAACAGAGTAGCGAACCATAGGCGGATCCAGGGGGGCCTACCCCCCCCCCCTTTTTCGTGGGAAAAATTTGGTTGAATATATAGGGAATCATTGAGGCATGACTGGAGCGGGCCCCCCTTAGTAAAAGTTCTGGATCCGCCACTGCGAACTTCTTTAAGACTGTATTGTTATACACATATGTCCGTTGGTTAAAAATATTTTCTCTCCAGCTTAACAGTTAGATATATCAAGCGAATAGCAAAATGTATTTACAGGCGGCAAATTTCACACCTTTTTTTTACATCTAGTGTATATACATTGTTGTATCTCGTAATCTCTTTTAGCAGTTTTGTATTCTCTCACTGGAATGCTGTAGTCATTTTCTGGGGTTATTTTTCTTTCCGCGAAGCCGTATTTTTAATGACGCCGTAATGTGTGCAGATATTCTATAATTCCGATCCTGTATATAAGAAGATAACAGAAAAAATTGTTCTAACATATAAATCATCCAAATTATCAATTTAAAATACAGAAATAATTTTTTTAATGAAAATTTGAAAAATGAATAACTATCAATTTTCGAGATATTTTATGAAAATTTTATCCGTCATTGAACTTAAAATATATATTTATTACTTATTATAATAAATAATCTTACCGGACTTGCATTGTTGACGTTTTCATCCTTCATACAACAAAACAGGAAAGTTCTCCCTTATCAGAGTTGTATAAGCAGGTGGGTGGGTGATAGATCTCTGATAATTGTTGATAATTCGTTGGTTATCCTTGTCCTTCGGATCCTTCCTTTTTTCTGTACTGAAGACACCAATACCTGAATGGCGAATTATATAATAGACCACTGAACATCTCATATATACTTGTCAACAAAAGAAACGATACAAGCCACTCTGATTTTCATATATTATGAAATTAGAGACACTGTACCAAGGTAATTAATTGCACGATTGATATAATATTTACAGAGAGGGATTTTCTTATCGAACAATATAACGCGGAAAAAAATAGCGAAATTTTGTTATTTCAAAAATCAATATCAGAAGAATATCTTCAAGTTAAAACTGTTAATTTTAACATGGTTTGCTTAAAATTTGGAATCCCTTCGCATATATTTACTTACTTAATTTTCATCCTAGAAATTAAGTGCTGACTAAATGTCATCATTTTCCCCAAAAGTAATTTGACCCCTGTGTCCAATAACACGATATATTTTAACTTTCCAATTTGGTCATATTCATTTAATTATATGTTTTTGCTTAACAAATGAATGTTTTTCGTTTGATGATTTAACAAATGTTCCAATTTATCACATTTTATAATAAATTTGAGATCTAACGTGTGTATCTTTTCTTATGCTCACTAGTATAGTAGGTCATATAGTGTATTTCCATTATAAATCAAGTATGATTTCTTCACAAGGAGTTAATCTGGATTTGGGGTCCATTATTTATTTGGTCTTTTATTTCAATTCTCTATTCTTTATATTGTAACACTACATTATTATCTTTGTTTTATTGGTGTGTTTTCTTTCTTTTTCTTTTTCTTTTTTTTTTTTTTATTTTATTCGCCCTCTATTCTGTGCCTTTTGTGTGTTATTCTATATTCTGTATACCCCATCCAGACCCTCCTAAACATTATTCTGAATGTTTTTTTTTGTGTTGGCAAATGAATTCAACTATAAATAAAGCATAAATAACGGAGCTTTATAAATCATATATATTTTGTGCTAAATATAAACTGGGACCAATTGGAGATTTCATGTATACGTCTCAGTTATAAATCAAGTTACATTTCTTTAGAAGGATTAACTAAACTATCTCCATATTGAATCATTCTTTTCTTGATGAATGAAGCAAAACTGTATATTAAATATAACATGCTGGTTTTTATAATGTACAAGTTAATATGGAAAGCTTTACATACTTATTTTTAATAATATCAATGAAAAGAGACAGTAATCTGTTGTATTTGAATCAATTATGCATAAAAGCAAATCTGAGATGCAACTGAAAGAAAAATAAATGTTCAACAGTATTTGAACCAGAAAATACAGTATAGATCCAAAACTGAAAAGCACAAATAGTTATTTAAAATAGTGTACGAGAGTTCCATGCATGTGGCTTTTTTTTTTTTTTTAGATATGACATCGGACTCGGACTTCTTTTAAACTTAATTTTACTGTGCATGTTGCTGTGTGTTTCTATATTCTAGATTGGCTATAGAGGTATAGGGGAAGGATTGTCTACTCTTTATTCGGGTTGTTGTTTCTTTGAAATATTCCCCATTTCCATGCCACTATCAAATTTATCTCACAAAACATGTTTAACATCGCCGCATTTTTGAGCCTGTCCCAAGTCAGGAGCCTTTGGCCTTTGGTAGTCGAATATGACGTCCATTTTCACTGAACTAGTACACATTTTTATTTAGGGTCAGCTGAGTCCCACCTCCGGGTGCAGGATTTTCTCACTGCGTTGAAGACCCATTAGTGGCAGTCGACTGTTATCTGCTCTTTGGTCGGTTTGTTGTTTCTTTGAAACTCGCCATTTCCATTCTCAATTTTAATGCATATTGTGCTTCAATGTTACAAGTCAAAGGACTAAGTCAAACTTGAGTGAGCGACAGTTAATTGCGGATAGTGTTCGCGTTCAAACTCGTTTCATAGGAATACGTCGTAAAGTTGACGACTTAAATAGTTTGGTATTTTGATTACGTGTATCAGGAATAAAGGCAACAGTATTATACCGCTGTCCAATAGTCATAAATCGATTAAGCGAAAACAAATCGGGGTCACAAACCAAAACCCACTGAAACAGATCAACTATAAGATTAAAAAAACGGAACAACAGAACACTGAGCTGCTACAAAATTAACGCCAACATTCATACATAGAAACGAACTGTTTGATAACAAGTGCCTTATTCTTAACATGGTACAGGCATAACCCTCATTACGTATGCTAGAGTATAGAGGTTAAACGTTAGGAGGCAACATGCATCATTAACAACACGTAGAAATAACAAAAAAAAACAACTTCAAAAATAGACATCATTCAATAAGGCCGTTGGGTAAACTAGTTTAAATATCCCATTCGAGCGACGGATCAGGGGTGTGTTCCGGGGGTTGAAACCCACTATTTTACGATCAATGGATATAAACGTGAACATATAGTTGGAACACCCACCCACCCGTTTATCCTGGGTTAGATACACCACCCTCCCTTTGTAAATGGCTGGATCCGCCCAGCAGCCCCTCTCCATATTTTTAATTTCAATCATCATAGTAACAAATGTACACGAACATGCACGAAGGTCAAACAAATAAAGATAGTTTCCCGCACTTATCCTAAATGTACACTCAATTTTCTCTTTAATCTTACACAATTTATGAATCTTTTAGGGTAATTCAAGACATTTTTGGTAATTCACAACATTGTTAAAAATAAAACCATGTCCCTATATACAGTCTATGCACATGTCTTTCTTAAGTAAATTATTTTACATAAATACGTACCTTATTTATAATTTTCTGCCATATAGCAAGAAACAAGTGTAACTACCTTCTTAATAACGATATGGTAAACCTGTAACAAAAACACAAGATATATGCACCGTATTAAAAATAAAAAAATGGTCGCAGTTTCGATGACAGCTAGCTCAAAGTAATCATTGATGTAAAAGGCTTTGTGTCGATCTAGAGAACTTTTATACCGATGCCGGCGGACAATCTTACATAAGTGAATTATCAGTATTGAGATTTCAGGAGCACATCCTTTCTTTAAATTCCCTGTTTATAAATTAAGAAATTATTATAAAAAGAATAACTAATTGTAAACATCCTCAGACATGGCTGACCTTAAGGATGTGCATATGCTAGGTTCAGGTATTTGTGACAGATGTTCGAACTCCCTGGTTTTTTCCTATGATACAGAGTAAAATAGTTTGGCCAAGAAACACCCATGTAAAATCTTTTCATGTGAGATTTCAACTAAGAATTGAATGCTCTTTTTTTGTAAATTTATTGGGGTGTAAAAGCGTTGACCGAAGTACATTTTGTATGAAGCTTCTACGCTTCATACTAAAAATGTGCGCACGGTCAAAGCTTTTACAACCCTATAAAGTTACAAAAAAAAGCAGTCAATACTTATAATTACATTTTTACCTATAGGATCATGAAAACACGCCTTTTATCAAGTTTTTATTTCATTTACCTGTGCACTTTATTGTGGGACCTCGTGTCATCATGAATGAAAAGTTGCATTGTGGAATGCAATTGATTAAGGAATATCACGAGATTGCTAGTTAGCCAATCAGAATAACGTATTATAATGAAACATGATACATCGATGTAATTATTACCTCATTTAACAGGTCATTTCTCAAAATTTAATTGACTCAAGATTTCTTTTCAGTTTCGATATGGGACCAAATAATACCAATGCATAATATATATAGGGTGAAGGTCCGAGTCAGCATTTTCCCCGCCATTTTATCGAGATGAAATATCTCAAAAAAAATATACATAACCTATTGATATTTTAAGCATATTAATTATGCTCAAGATTCTGAAATATAGTTTTGAATTAATATTCTTTTTATTTCACCTAAGTACATCCTAGACATCCTATTTATATGTCCTGTTTGGTAAAAAAAAAAAAAGTTCTTTGAACTGTTTCTGTTCATTTGTATCAACTTTCTATTATTAAAGTTCCGGATGAAGGTAAATCTAGAAAAGCGTTCATACGCATGAAATTACCTAAGACTGTTATTTGCATATTTTTTAGCGGTTAGTTGATGTCCATCATATATTTTGTTTTTCGTAAAAAAAAATAAACATAGATCAAAATAATAAGTTGGATTTCTTATTTCAAATATATGACATTTTGTCATATTATATATTAAACAGCTTTCTGTGCCATGTAGGTTTTGCTTATTGTTGTTTAGTGTACATATCGATTTCTGTTCGATTTATTTCTATATTATACATGTAAGGTTGAGTCACACTGATAAAAAGATACAAAGTGGATGTAAGCAGTTATAGTCAACTATATGGCCTTCAACGATGAGCAAAAAAATCCCGGACAAAAAAAACTGAGAACACAGAAATTCAAATTGAAAAACACAACCAGGGCTTGGTTTGATTTAGTCCAAATAATTATGACGTCTTGAAAGGCTATTATATTTTTTTTCTTTGACGCCTTACTTCGAAGTAAGAAAAAAATATAATAGCCTTTCAAGACGTCATAATTATTTGGACTAGGTTTGATTTAAAACTTTTAGTTTGTGTACAATGGCACTAGTTGAGTCCGGATTTTAAGACGTCATAATTATTTGGACTAGGTTTGATTTAAAACTTTTAGTTTGTGTACAATGTCACTAGTTGAGTCCGGATTTTACAAACAAACAGTTGAGTAAACATATACGCTATAAGTTGGTCTCAAGTGAATGGTTGTCTCATTGGTTATCATAACACTATATACTTATTAACTGCTTTTGATGAGGTTGATAATATACATTTACTTCCCATGCCTGAGGGAGATATGAATATTTGTTCACCAAGGAATATTCATATTTCACGAAGGCTCTGCCCGAGGGAAATATGATTTTTCGAGGGTGAACAAATCTTCATATCTCCCGAGGCCAAGGGAAATGAATGGTTGTTGGCTGCCTAAGTTCAAATTTAGGACAATACTTTTTCATTTACTTTTGCAGGATTCCTTTATAACAAAAAAAAAATATATATATATTTAAAACAATGAATGAGTTTTGTGTCAGTCATTTAAAGCAGTTAAGGTTGTGCAAAGACAGTACAAGATTTCCTTACCTTGTTTTTAGTTAAGTCAAATATTTCACCGACTTAAAGAGAATTGTTAATCCAGTCAAATATTCACAGCTGAACTCGTTTTTTTTTTTCAAATGTGTGTACATTGTGTCCAGATGCCAGTTGACATCGATGTGTAAGACCAAAAAACTACAATGTCAAAAAATGTGTTTCGTTTGAAATTTAGTTCCAGTGGGGATTCCTAAGGGGTGATAGAACGTTAGACTTGTGGTTTTTTTTTTTAACTTTGAGATACGTATAAGTTATCTTTTATTTAGTGTATATAATATTTGTTTATCTGTGAAAAATAAGAAAAATAACACTATTAACAGACAATCTCGCATAACTTATAAACGTCGATCAACGGCGTTACGTAATTGTTTAAAGACGGACAATTTAACATGTTTAAGTATTATTTTCTTTAATAAGAAGAACCATGATCAACCATATGCTTTAAAAAATCATAAGGACATCTGTTTCTGACCTTAATGGCAATTTAAAAACAGACAAAAGAAAAAATTCCAAATTGGCGCCAAATTATTTTTTCCGCGAAATTAACGCAATTTCAGAATGGCGGGTTTTAATATCAGTCCCATTGTTGTCTTAAGAAAGTAGCAATAACGGTCGTTTCTAAGGGCCTGCCAGGGCCGTAACTACCTATGAGGCAGGGAGTTGCCTCCCCTGAATTTTCTACACCAAATTTTATATATACACAAAGAACTTGAATTTATATTATAAACAACACCAGTTTACAGTTTTAACAGTTTTATCATGATACATGATATATGTCAGATTTCCGGGTTTTGAGCGATAGTGAAACGTTTCAGTATTTGGATTTTTTTCGTGTGGCCGTCCGTCTGATTTTCAGTAATCGTACGAGAACATAAATATGAAACTTTGCTTTCGACAATTTTGAATAAAACTTAACTGTTCACATTTATTTAGGGGCTCAATTAAGCAGAGGAAGTTCCCTTTGTATTGTGAATCTTAAATGGTATCGGAAATTCCTTACCGGCTGAATCCAAGCTGTTGGATCATTTTTTTAACGTTTCCCGATTGTACGAGAACATTATGGTCAATGTCTAAGTTGTTAAACACTCCCATTTGTTGTAGCAGGGACTTTCTTTATTAAGTATATACTAGTATATTAATTCCCTGCTTGTAGTTATATTCATGTCTGTTTGGTTTTCAACAATATTGAAATTCAAGGTCCTCGATAAAAAAAATATATCTTGCGTTCTATGATCTTGCTTTATATGGTTTTTTTTAACTTACCAGTTTGATTTCTAACAAATATATCTTTAAATACAGATAATAATTGTTTGCATAAAAAATGATTCCAGGATCCTTTCTTAAAGAAAGGAAATTGAAGGAAAACGGGTCATTTTAAGCCACTGATTTTATTGAAATTTTTTTTTAAAAATCAGCAGTCACAATGTATCTAACGGTCTCACTAATTAGCGACAACAAGAATTTTAGCGACAACAAGCGTCAACAAGCGACAAGAAGCGACAACAAGAATTATTTTAGCGACAACAAGCGACAAGAAACTATTTAGTATTTAATGTTTTTAATAATTTTTAATAATTATAGGTCAAAGTACGGCCTACAAGACAGAGCAAGACGGAGTCTTGACTCACCCCGAACAACAATATCAGCTTGTTTTTGCATTAAAAATTACTTCCAGGTTCAAGCAATACTGATGTTTCTTAAAGTAAGAAAATCATTTTTAACCATTTTACTGAGAGAAAAAAAAAAATTGGCGGGGGGCTGCGCCCCCAACCCCCTCTCTTGCGGGCCTCAGTCGGCGGCCCCCGAACCCCTGCCTCCCCTGAATTCGAACCCTAGTTACGGCCCTGCCTGCTTTCCGACTGCTTAGGTTGGTCCCCTCCGTAAAACATTCAGTATGCCTTCGGAATATACAAATATTAACGGTCGGTATGAGCTAATGATGGCCTTGAACTTGAACGTTTTGGTTCCCGGTTTGACGACGTCCACATACGGTACCAGTTGAAATGGCGTTAAACGTCAGTATACCAGACTCTTGGTCTGAAGGTATTATTGTACCAATATATAAATGTAAAGGAGACCCTGCAAATCCTGATAATTATAGGGGCATTACGGTTCTTAGCTGTTTTGGTAAATTATTCACATGTGTGCTGAATAATAGGCTTAATTGTTATTTAGATAATTTTAACGTTCTCTGCGAAGAACAAGCAGGCTTTAGAAAGCATTATGGTACTACTGATTACATTTTTAATATGAACTGTCTGATTGATCTTTACTTACGATGTAACAAACCTTTATTTTGTGCTTTTGTTGACTACCGGAAAGCCTTTGACTCGGTGGATAGATGTGCATTATGGCACAAGTTAATACAACAATGTATTGATGGTAAAATGTTTAAAGTAATTCACAGTATGTATAAAAATGCCAAATCTTGTGTACGATTAGGTTGTAACACCTCAAGTTTCTTTTTTAGCAATGTTGGCGTACGTCAAGGAGAAAATTTGTCTCCTGTACTATTTTCTTTGTTTTTAAATGATCTAGTTGAATTTTTGTCACATTCTTATGAAGGTCTGTCAAATGTTTACAATGCTGCTCATATTTTTCTTGATAATGATGAAATTGCTGTATATTTTAGATTGTATCTATTACTTTATGCTGATGACACTGTAATTTTAGCAGAGTCCGAATCTGAATTGCAAGCTGCCTTGAATGCCATATATTTGTATTGCAAATGTTGGAAATTAGAAGTAAATGTTGCTAAGACTAAGATTGTAATTTTTAGAAAACGTACTTTTGAACTGAATAATTACCTTGCATTCACTTATGATGGTCAAATTATAGATATTGTTGGTGATTTTACATATCTTGGAATAATTTTTGCTTCAAATGGTTCATTTTGTAAAAATAAAGAAAGATTAGTTTGCCAAGCTAGAAAGGCTATGTTTAGTATAATGAAAAAAAGTAGAAAACTAAATTTACCTATTGATATACAGCTTGAGATGTTTGATGTAATGGTTTTACCTATATTAATGTATGGTTGTGAGATTTGGGGTTTTACTAATAACAGTATACTAGAATCATTTTGTCTGCAATTTTATAAATATATACTAAGTCTGAAGAAATGTACACCAAATTGTATCATGTATGGTGAACTAGGAAGATTTCCTATTGATATTTTTATCAAAAGTAGAATGGTTGCATTCTGGAAAAGAATTATTTGTAATAAGCAAGATAAAATTGCTGCTACTTTGTACAAGTTATTATATAACATGCATATCAAGAAATTTTTCCATTCTAAATGGATTGTTTGTATTGAAAAAACCCTTAATAATTGTGGTCTCTCAGAGTACTGGCTGTCACAGAGTGTACCAAAAAATGTAGTCATATCAAATCTAGTCAAACAATGTCTTTGTGATCAGTTCAAACAAACATGGGTTACTACTGTTTATGATTCAGCTAAATGTTTAAATTATAGAATTTTCAAAACAATTCATAATTTTGAAAGATATATTGTTGATCTACCATATGATCTTCGAAAGGCATATTGTAATTTTAGATGTATGAACCATAAATTGCCAATAGAACAAGGTCGTTTTTGGGGTGTTGAACGTGATGATCGCATTTGCGATTTATGCAATTTATGTGAAATTGGTGATGAATTTCATTATCTATTTAAATGTACTTTTTTTTCGAATGAAAGAAAAAGGCTTTTGCCCTGTAATGTGTACAAAAAGCCAAATGCTATAAAGTATTGTGAACTTTTTTGTTCTGATGACTACAATTTAATTGTCAAACTTGCCAAATTTTGTAAAATTGTCCTGTCTGTTATAAATTAGATTTGCCTTCCACTGCAAATCCCTTAAATCATGTACTTTATGTATACCATTGAATATGTAACCATGTCATTCTATTATCTCATTATTTTGTATATATGTTATTGTTTGTTATTACTGTTTATATTCACATACCCCTGATGGGGTCTTTGAGAAATAAAAGTTTCAAAGTTTCAAGTTTCAAGTTTCAGACTGAAGTAATTTCTTGATCATTTCGGGGAAACATCCCAAACTCATTAATTCTTGATTTTATAATAGGGGGAAACATAATTATATTAAAGATCATTAAAGCAAAGGCTTTTAATCGGGCATCGGCAAAATAGCAAATATGATATTTGATCAGCTCTGATTAATATAATTCAGCTATTTCTATAGAAATCTATTGCATCATCATAAATTTGATAAAAAAGATATATACACAATATGACATAGACGATCGCATAGCTAAAAAAACTTGATTGCTTTTGAAATAATAGCTAGTTATTTGAATTGCATACCATATCTTTAAATAAAATAGGTTCAACTTGGCTTCCGCTTACCAGGGACTTGCTATTCTAACGGGACTTGTCTCTATTATTTTTAATTAATTTTATTATTATCATGTATACATAAAATGTTCATCTGCTAACTTATAGTCTATTTTTCCAGCGCCGGTAAAATATCCATTCCTATAGAAATAGGCTATTTTACCAGTTTGAATTAAGATATTTCACACAGTGCCGGCAATATAGTAACTGCCTTTTATTTTACAACAAAGAAAATTAATATAGATTACATGTCGACTGCTTTCCTCATTCAATAATTCACGTGAAATGTACGAGCTTATCATAGATAGCCGATATAGCGACGATACAATTTATAGGTCAACAAATGAGGGGGGTTAACTTAAAAGGGTCCTGATCCCGAAACCCAGACTTAAAAACACGAAATCCCGAGGTCCCGAATTTAAATAAATTAAAATCCCGACATCCCGAAATTCGTAGAAAGAAATCCCCGGGGATCCCGAAATCCTGAGCTAAAAAAATACGATCGATAAGGCCTCCTATCCCTTCCTCATAAATCTCATAAATGATGAATAAAAACTTTATTGGTGGTACACCATCAGGCTGTTGTTTGATATGTATACATGAGTGGGGGGCTAAATCGCTGTTATTTTAAAAATCTCTCCCTTTAAGCAACGACACATTCCAAGCCCCCCCCCCCCTCCATTTCCATTTTGTTTAATCCCACATCCCTACTTTTATCTATCCCTGTCCGGTAAACATAAAAACAGCTTTGCTATAATTATGCCCTGACCATGGCCTTTTAGGGATTATTTTTTTTATTCATATTTTTACAGAAGTGAAATGTCAAAATAGATCCATGTCTGTTCCTAGTAATAAGATAAGTAAAAAATCTATGTCCTCCTTTTAACTGGTGTATTGAAGGTTTTTTTTCAGTTATGAAGCCTATTCTTGTTTTGAAGCATCCCACCTGGACAATTATAAAGTACATGCAATTCTTTCAACTTCCAAACTTTTTTTAAAGTGCTTTATTTTTTTTGTATGCTATAAATATAAATCAACAAACACTTACAGTAATGACACGAGCGCATGATACGCCCGTCACATTTTCACAGAATAAATTACTTCTCAATGTCATATTTGAAATTTATGAAAATCAAACAGGAGATTACATTAATAGATATAAACAATTCACCAAAATTTCATAATATTTGCTGACGCATTGTTCAGTTATTGTCCGAAAACTGGAAAATCCCACCTTTTTTATATTTAATAAAACCCCATAACTCAGAAATGTAAAATCTAAAATTTATAAAATTATAAACATCAACATATATAAACGTTTCACTAAAGTTTCTAGTCCGAGATTGCTCTGACATCCAACAGCTGTTTTGCCAGACAAGCTTGGGTTGTGGGAACACGTCTTGCAGAGTAATCTCGGACTACAAAGATTCACGAGAACGGCTGAAAGCATTTTTTAGTTTTTCTCAGAATCTAGAGAAATTCCTTTTTCTGACAAATATATGACTTTGTAACACTAACTCAGAAACGTGAAATCTAAAATTTATAAAAATCAAAAGGGAGCTCTTGTCAATAGATATAAACAATTCACCAAAATTTTGCATGTTGGTGAAAGCATTCTTTTTAATGAAAAAAAAAAAACTCAACTCGGAAACGTAAAATCTTTATCAAATAAAACAAAATGGAGCTCACGTCAATAGAAATAAACAAAGTTTTATGCAAATTGGTAAATGGGTTTTAAAGTTATTGTCCAACATGTTGACGGACGGACAGACAGGCAACTGTATACCACAATATGTTCCGTAAACGGGCATATATAAATTATCTTGATTCTTAATGTCTTTTCTGTTGCCATCTTAACTAGTTGAAAAGATATAAACTTAAGGTGAAGCTATATCTTAATACAGGAAATAAAATACTATATTATAGTACCCGCCCTAGAACAATTACCCTCAAACTCAATCCCAGCCTTCTCTCTGTACATGTAGTACAAGTTTAGATAGATATTCTTAAACACAAGTAAATGTCTGGAAACTACACCCAGATGCTCCGCAGGGCGCAGCTTTATACGACCGCAGAGGTTGATAGGCATGTGGAAATTGCAAGGAACCAATATACCAAATAGTTAACATATTACTCATAATCATGGAAATTCACACAACAAAAATTGAAATGAGGCAGACGTCATATCTTGATCTTGAACCCTGAAGACTGAACAATATGTGATAAAACGTTCAAGCTTGATACAGCTTCAAATGTATTTCGATTGTGATTAAAATTTGACACAGTAAAGGTTTCCGAAACCGAATGAATGTGGTCTATGTATGTAAAAAAAATAAAATTAGACATATACCTACATTTGCATTAGGGTCCAGTATCCAAAATCTAAATGTTTGGGTAGATTTAGCATTTTAAACCACCAACAAAACATATATATCTTTAACTAATTTTTGACCTTAATATGAGCCAATTTGAAAACCATGACAGACCAAAAATCAAAATTCCAAGTACACTGTTAGATCCAGCATATCAAAGAAACTAACAAAATACAATTTATGTTGAAACCAAAACCAAACTATATTTTGGACCTAAAAATACTTTTATCATTTCGGGGCCTTTTATAACTGACAATGCAGTATGGGCATTATTCATTGTTGAAGGCTGTACAGTAACCAATAGTTGTTGATTTCTGTGATTTCCCTTCTGGAGAGTTGTCTCATCGGCATTTATACCACATCATCTTTTTTACATTCAATGTGGACGAAATTCCAAAAGGACTCAAAAAGTTTCATTTTGGAACTTTTGAACCTTAATATGGACCAATTTTAAAAATTAAGACACAAAATGAAAATTCTGAACACACAGTTATATCCAGCATATCAACCAAACTAACAAATTCAATATTTGTTGTAATCAAACAAAATTAAAATTAGCTCAATATGGACCAAATTCAAAAAGGACTAAACAAGAATGTGTCCCCAGTACATGGATGCCCCACTCGCACTATCATTTTCCATGTTCAGTGTACCATGAAATTGGGATCAGAACTCTAATTTGACATTAAAATTAGAAAGATCATATCATATGGAACATATAAACTAAGTTTCAGGTTGATTGGACTTCCAACTTCATCAAAAACTACCTTGACCAAAAACTTTAACCTGAAACTGGACAGACGAACAAACAAACGAACGCACAGACCAGAAAACATAATGCCCCTCTACTATCGGAGGTGGGGCATACAAATTAGAAATAGTGTGTACACTGTTAGTTTTGGCTAATCAAAGAGACTAAATAATATTTTTTTTAATGAATTCAAACAGGTTTTTTTTATTTTGGACCCTTAACATTTTCATTATCACTGAACTAGTATATATTTGTTTAGGGGCCAGTTGAAGGACGCCTCCGGGTGAGGGAATTTCTCGCTACATTAGACATGTTGGTGACCTTCTGCTGTTGTTTTTTTCTATGGTCAGGTTGTTGTCTCTTTGGCACATTCCCCATTTCCATTCTCAATTTTATTTAGACCTCAATGTTGACCAATATAAAAACGAACCCAAAAATCCAAAATAGCATAGAAAAGGACCCCACAATTTTAAGACTTTGAATTAAACCCCATTGAAACAATACCCTTTGTATAAATTGCTTAATTCTTCAAATACATTCTATGTTTGCCCAAACAAACAAGAGACTACTATATTGGACTAATGTCAACAACAGGGCACTATTAATCAATATTTTCTGTCACATAAACATTATAGAAGATGTACAATCAATTTATGAAATAATAAGTTGTAGAAAAGTAGAGACAATAACCTCTTTTTGGGCAGCAATAAACTGAGTAAATAAATATAGATTTTAATTCTTAAATTCATTATTAGAAATACATTTATGGAACACAACCAGATCTTTTATACGAAAAAAAAACCATAATTTTATCCCAGTGTTTCAGTTCATATTTTGACAAAATCCATCCATATATCTGCAAATAACAACCAGATGCTCCGCAGGGCGCAGCTATATACGACGGCAGAGGTTGAACCCTGAACAGTTGGGGCAAGTATGGACACAACATTTAAGCTGGATTCAGCTCTAAATTGGGATTGTGATTAAATAGTTGACACAGCATGCCATAGGTTTCTGACACAGAATGAATGTGGTCTAATGAACTTAAAATATTTTTTTTGCCTTTGAGCAATTCACTATGCTGTTGAATATTAATCCTCTCAAAAAAATATTTGAAGAAATTTTCTTTTTATTTATGAAATCTGAAATGAGAAAAATTTAACCCCCCCCCCCCCCCCCCCCCCATTTTTTTTTCACATCCCCTTTTCCCTTTTTCCAAAACTGATCTCAATTCAAATTCCTAATGGAGTTTGCAACAATAACTACTCATTTAAATACATCATAAAATATTAAAATGTAAAATAAAGTGCTTGTTATCACTAAATGGTAAAGATTGTTTTAATTTATCAGTTGGTAGTAAAAGTGAATATACATTGTATATTGTATAAAACAATGATTTAAGTTGATTCAACTACTATTCTGGACAAAGAAAGATAACTCCAATTGAAAATTTCTTGCTATTGCACAATATTGTGCAATTAGATATTTCTTGCTATTGCGCAATACTGTGCAATTGAAAATATTTGCTATTGCACAATACTGCATATATCAAAAAAGCCCAAGAATTCAATTTTTGTTAAAATCAAACTTAGTTTAATTTTGGACCCTTTGGACTTTAATGTAGACCAATTTGAAAACGGGACCAAAAATTAAGAATCTACATACACAGTTAGATTTGGCATATCAAAGAACCCCAATTATTCAATTTTTGATGAAATCAAACAAAGTTTAATTTTGGACCCCGATTTGGACCAACTTGAAAACTGGGCCAATAATAAAAAATCTAAGTACATTTTTAGATTCAGCATAACAAAGAACCCCAAGGATTCAATTTTTGTTAAAATCAAACTAAGTTTAATTTTGGACCCTTTGGACCTTAATGTATACCAATTTGAAAACGGGACAAAAAATTAAAAATCTACATACACAGTTAGATTCGGCATATCAAAGAACCCCAATTATTCAATTTTTGATGAAATCAAATTAAGTTCAATTTAGGACCCTTTGGGTCCCTAATTCCTAAACTGTTGGGACCAAACCTCCCAAAATCAAACCCAACCTTCCTTTTATGGTCATAAACCTTGTGTTTAAATTTCATAGATTTCTATTTACTAATACTAAAGTTATGGTGCGAAAACCAGAATAATGCTTATTTGGGCCCCTTTTTGGCCCCTAATTCCTAAACTGTTCGGACCAAAACTCCCAAAATCAATCCCAACCTTCCTTTTGTGTTCATATACCTTGTGTTTAAATTTCATTGATTTCTATTTACTTATACTAAAGTTATTGTACGATAACCAAGAGTAATGCTTATTTGGGCCCTTTTTTTGCCCCTAATTCCTAAACTGTTGGAACCAAAACTCCCAAAATCGATCACAACCTTCTTTTTGTGGTCATAAACCTTGTGTCAAAATTTCATAGATTTCAATTTACTGAAACTAAAGTTATAGTGCGAAAACCAAGAAAATGCTTATTTGAGCCCTTTTTGACCCCTAATTCCTAAAATGTTGGGAACAAAACTCCCAAAATCAATCCCAACCTTCCTTTTGTGGTCATAAACCTTGTGTTAAAATTTCTATTCACTTTAACTAAAGTTAGAGTGCGAAAACTAAAAGTATTCGGACGACGACGCCAACGTGATAGCAATATACGACGAAAAATTAAAATTTTTGCGGTCGTATAAAAATTTTGCACAAATTCTTACACCTCAAATTGTATTGTCTGACTTCACGTTACTCTTTAGTTCATTACTTCACATCTTGGTAGTTTTAAACCATCAGTTCACTTGTTTATCATTGTTCCTGAAAGAAAAAAGTAAATATTATTGTACATATATACATGTTATTGTACAATGTATGTAAAACAAAACATTATGCATACATCATGTCCATTAATGTGGCATGGAAAAAAATCCCCTTCTTGTTTTTATACATTTTGTATATATATATATCTCTTCTTGTTATATGTCATGGTATTTTCTGATATTTTTAATGCAGCAATTAAAAAAATGCTGACTTGTGATTTATCATTTGGCAGAGGTAAAATTTCATATTTCTGACTTGTGATTAAGCTAATAAACACTGATGATGAGTTAAGATACTTGCAAGTGAATAATTCAACCTCATTGAATCCCTATGCATGTGATCTTCAATTAAACCCTTAGCTAGAAATGGATTATGTATGGTTGATGTGTGTTAGGCTATTAATCAGTTATTAGAAAAGAATGTCAACATTGAAAGTGAAATAAAGGTAAATCATTAGATTGACTGATTCGATCCACAAAAAAAATCTTTCTTATACAGGTAAAATCGAAAACTAGCTTTTTTTAACCTTACAAGTTTATACATGTATATAAATACTTGTACATACTTGTATATATCAGTTAGACTGAAATGGGTGATCTTAAATCACTGATTCAAGTAACATTTTGTCCAGAAATGTTGGAAGTAAGAGTTGTCTTTCTTTAATAATCACCAATTTTAAAAGTACTAGTAATATAAATAAAACACTAGACTAAGTGATTTAATTTTATTGTACTTTAGATATACTGTACAATTTTTATGAATCAGGGACTAATTATGTTCATATATGAAATCCCATTTAGTTTATTCAAAATCACCTCAGTAAATAGTTTCTGGTGTTTTCTTTCATTATCAGGTATGGAATGTCAGACCTTTTTACTAGGGTCATCCCTCTGACATACATGCAAGAAAGCTAGTCCTACTGTACCTAGGCCCTCTCGTGTCAAATACTGGTAGACCATTTCTGAAAGACAATTCAACTATAAACATTGATTTCAAAAATTCGGATAACACAAATTCAAAGTGAGGTCAATAAATAGTCTTTTACATGTTTTAATCAAAACAAGTTTTAGATCTATAGAATATAAACAAATTTCAAGACCTGCTTTCTTTCAAATTCCCTCATGAGATTTGTTGACCTGAATTTTCATACTATATTATATAAACAATGATATTTAAAACAGATATTCAAATGATTTAAAAGGATGTTTAAGCTTAAACAATATAGTTAGTACTGTTAGATTAAAACACTTTGTTAGAGGAGGATGACCATTATCAGGATTCTCACTACAGATTTTTTTTTTTACATGACGAGTCAAGCAGTGAAAAGATGAAATTTTCTTGATACACTTTACATATGCAAGCTCACAAAATTTTGAAAAGTTTGCAAGTACAATGTACATGATGTATGAATATTACTGAAACATACATGATCATCATCTGATGATCATCTTTGTAAAATTACAAAGGTAAAAAAAAATAAACGAGCAAACTAACGGCCTAATTCATGTTCAAATAATGAACGAAAAATATATTAATCACAGCAACATGTATGTTCTTTTTGTTTTAAAGATAGGATTGTATCGGTTCGTGGATTCATTTCGATACGTTTCACATAACATGAACAAACGAACTTCAAATGTCTCAAGTATTGCATAAAACTAGAACAATCAATCAGAACTAAGTCAAGATCAAATCCTACGTATTGATATGATTTGGAACTCGGTCAATCTCATTCAGATAAGATTTGGGGTTTTTTCTCAATGCTAAATTATTTGTATTACCTTTGATTGAGAAATGTTCTATAATTCTATCTTTTCAACATGTAATTAATATCTATGGTCTTATTTTCGCTGTGAGATCAACAAAATTTACTATTTGAATTCTAAAAAATAAAACGTTCAAGTCTTGAAATAATCTTTTTATCTCACATTTTAGTCGGACACATATATACTGGCATGTACTAAATTGTTGCTGAAAAGGTATTTTTTACTCTTTATATGTTTGTCTACTATTCAAGGTCAAGCAATAAGTTTAACATGTTTATATCGCATTGGACCATTGAAAGATCAATAATAAACAATACAAAAGATATAAAAGTGAAGTGTTTTTCAAAATTTGTTTCTAAAGTAAGTTGTTATAATATTACGTTTTATGTTATCTAGATTTATTGATTGTTCGTTTCTTAACGTCCAGTGGCAAATATTCCCTCATGTTCAGCACGATCTTGTGTTATATTTTGATTTGTTTTTTATCGTGCTCGAATTTGCATGCAACAATTATTAAAAAATTACGCAATAAGATAATAAATGCATTAATCTAACCTGGATAAAACGAGAAAAAGAATGCAGTCCGGTGATATTAAATGGTAAATTAAACTTGTAAACTATTCGAAAAATCTGATAAAAACGGCAATCGAAATTTCACTTTTTAATTTCAATACCCATCTGGGTTTCTTTTTCAAGAACTTGAAAAAATATTGCACTCGACGTTAATCTACATCAATACATTAAAAAAAAAATTAAACTACATGTTATATTTAAATTTTTAATTTTTAGAACACAACATGTTAATAAGTAGTAGACTCTTCTTGTCAATGTTTCCTCCCAGATGGTATCCTATCCGAGTAGCCAGCACTTAGTTGTTGACAGTAATAACCATTGCTGTGGTCATAATTTCAAATGAGCTTTACAAACTAACGGATTGTTTTACATCATGAATAGATAACCTTTGTTTTGTTTGGCAAAACTTTTTGGAATTTAGGATCTCAAATGCTTTCTTTAGTTTGCATCTTTAAACTTTTTTGAATCAAGTGTAACTGATAAGACTTAAGACTGTTCTGTATCCAATTGTTTTAGTCATGCAGACTATGTTATTACCGGTAAGTTTATCATAGATGATTGATTGATTGTTGGTGTTTTAACGCCATCTCTAAATGCCTCCTTAGGGTTATTTCGTGGCGGCCAGTTTTTATTAGTAGATGAAGCAGGAGTGCCCGGAAAAAACACCCACCTTCGATAGGAAAACTGACAATCCTTGTCAATAAGGATTGAAGTCGAGTGCGCCTGCTAATACATGACAAATTGATTTAACTTTTGGATAGAATTAGAACCAAACTATTGACAATTGCAAAAAGCTATAAATGAGGAATATCAAATTTTTAGCATGGTGTTGAAACTGTTAACATTTGATACCACAAAACACTGCACACACAACAAAAGACTAAGAATTACAAACTCCAACAAAAAAACTAAAATGATCACATGTGCCCTTGAAGTGTTAGCAGATCTGACTCAAAGAGTAACCTCCGTCGTATTACTCATGTCAAGTAACAATTTGGTACAAGGTTTCATACGTTCATGTCCTAATCAAGAAATAGTGAACGAGATTATGTATTGGCAGTTCGAATCAATCTGTAGTAAAATGTATATGTGAAACAGATATGTCATGGAAGTCAACCAAATAACGATAGCTACGAAAGCCGAGAAGGCTCACCTATAATTCAGAATTCAACATTCGGAATTCAGAATTCGCAATTCAGAATTCGGAAATATTCGTTTTATAATGTTATAAACTTAGTTATTATTGTAATAATTACTATTTGTTTTCATTGTGATATGAAAATTTAATACCTGTCTTTATATCATCTACTCCTCCTTATATCAAGAAATTCTATTTATTTGTCCATGGCATAATTTATATAGGAGGTTTTGCTTTCATTTCATCTTTGTGTGTTTACTGGTTTGAAATCAACCCCTGTAATCCTATGGTTTTAACTTCCACCCTTACCACCATCCCAACATACACCACTACACTTTTATATTCCTTGTCTTTATTTACTCTCTAAAAACATGCATGTTCATCAAACCCCGAAAATATCTTATTTTGAACAAAAAGCGAAAATATGATTAGCGTTAAAATTAAATATAGAATTACATAAAACTTGGGTAGTAAAAGCTTTTTCATGATCGAAAGATGATTTCTCTGGCAAAACTTTGCAAAAAAAGTATTCTTAATTATCCGTATTGTGACATGTAAATACGGACCTCCATATAGTTTTATATCTATAATTTGGAAGGGATTATTTAAGGGGGAAAAGCAAGGCGACAAACAGGTGACACGGATTCTAGCACTTTTTTTAGCTTTGGGCTTGCTCTCTCTCAACACTATATTACATGCGTATGAGTCTAACTACAATCCCTTTTTTTTTGTCATTTGCCCTTGTATAAACGCATGTTTCTGAAGGGAATTTACTATAGTTCCGTGAAACGTTTTCTCGGAAATATGTTTGATTGTGAAAAAAAGTTCAGAGATATATTATATCCTATATTTATTTGCAATCCTCTTTCCCCTGACGCGATAAGAACGTGTACATACATTCTATCTTGCTGAGAAAGGCGATATCAATTTCCCGCGATTTTTAGTGTGGTGAAAGCAAACTTACACAATACTGAGTACATACAAAAACGCAACATAACAAGTTTGAAACTTTTATTACAGTTACTTCATTATCTACTATAATAAAAGCAACAACAAAAATAATAACCTTGGGTATTGCACATGTTTCTTAATTCAATTGGATCGATCATAATAGTTTAACGAGTGAGTGAATGAAATCTGCTTAACGTACAGAAGCAAATAAACTATATGCATATTCCTGATGTGAACATGTGAATAAATGATGAATAAACTCTGCTTTGTGTTTGTCCGATATGTTGAGCCGGAACCCAATTTCAAAGTCTTTTGATTGATCTAGCAGACAAAGGTTCGAACTTACAACATTCTGTACTCAGACAAGCATGCTAACAACGAGACCATCTAGTTTGTTTAGTATAATCATGGATGTTTGAATATTACTTCAATAATATTTTTTTATAAAGTCCTGTTATTCACATAGCTACTGATATATTTCATGGATGATAAATTGTTTCATTCTTTAGACAAAGTAATGTTCCATTTGTTGTTGCGTTTTAATTGACACTCACTATACAAACGGAAAGCAATTACCGATCATCATAGACTATCAATAACAGAACTATTAAACTCTTTGTGTATGTTTATCTTAAGCCAGCAAATTCTCAAGATTTCTTATACTGTAATCTGACAAGTAAATAATCTGTGTATTGAAGTCGGTCGCTGTTGAAAGTTAGATCTTATAATAATGATAATTACTGTATTTAAAGAATGTGACTCAATTAGCATTCACTAATCTACCTTGAGACTCTCACAAAAATAATACAGAACATATATTATAGATATTACAGTCTTTGAACATATCATGCTATATATATAAATGATTGTCTGTAGAAAAGGAAAAATAAAAACAAATTATTCATTTAATTTATTGCTCATAATTGTATATAAAGATGTCTTTTTTTTGGAACTCATAATTGATAATAAATTATCATAGTTAATATCTTTTTAAATATAACCATTATTATTTGTTCTAGTACTTTAATTTATAATTTTGCAGTTAATGACGAGTGTGTAGGGAGGCACGCGCGGGAAATGTTTATTTGTAACAATTGATTGACATACAGTAACACATGCGATGATAATTTTCATTTTCCACATCACGTATCTTGAATTTTGACTTGACTGTATTTAACTTAATAAAAAAAGAGACATATAGAAAAAGTTGGCCAAGTTTTGTAATACTGAATAATTTTGTTTTGAACATGCTCCAAATTGTCCACCTGACAGGACGGACTCACATGTACCGGCCGTCAACATATACTCAAGGGGTACACCAGATGAGTAACGGAGTTTAACGGATATGAACGGACACGAACAAATTGTTTGACGTAACAAATTGAGATGCTATCCGTTACTAATCCGTGCGCGTTATGGTGTGAGACCACCAATTAAAAGTCCCTATCTGTTCAACCAAATTTTGCAATTTTCATAGCTTTCTATATTTTTTATCTTAAGTTTAACCTCTTACAAACCAGGTATGTCCTGAATCGTACAGGTATCACATTTTTTCATGCCAATTTTCAGCATACCTTTAAAGCCATATAAGAAAGAAGAGACCTTCCGAACTGATGTACCACTAAAAATAACCCCTGGTTTTCTTGAAATCTTAAATTAGTATACTATGGAGCGCATTAATCCTCAAATTTTAATGTCAACTCATAAACAAGTAAATTTGGGCTCAAAATGGTCTTCATATATTTCTCTTTCACCAAAAGTTTCATTTCTGCAAATTTGTTGGGTAGTTTAAGTAAATAATGACATCAAATGCACTATTTTTTGTCCGAGAAGGCCTACGATCTAAATTTGAGGGAGTAATTGGTGGTGTGACACCTAAAGAGACAAAAAAATTGATTAGAAATCTTTTATTTTGCTTTATTCTTAATCCTTAGTCAATTTGTAGTTAAAAACAGCCTATCTGAGCATTATGCGACTTATATTAAAAATTTCACAGCTCAATTTAAACTGACTGTAATGCATGACTTTGATAGAAAATACTTGAAAATTTCATTTTGGGCTACAGGAACATAAACTTTCCATATCAAGATCAGTTTTTGCTGATTTTTCCTTGTTTGTTCTACTACTTTAAAGACTTTCCACAATTTTTGCAATGAATTTAGTAAAAAATCCAAGGTATTGAAGTGTCAATGAATATTGACCCCCCTTTTTTCATCTGGTGTCAGTAAAGTACTACAAATTGATCAAAAGTGCTGTCATGGTCATTTATCTGTGTTTATATTTACATCAGTTAATAAAATTTAAGATATAAAAATTTCATTTGGAATAATAAATGGTACTTTTGTGAGTGTCTGCAGTGTTTACATTAGGCTATGCTATCTGCCAAGTACATATTATGACGCAATGATATAAGGGGTAAAAATCAAATAATTTCATTAAATCTGCATGACAAAATTTGTTTGGGGGTAGTAAACAACCTATGTTTCAATGTTTAACACCACAGAATAACTTTCTGTGCATTTATAACATTATTTAGGACATTTTTTTTATATAAAAGCATATTGTCAGGGTGGGAAAAGCTAAAAATAGCACAAAATCAAGTTTTAGGCTCTAAATTTGCAATATGTGACATTTTGCCCCCAAAAAGATTGAAATGTGGCTATTATTATCTGAAATGATCAGTTGAGACAAAGAAAACCAATTGTTTTCTGATTTTGATGTTTCACCGCATTTTGCTTAAAGAGACAAAAAAGTTGATTAGAAATCTTTTATTTTGCTTTATTCTTAATCCTTAGTCAATTTGAAGTTAAAAACAGCCTATCTGAGCATTATGCGACTTATATTAAAAATTTCACAGCTCAATTTAAACTGACTGTAATGCATGACTTTGATAGAAAATACTTGAAAATTTCATTTTGGGCTACAGGAACATAAACTTTCCATATCAAGATCAGTTTTTGCTGATTTTTCCTTGTTTGTTCTACTACTTTAAAGACTTTCCACAATTTTTGCAATGAATTTAGTAAAAAATCCAAGGTATTGAAGTGTCAATGAATATTGACCCCCCTTTTTTCATCTGGTGTCAGTAAAGTACTACAAATTGATCAAAAGTGAAGTCATGGTCATTTAACTGTGTTTATTTACATCAGTTATTAAAATTTAAGATATAAAAATTTCATTTGGAATAATAAATGGTTCTTTTGTGAGTGTCTGCAGTGTTTACATTAGGCTATGCTATCTGCCAAGTACATATTATGACGCAATGATATAAGGGGTGAAAATCAAATAATTTCATTAAATCTGCATGACAAAATTTGTTTGGGGGTAGTAAACAACCTATGTTTCAATGTTTAACACCACAGAATAACTTTCTGTGCATTTATAACATTATTTAGGACATTTTTTATATAAAAGCATATTGTCATGGTGGGAAAAGCTAAAAATAGCATAAACTCAAGTTTTAAGCTCTAAATTTGCAATATTTGACATTTTGCCCCCAAAAAGATTGAAATGTGGCTATTATTATCTGAAATGATCAGTTGAGACAAAGAAAACCAATTGTTTTCTGATTTTGATGTTTCACCGCATTTTGCTTAATGAGACAAAAAAGTTGATTAGAAATCTTTTATTATGCTTTATTCTTAATCCTTAGTCAATTTGAAGTTAAAAACAGCCTATCTGAGCATTATGCGACTTATATTAAAAATTTCACAGCTCAATTTAAACTGACTGTAATGCATGACTTTGATAGAAAATACTTGAAAATTTCATTTTGGGCTACAGGAACATAAACTTTCCATATCAAGATCAGTTTTTGCTGATTTTTCCTTGTTTGTTCTACTTTAAAGACTTTCCACAATTTTTGCAATGAATTTAGTAAAAAATCCAAGGTATTGAAGTGTCAATGAATATTGACCCCCCTTTTTTTCATCTGGTGTCAGTAAAGTACTACAAATTGATCAAAAGTGCAGTCATGGTCATTTAACTGTGTTTATTTATATCAGTTAATAAAATTTAAGATATAAAAATTTCATTTGGAATAATAAATGGTACTTTTGTGAGTGTCTGCAGTGTTTACATTAGGCTATGCTATCTGCCAAGTACATATTATGACGCAATGATATAAGGGGTAAAAAAATGTTTACAAATTTTAATGGACAATATTCGAGACTTTGTTGTTTTGTTGTCTTTCAAGCGGTCACATTGATAAATCTGTTGATGTCAGCCGGACATGTGTTGCAAGACTCTATGACCAGAAAACAGAAAGCTAAATTTGACCACAGTGATTTAATTAAATTCCGTGTAAAGAAAGCTAAACAAAAAGTTGCTAGCTTAGCCGAACTGCCCCCATGCGAATCAATTATCCTTCAAAATGACCTGTGAACTTCACTTCAGACCACTATTTGGACTTCTTCAAATATTGCACATCCACCAAAGCAGTCTCCTTTAGACTCCGGTTAGGAAGACACAAATGGATTAACCCTAATATGTTTAAAGAGAAAAATGTCATCTGATTACCTACAAGATTTACTTTGTACCTGCAATTATAAATCTGTGTGCTCAAAAAACTGTGTTTGCTTTGAACAAAATCTGTCACGCACCGTACGTTGTCCGTGTGAAGGAAGTTACGCGTGCTGTTCTGCTAAGCGTATCGAATCCGCTCCGATGACGGAGAGATTGACCCTTACTTACGATTCTTGTAAACACGTTCCCACAGTACTTTTTACATGTAGTTTATCCCTATTTTTTTTTTTTTTTTTATTAAAACCAAATTTTTTGAATGTAGCTTTGGAAAGACAAGTTATATATGGTTTAATCTATCATTATTATCTTCCATTTTCCTAAACAATAGTCTACACATTATCAGGATAATCCAAATAAGACAATGGTCATGCATTTAATTATTTTGTTTTACTCTAAACAAAACACTTAATAAATTCAAGTCACCTGGTCACACCTATGATGTTTCTTAAACCGCGCGTTCGCCTCGGTTGATCATGATTTTTTTTAACTTATCTGTCCGACTTTGTAAATACACAATATTTATTCTATAGCCAGATACTTATTTTCCAAAAATAAGAAACCTAAAAAATTATTAACAATGTTTCAGCGCTGGAATTGTTTTTTCTACTTTACTATATATAAAAATATTAATTTTCGCGAACCGATTAGGTCACAGAAAATACAAATTTTACGACGAGTAAGGAATGTTTTACAAATAATGTGAAAACACAGAACCCCGATCTAATTTATCTTTTGCTAAAGGTGTTCATCATTTTCTGTTTTGTATCTACTAACAAGATTACATTTTTCTATAAGTCCTATTTAAGTGTTCACCAAACTGCTTTAAAAATAGATATTCCCAATTCGACGATTGGTGGAACTACTGAGGTGATCCATAAAATTCACAAACCTAAATAAACATGCCCCGATTAATTGAACTAGTGTGGCGTCGATGTAAAGCAACACAAGCTTGTATGTAAAGCACACGCTTCCCAAGAATAAGGAGAGTTGTACAAATGATGTGAATACACAGACCCCGATCCAATTTATCTTTTGCTAAAAATGATCAAGTGTTCATCATTTTCTGTTTTGTTGAGTTTGGAGGATTTATATTTCAACAGACAATCGGTATTCCAATGGGTACTAATTGTGCACCCCTGCTGGCTGATTTGTTTTTGTACTCGTATGAAGCAGAATTCATTCAGAACCTTCTAAAAGACGAAAAGAAAAAGCACCTTGCGAAATTCTTTAATTTTACTTTCCGATATATTGATGATGTTCTATCATTGAATAACCCATACTTCAGCCAATACTTACATCTGATATATCCCAGTGAACTTGAAATTAAGGATACTACTGATAGTAGAAAGACTGCTTCATACCTTGATCTTTTCCTCAATATTGACGTAGATGGACGACTTCACACGAAAGTCTATGACAAACTTCCCAATTATCAATTTCCCATTTCTCAGCAGTAACATACCATCTGCCCCTTCGTATGGTGTTTACATATCACAATTGAAACGTTATTCACGTGCTTGTTCACACTATACGGACTTCATATACAGGTGTGTGCTCCTTACGCAGAAACTACTCCAACAAAGTTATGAGGAGGACAGATTAAAATTGACACTCCGTAAATTTTATGGACACCATCACGAATTGGTGGATCCATACGATGTGTCCTAACCAAACTAGCTAAGGACATTTTTACCACATGGTAGATTGTGGTTTGTCATTATGTCGTCTAATCTTTTAATTACCAAACGTGACTTATTCCCGATTGTGACTGTTTTGCTG
Source organism: Mytilus galloprovincialis (assembly GCF_965363235.1). Taxonomy (NCBI): domain Eukaryota; kingdom Metazoa; phylum Mollusca; class Bivalvia; order Mytilida; family Mytilidae; genus Mytilus; species Mytilus galloprovincialis. Next base: position 54,914,233 of record NC_134851.1, read on the forward strand.
AGTGTGAATTCGCATTACTATAAGACGTGTTACGGTACTTGTCTATCCCAAATTCATGTATTTAGTTTAAATGTTTAATGTTATATTTGTAATTCTCATCGGATTTTGTCAAATGTGTTGACGTCTTTTCTATTATATTTATGTGTTATGGAAAGAAAAATTAATCACCGCCGTCATTTATTAGATTTGATTTTGGTCAACGTAATCTGTACGATAATTTACGTTTTAAGTTGGATTCATAACAAACTGGACATATATATATATATTATAGTTATTTGCTATTGATAAGTATTGCAATATGCATTGTGTTTAAATGAAATATCAGTATTTAGTTCTATTAATAATCTGTAATCAATCCTAATTCTATCTTACTTTTGAGATATATAGTTTTTCATATGTGACGTCATTCTTCTGCTGTTTCAGAAATTTCATAAATTCAAATGTTTCGTAATTTTTAATGCCTTTTCACCATCGTATGTGACGTCATTTTCACAATTTACTGCGTTGAGGCCTGGACTGAGTCGGGTGTGTCTATTCTGTGTTGGTCTTTGCATTATGTATTCGTGTTTGTTTTCTGTAATGAGTTAATACTTCAGTTTCATTATGTATATCTGTTATATTCATTTGATAAAATTTACTGTTTGCAATAGCATTAATTGTTCTAAGTAATAAGGATGTTCTTATCCCAAGCATAAAAACATAGCCGTATTTGACACAGCCTTTTTCAACTTTTGATCTTCAGTGCTGTACAACTTTGTACTTTTTTTCGCTTTCGATCTTTTATATCTGGGCGTCACTGGTGAGTCTTGTGTGGACGAGGCGCATTTTTGACGTATTGAATTTTAAACCTGATGCTTTTTGTTATTCATTAATCATGCGTTTCTTTGTCTAATACGTTCTCCTATTTATTTGTATTGTGGTCCTGTAATATTATGTTGTCATTTCAATGTTATATTTAACATTGCCATTAAAGTGCGAGGTTTGGCATGCCACAAAACCAGGTTCAACCCACCATTTTTTCCTTTAAAAATGTCCTGTACCAAGTCAGGAATATGGCCATTGTTATATTATTGTTCGTTTCTGTGTGTGTTACATTTTAACGTTGCGTCGTTTGTTTTCTCTTATTGTTTAGTGTAATTTCACATTGCGATAAGACGTGTCACGGTACTTGTCTATCCCAAATTCATGTATTTGGTATTGATGTTATATTTGTTATTCTCGTGGGATTTTGTCTGATGCTTGGTCCGTTTCTGTGTGTGTTAAATTTTAGTGTTGTGTCGTTGTTCTCCTCTTATATTTAATGCGTTTCCCTCGGTTTTAGTTTGTTACCCCGATTTTGTTTTTTGTCCATGGATTTATGAGTTTTGAACAGCGATATACTACTGTTGCCTTTATTTCGCATTCAGCTCTTTAATGTAATATTGTTCATAAAAAGCCTATAAATTTAGGAATTATCCCTCATATTTGTCTTCTTGCCTTCATATACTGATTAATATGCTGTCAAAATGCCATTTTGTAATATTAGCAGCCCTTTATAGAAGAAGTAAAATTTGTCGTTTTGACATCCTTTGAAGCATATGCTTGTGATTTAATCGAACTTATAGATAACGAATATATATTAGAAAATTTGGCGTTTTTACCTCATGGTTGAATTAATAATATGTTCAGGCTTGATCACTGGCTTCAATTTCACAAAAAGTGGAAAACATTGTGAGGATTGCTTAGTCTTGGGTTTTCTATGCTGTGTCTTGAGTAATATTATTTGTCTTTTGTCTTTTTCTGTTTTTTTTTATCCACTTTTTTAATGGCATTGCCAGTTTATTTTCGATCTATGAGTGTGAATGTGAGTTTGATACCTTTCGCCCCTCTTTTGGCAGAGAAAAAAAAAAACCAATTCAAGACTTTGTAAACAATCAGAAAAAAAGCTGCTGGTGCCAATGATTGACTGCAAACCAGACACCAAACCCTATAGAAACAAACATCGTCCTTTTTCCAATTATTCCATTAATTAATGTGACGACAGGGTCTTCACTATATATCAGTTTGTTATTCAACATGTACAATTCAGTCATGCATGCATGTTGAAGGTTCCATCTTTTCGCAGTGTACGTAGTTATCAAAGGTACCGGGATTATAATTTAATACCCCAGACTCGCGTTTCGTCTACATAAGATTCATCAGCGGCGCTCAGATCAAAATAGTTATAAAGCCAAACAAATTAGTTGAAGAGCATTGAGAACCCAAAATTCCAAAATGTGAGTTTTGAAAAACTAAGGATTTTCTTATCCCAGGCATAGATTACCTTAGCCGTATTTGGCACAACTTTTTGGAATTTTGGATCCTCAATGCTCTTCAACTTTGTACTAGTTTGGGTTAATAAATATTTTTGATTTGAGCGTCACTGATGAGTCTTATGTAGACGAAACGCGCGTCTGGCGTACTAAATTATAATCCTGGTACCTTTGATAGCTAATTGTACCAAATACGACTAATGTAATCTATTCTTGGGAGCTTGAGCCCAGTTTCAAGGTCTTAAACCAAGGTTATAATCAAAAGACTCTAGGCCTCTACTTTACATTGTTATTAAGTTATATTTCCATACGACTAATATTAGATATAAAAGGGGGGCGGCGGAAACTTGAATCAAATGTCTAAGTACCCTTACATCTAAAATTTATGTGTTACGAGATGTCGCAACTAACAATTGTGTGAAAATATCTTGTCAATATCTTATATGATTTCTGATAATAAGAGATAACAAGCAGAAATCTAAATTTTAAACATGACCTTCACCTTTGACCTAGACCTCATTTTCATTTTTTTTGGACCAAGAACCTCAAATCTAAAGACCCTAGGCCTCTATCACTTATGGTTTTCCAGTTAAAAATACATTTCAAAATATCAAATACAAAAGGGGTAAATAGTCTAATTCGGTAGGTCACATTCATGAAAGGGAAGGGGATTGTAGTTACGACGTAAGAAACATATCCGATATCATTTGTGAAACGATTATTCCATAACTGTCAACCAACTCGTGATGGCGTCCGTAAAATTTACGAAGGGGTGATTTCAACTTCATCATTTGGAACTCTTGGTTTAATAGGTTCCTTGTGAGCAGTAACCCTTTATCAAGAAAATCATGATAGAAATGCAAGCACGGGAATATCGTATCAATTGGGAGATATATACCCCGTATGCAGGTGCTGCTGGAATGTTGCTACTTAGAAATGGAAAGTTCACAATTGGAAAGCTGAAATCATCTCTTTTGTCGTAAAGTTTTGTTTTCAACCGACCCTCATTGTCACTTTCTAGATGTAAGTCAAGATATGAAGCCGACTTAACTGTATCTGTAGTATCCTTTATCTCCAATTCGATGGGATAGATGCGTTCCACATAGTCACCAAATTTTGAACTGTTTAGTGAAAGAACGTCATCTATATAGCGGAAAGTAGAGTTAAAGGATATTGCTAACTTCTTATCTTTCTTCCTAAGAAGTTCCTGCACGAAGTCAGCCTCATAATAATAAAGAAACAAGTCGGCAAGTAGAGGGGCACAATTTGTTCCCATTGGGATGCCGACAGTCTGTTGAAAAACACGTCCTCCGAACGTTACAAATATGTTGTCAATCAAGAAATCAAGCATCTTGATAATATCGGTTTCAGAGAATTTTTTGTTTGATGATAGGTGTAATATAAAGAGCTAGTGTGTAAAAAAGTATAAACGACTAGTGACTGCATATACCATTAAGTATTATAGATATAATAAAAAGTAAAATCACAAAAATACTGAACTCAGAGGAAAATCAATTCGGAAAGTCCATAATCACATGGCAGAATCAAATAACAAAACGCATCAAAAACGAATGGACAAGAACTGTCATATTCCTGACTTGGTACAGGCATTTTCAAATGTAGCAAATGGTGGATTGAACCTGGTTTTATAGCTAGCTAAACCTCTCACTTGTATGACAGTCGTATCACATTCCATTATATTGTCACCGATGCTTGAACAAAACAAACAGATACAATAGTTAAAAATGTCAAAAATAGGGGTACAGCAGTCAACATTGTGTTATCATATTAATCCCTATAAAAACAACAAATGTAACGAAGAAGCACACATCAAATTAACATCCTCATTTTGATTATATTATACGATTTTATTTGTCTATGTAAAATGCACCCATCAAGGAAGGAGGGTTTTGAGTACAACGTGAGTGTAAAATTGCGCGTTTGAAATTCGCACAGGTAGACATGAAATAATTTTGTCGTTCAAAGTATGACGGGATGCATAAATACAGTCACGCAAAATAGATATAACAAAAACTGACTAAATATATTCAATAAATTCGCTTATAATCAAACATAACTTTTTGGATTATTACAGTATAAACATAAAAATAAAAATAATTAAATTCAGACAGGCATCTTTAATCTTTTTTACATTTTTTTTTCAAATAAACTTGGATTTTCATCAAACTATGCAGCTATCTTAGATAAATATTAAGATAAGTAAAACAAACGACACAACGGAAACATAACGTTTAAATGTAACACGCACACAGAAACGACTTATAATATAACAATGGCCATATTCCTGACTTGGTACAGGACATTTTGTCAAAATAGAGATAGTACAATTTTTTATTTTTTTTGGTCAAAATAGAGATAGTATAATTTAAATTTTAAATAATTTTTTCAAATCAACTTGGATTTATGCAGCTGTCTTAGATACATATGAAACTTACTTAATCTCCGGTCATTATGTAGTTTGGTGTATCGCTGTCAAATTTAAGAATAAAATTAATCTAGGTAAAAAAGCTAGGATTTGCTATTTCGGACAAAATAGAGATAGTACATTTTAATTTTTTTAATAGTTTTTTTCAAATCAACTTGGATTTTCATCAAACTAAGAAGCTATCTTAGATATATACTAAGCTTACTGAATCCCCGGTCATTATTTAGTTTGGTGTATTGTTATCAAATTTAAGATTTAAACTAATCTACGTAAAAAAGCTAGGATTTGCAAATATGGACAAAATTCAGATAGTACACTTTAAATTTTTTAATAATTTTTTCAAATCAACTTGGATTTTCATCAAACTATACAGCTTATTTAGTGATATATTACTCTTATCGAATCACATTGTTATAAGTTTGATGTATTGCTTTCAAATTTAAAAATCAAATTAATCTAGGTAAAAAGAACTAGAATTTGTAGTTTGGACTATATTCAGATAGACAAGAGTGCACACACTGAAATGTCTCGCCTTCTATACTAATCATTGATTTTATGTTGATAGTCCTTAGTATAAAGCTAAGCTTTATTACAACTGTCACATAAACATAACATTAACCAAGATAACTAAACAAAGACCAATGAACCTTGAAAATGAGGTCAAGGTCAGATGAACCATGCCAGGCAGACATGTTCAGTTAACAATGCTTCTATACAATATATATAGTTGACCTATTACTTATAGTTTAAGAAAAAAATAGACCAAAACACAAAAACTTAACACTGTGCAATGAACCGTGAAAATGAGGTCACGGTCAAATAAAACCTGCACGACTGACATAAAGATCATAAAATATTTCCATACACCAAATATAGTTGACCTATGGCATATAGTATTAGAAAAAAAGACCAAAACTCAAAAACTTAACTTTGACCACTGAACCATGAAAATGAGGTCAAGGTCACATGACATCTGCCCGCTAGACATGTACACCTTACAATCATTCCATACAACAAATATAGTAGACTTATTGCATATAGTATGAGAAAAACAGACCAAAACACAAAAATTTAACTATAACCACTGAACCATGAAAATGAGGTCAAGGTCAGATGACACCTGCCAGTTGGACATGTACACCTTACAGTCCTTCCATACACCGAATATACTAGCCCTATTGCTTATAGTATCTGAGATATGGACTTGACCACCAAAACTTAACCTTGTTCACTGATCCATGAAATGAGGTCGAGGTCAAGTGAAAACTGTCTGACAGACATGAGGACCTTGCAAGGTACGCACATGTCAAATATATTTATCCTATTACTTATAATAAGAGAGAATTCAACATTACAAAAAATCTGAACTTTTTTTTCAAGTGGTCACTGAACCATGAAAATGAGGTCAAGGACATTGGACATGTGACTGACGGAAACTTCGTAACATGAGGCATCTATATACAAAGTATGAAGCATCCAGGTCTTCCACATTCTAAAATATAAAGCTTTTAAGAAGTGAGCTAACACCGCCGCCGCCGCCGCCGCCGCCGCCGTAGCCGCCGCCGCCGGATCACTATCCCTATGTCGAGCTTTCTGCAACAAAAGTTGCAGGCTCGACAAAAATGTTTTTTTAATAATTTTTTTAAATCAACTTGGATTTTCATCAAACTATACAGCTTAGTAACCTTGGTGATGCATTAATTTTTTTTTATTTAATCATTATCCTATCAGGTCATAGTTCTTTCGTACTGTACTATTGTTTGTAATGGTTTATGGTCAGGGTTACGGGTTTATATTTTAAAAACCGGTGCTTTGTTTTTGTGCAGCTGAACTGTCAAGTCTATACTACAGGCCTAATGTGTTCTTGACCAAAAGACACGGGGGAAATCTAAGATAAATCTCATTACAGATCCAATATCGAGGTATAAATAAAAAGCACACCTCCTTCCTATGGCCTAAATTTAAATCTTAAATATCCCAAATGGCAGGACGGGTATATGAAAGGTAAGCTATAACGTTTTATCGACAAAAAGGTCCAGGTGGGAAAAACAAAAGAAGATCTACATCTCATAGAATACAAATCGGGGCCTGAGGTTACCAACCCCTTACCATCACTTATTTTAAAAGTGTCCTTGTACAACATTTTGATCCTTATATGATGAAAATTAAACACACTGACATCGGGTCTCCTGGACCAAACAATGCAGGTGGAAGGACTACGTAAGTTATACACTATACGTTAAATATTGGGATTTGGTATAGCTGAATCCGTATCAATTCTTTTTAAATCCATCCGTCAATGCTTTTATTTCCCCTTTTAAAAAATCAAACCTATGTCGTTTTTTTTTACTCAAAATGCAGAGTTTATGACTACTCTTAGAACGGTCTACACCACATTTTCAATCTTGGTATCTGACATTACTTCTCTCTGTGTTTAAATGATTTATAATTGATATGGTCCTCATTACAAATCAACTATTATAACAGTTATTTTAAATTTTTCGAAAGACGTCATAAACAGCCAGAGAAAAACATGACCTTGTGCAATGCCAAGATATAGGTATCGACAGTGTATATCCACGAAAGTGTATATGTATATACCAATTATATTCAGTTAGCTTTTAATTTACTGATAACAAATATAAACAAAATCTATCTTAATACCATTACAAACACTATTCAATGATCGAATCACAGTGTTCAATTGAAAACCTTTTAGAATTAGAATCAATAAGTTTACCAGGATCATTTCTAAATTTCTGGGCTCAGTAGACACCATTACCATAAAAATGAGAATGTGTTATCCCGTTTGAAATAAGTTTTCTACAGGTAAATCCAAACTCCAAAAGTAAATTAATATCTATGGAAGAATTTAGTAAATACTTAATAATTTACCAGTAATACATAGATAACATTCGTTAACATGTAAAACGTCACAACATACATGGGCATAGCGAATAAGCTGTCACATATACACTTTAAGATGGTACCAAAAGAACCTCACCATCTAACAAGGGAAAATAAACAATACCGAACGAATAATTGTCACTTTTGTCGTATTTTTTAGTGTGGAGTTTCCCGTGTATAACCGAAATATATCAATCTAGGAAAGGACAATTAGTATCGTTTAACCTGGTTTGATTTATTTTCATTTTGGTAGTATATTAAGATAATTCTTCATTAAACGAAAAAATATCATCAACATAACGGTAAGTTATTGAAAAGAAATTGAGAGAAAAAAGTTGGGGTCGGACACTCTACCCCACCCTTACGGAAATGTTAATTAAAAATGTTTTACGGCAATACTTTTTTCGCCACTAGGTGCAATGGGAAGCTGAATACCCAAGGTCTACTTGAGAAAAAATCCAGGGTGTGGTTCGGCTTAGTTTTTTTTTAAATTTGGTCCAAAGTTGAAGTCGAACACCTTACCCCACCCTTACGGAAATGTTAACAAAAAATGTTCTACGGTAATACTTTTTTCGTCACTAGGTGCAATGAGAAGCTGAATACCCAAGGTCTACTTGAGAAAAAATACAGGGTGTGGTTCGGCTTAGTTTTTTTTTAAATTTGGTCCAAAGTTGGTGTCGGACACCCTACCCAATCCTTACTGAAATGTTAATAAAAAATGTTCTACGGCAATACTTTTTTCGCCACTTGATGCAATGGGAAGCTGAATACCCAAGGTCTACTTGAGAAAAAATCCCGGGTGTGGTTCGGCTTAGTTTTTTTTTTTTAATTTGGTCCAAAGTTGGGGTCGGACACCCTACCCAACCCTTACGGAAATGTTAATAAAAAATGTTCTAAGGCAATACTTTTTTCGCAACTAGGTGCAATGGGAAGCTGAATACCCAAGGTCTACTTGAGAAAAAATCCAGGGTGTGGTTCGGCTTAGTTTTTTTAAAGATTTGGTCCAAAGTTGGGGTCGGACTACCCAACCCTTACGGAAATGTTAATAAAAAATGTTCTACGGCAATACTTTTTTCGCCACTAGGTGCAATGGGAAGCTGAATACCCAAGGTCTACTTGAGAAAAAATCCAGGGTGTGGTTCGGCTTACCTTTTTTTTTTAAATTTGGTCCAAAGTTGGGGTCGGACACACTACCCAACCCTTGCGGAAATGTTAATAAAAAATGTTCTACGCAATACTTTTTTCGCCACTAGGTGCAATAGGAAGCTGAATACCCAAGGTCTACTTGAGAAAAAATCCCGGGTGTGGTTCGGCTTCGTTTTTTTTAAAATTTGGTCCAAAGTTCGGGTCAGACACCCTACCCCACCCTTACGGAAATGTTAATAAAAAATGTTCTACGGCAATACTTTTTTGTCACTAGGTGCAATGGGAAGCTGAATACCCAAGGTCTACTTAAGAAAAAATCCAGGATGTGGTTCGGCTTACTTTTTTTTAAAATTTGATCCAAAGTTGGGGTCGGATACACTACCCCACCCTTACGGACATGTTAATAAAAAATGTTCTACGGCCATGCTTTTTTCGCCACTAGGTGCAATGGGAAGCTGAATACCCAAGGTCTACTTGAGAAAAATCCCGGGTGTGGTTCGGCTTGGTTTTTTTTTTTAATTTGGTCCAAAGTTGGGGTCGGACACCCTGCTTCACCCTTACGGAAATGTTAATAAAAAATGTTCTACGGCAATACTTTTTTCGCCACTAGGTGCAATGGGAAGCTGAATACCCAAGGTCTACTTGAGAAAAAATCCAGGGTGTGGTTCGGCTTAGTTTTTTTTTTAAATTTTGTCCAAAGTTGGGGTCCAGAACTCTAAGTTGGGGTATAGCATATAGTTTTGTTTTTTAATAGAGAATAAATAATTTTCTTGCCCACCATACTTTGTGTACAAAAAAATAAAGATTTCGGCTAATCAAAAGTAAGCGGTAACCTCTGCTATAGAAAAAGAAATTTCGTTGAAACAGATTTGTCTGAGTAAATAAATATTAAAGCTCGAGCGCAACTTTCTATTCTTGTAATGCAGAACAATTGTAACTTCATAGGAACTATTTGACAGGATGCCGAGAATATGGAAAGCTATTTAGCGCAATAACACCAAAAAAAATAAATCTTGATGACAGAATCTGACAAGCAATTGTACAAGCATTTCAATAATTTTATAACTATTTTCAATTGTATATACAGTCTAAGCTGTTGACTATTTAAAGTAAAAACGTGCAGCATCCTGTTTGGTATAAATGACAGCGATTATTATTGTCTTTAAATTATTGAACAGGACTAGAATTTTCTTTTAAATTCATTGAATAGTGACTTCGATTGCTTAATATAATTGTGTATAAAAAAATTGATAATATAGTGTTTATATATAAATAAAAACATTTTGAGTACGTTTGATACTTATGCAACTTTTGGGTTCATAGACATTTTTGAAAAATGGCTGCTAGCGTAGTGGCTGCTGGCGAGTGGCTGCTAGCTTGAGCCTGGTGTTATAATAGGCTTAACACTATACACAGTTGTTATTGTGATATTAAGGTCTGCAGACTTTTGGATGAAATTTTATTATTTCATATGTCGCAATGCGTCTTGAGAATGCATTATTTTATTAACTTCCGACTTTACACAGTTGTATGTTGTCATAGTCGGTCTGTATATTGATCAAATCCGGGTCATACACGTACGGTAGGACATTTACCAGCTGAACCATATGAGTATCAATACCAAATAGGTATTTTATACATGTATCAGAATTTCTTAAAAATATCTTCAAAAATGTAAAATTTAGATTCCACAAAAACGATGATAGATTTCAAGTTGAAATTGAAATAGCTGAAGAAATTGAAGAAATTCGATTTTAAAGGATCAAATATTTGTATATGTGCGTTTAAAAAAAACAACTATTACGGTATTGTTGTATAACCGTTGTCCGTCCGTCTGTCGTCCACACTTCGGACATTATAACTCAAAAAACATTTTTTAACTTTAAAACACCCGTGCAAACCTTAATTGCATTATAGTTTGCCTGATAGGAGCCGGCATGGTGACGTCGCGTTAGTCCTACAACTATTATTCCGACATCCAATTATTCCGACAGCCATTACTCCGACAGCTCATTATTCTGACAGCTCATTTTACCGACAATGCATCTGCCATAACTTTATAGGTTAAGTTTCTCTAAAATAACCAACTCCATTCTCCATATTTTTTGTATATGTTCGTTTTTATTCCCATTATTCGCCTCATGTTGGATTTTTGATGGATATTTGTCTCAGTTTCTTGGAGATACACTTTCTTATTAATTGACCCCATAAGGATTAATACCCTTTGAGGTCATGGTTTGGCATTTTTTTGTACACTTTTGTAATCTTTTACAAAATTCTTATCCTTAGAAACTTCAGGGCCAAATTAAACCAAACTTAGCCTGAACCATCCTCAGGGAATGTTGTTTATCAAAATTTATCTGAAAACCTCGCCCATCAACCAAAATGGCCGCCATGGCTAAAAAACAGTTAAGCTTATATCTCTGAAACTTAATCATCAAGATCTATTTACCGTTGAAATTTTCACACGCAGCGGACAACCTGCTGTTTCATTATTTCCATGAATTGGTAATTTTTAGGACATTTGGCAGTTTTATTCTTTATATTCTTGCCTATATAGTTCTTGAGTGTCCTTTGTTTAATATGCACTACAGCACATAGATCAAGGTGAGCGACACAAAAGCCTCATGTTTTTTTTTTGTCATCTCTTCTTTTCGTATGTTCAGTAGATCCAATTGTAATTAACACTTCTTGTCATCTTTACAAAAACTTTGTATTACCTTTGATTATGACTTAAGAGCTACCTTAGTCTTATAAACAATTGCTGGAAATTTTGTCGGATGAATTCGAGTCAACATCAATGTGTTGACTTTTGAAGAGGGTTAATTACTTGGGGAGTATGAAATCTGCAACAAAATACAGATGGATAGTTTTAGATACGAGTCCGATAAAGTGATGCTTGATCTAAAGTCAGTACTGTAAAAAAATATCTTTATCTGATTCGCATCTTTTTCGTTTTACCGTGAAGATATCTACCTGGATTCGCACCTATAGTGAAGAGGAACTGATTTATATGACGTTAAACGGTTGTTTGCTTCTTCTTTTTTTCGAACATGATACATTCGGGTGTGGGGATAGGTAGTATTTGTATTATCGTGTAATGGACATATTGAGTTAATAGACTTTGAAGCTAGGATTGAAAAACACCGTAGGAGTGTATGTTAAGACGGTGATGAGAGGGACATTAGGAACCAGAGACTTACAGGGGTAGATTCCAAAACGGCAAAAGCACAAAGATATGACGAAAAGCAACCCCCACTTTAGATTATGTTATGGACAACAAAATAGATATAAACTAATTATATAAGGTGGAGTAGTTAACATAAAGACCTCATACAATTTTCATATCACAACTAAAACATATATATATTATTAAAATATGTATGTTATAACATTTGATAAAAATGATTTCCCAATTCTGAATTCCGAATTTTGAATTCCGCATTCTGAATTCTGAATTCTGAATTATAGATGAGCCTTCTCGGCTTTCGTAGATAGCAGTCGTAAACACTTCCGAGGGAATGACTTCAACTTTACTTCAACAGTATCAAAAGGAAGCCTCTTTCAAACAGTTTGCTTGTAAGCAGTAACTTTGTATCAAAAAAGTCATGATAGGAAACGCAAACTCTGATTTTATTGACATATTTATTGCAGGTGCAAATCGGGAGTTGGTGCATGTATATATATAAAGATCTATACGATACACGCAGACACTAATTGGTGTTGGTGCATGTATATAGAAAAGAAGAGTCCAGAAATAGAAAACTAAATCCTATGTTTTGTCGTTTAGTACTGAACGGATCCTCATTGACCATGTTAAGATTTACATCAAGATATTAACCAAAGCTTATCAAAACCTGAGACAAACTTTATTTCAAGTTCTATGAGATATGTCAGTGACCAAAATCATCAAGTGAGAAGAAATCACCAGTTAACCATGAACTTAGACTAGAAGATGCCGGTAATACAAACATCTTTTCATTTTTTTCTTAAGAAGATCCTGTACAAAAACGATGCTTAATGAATAAAGGATCAAGTCGACAAGAAGAAGATTGCCGCTGATTCCCATAGAAACCCCAGTAGCCTTTTGATAAAACACGTCATTCAAAAGTATTAAACATAATTATCATCAACCACAACTAAAAAAAAATGTTCAAATAAGAGTAGCTTTTAAACATAGTATTATGCATCCTTTCTATTTCTTTCCTTGCTATAAAACCAGGTTCAATCCACAATTTTCTCCATTTGAAAATGACTGTACCAATTTCGAATGATGAATACTAGTGTAAGGGGAAGAGAGGTAAAATGTGTTCAATGGTAAAGATACGGAATGACCATTAGATTGCTGTTCATTAAATTTAACTTTTTTATTACCTTATTTTAACATATTATAAAACGTATGATGCATATAGTCTATTTATTATGTAGATTCACAGTTCGTAGTTATCAATTAACACAACTACACCAAAATTAAGTTTGATATATTTTTGAGAAATTTCAATCTACTAGTAATCATATATGCAGTCAAAGCAGCGAAAAGTAAAAGTGTTGAACACGTATTTGAATTCAGAAAGATGGAAGGACTGGCATGGGTAAAACTAAATATCTCCCAGACACAAATTGTATACAACTCTGCGACCAATAAAAGTGACTATGATACATTTTAACAATAAAAAATCATTTATTATGCTATTTTTCATAATGTAAGTTTTATTCATTTCAACAAATTAATTGTGAAAGAATTTCAACAATGATGTAAATTTATTGAAATAAATGAGCCAAATCATCTTCAGTAGTGGTTTGTTCAAAAGGATTATTACCGTTAGGGTATGCACGTGACATCATTCTTTTGTGAATCACTGTAATAAATTGTTTTTCGTTAATTTTGAGGAAAATGCAATCTTCTGGTGTCAAGATAAAACCAGGACTCCATTTTGAATCAAATATAGTTAAACTTTTTGATTGCTTATCATTTGAGCAATGAATGTTTACTTTTTGAAGAATGCGTCTAAAATGATACACCTCGTCAAAAAATTCTTGTTCTTTTAAAACCTTTGTCCAAAATAGTTTATAGAAAGTTTCATATAGAGCATAATCAGCAACATTCCACTTCCGGTGATTATCTATGTCGTCTGCTGATAAATTCAAATTTTGATGAAGCGGCCATATATTTTTCGACAGGTAAATCATGTCTTTAAAAGACCAACACGTATAGCGTTTAAAGAGTATGAGTGACTCGTCAAAATATTCCTGTAGAAGTACAAGTTCAAATTTTGTATTTAATCTTTCAAAATAGGATTTAATGAAACTTCCGTTTCGTATCTGGCTTACTGGCAAGCCCAAGTCTATAGACATTTTATTGTTTGTTACGGAATAATGTGGATTGCTCGGTTCAAATTTCCATGGAGATTTCAAGTAATCCGACATTGGATGCGTTAAACTTTGATTAAGAATTTTAGCAAAGTATCCTTGTTGCGTATATCCATAATAATTTACTGTTGAAATAAGTTGTTTAAGAGGTTCCCTGATAATTGTAAATAAAAAAGTATCACTTGGAAAGGTATTTTGAAATGCGCCCTCGTCGTAGACCACGTGATTACATAGTAAGTCGTAATCATCCTCTTCTCTCTTCGGAATGATATTTTCATAAGATATTGTTTCTCCTGGTGCTCCGATGTAGTTAAATCTATATTGGTTTATCTTCTTCAAAGGCATAACGAACGTCAAGTTACGGAAATAACCAAAACGCTGCATGATGCTCATTATAGTGGAACTTGCTGTTTTGTGCGTTTTTAAAAAAGCTACATGAGTCATGGGACTCGAACAAACCTTTTTTGTTGCTGTCTGCCTGGAATGCATATCAAGTGTTACGTCATGCCGGTCTATATTGAAAATGCATTTCTTCATTTCAGTTTTATTTATTGATTCATTCAACTTTGCGATTTTTTTCGATTTTGCATCTAAATTCAGTTTAGTCAAATGAATGCCCTCTTTATGACTCCGGAGTTGCTTTTCAACGACTTCAGAGTATTCGACCATTTTTTGGTCCATGTCAAAAGATATTCGGCTCTCCAATACATCTCGTCTATAATCATAATTATTAATGCTGGATGTGTATTGGATGACAACAATTAAGGAACCCAGGAAAAAACAACAAATTATCAGTCTGAAAAAAATAAAATAATAAAAAAACATTGGTTTACAGCTTCGTGAAATTGCAAAAAAAGGCAAAGCACTATGTTATAAACATATTTCGATGCTTAAAAATATTTTCTCTTCAGTTTAACAATTAGATATATCAATATGTTTTACAGGCGGCAAATCTAGTGTACATATGTATTCTTGTATTTCGTAATCTCTTTTAGCAGTTTTGTATTCTCTCACTGAAATGCTGTAGACCTATTGTCACGGGGTTTTGTTCTTCTTATTTTCTTATTTTACATACTGCAACTACTACAACTTTTTTCAAATGAAACATTTGGAGTAAAAACCATCAAATTAGGAGCGAGCTACGTAGAAATTCCGCAAACTTTTAATGACGCCATAATGTGCGCAGATATTCTATTATTCCGATCCTCTAAATGAGAAGATAACAAAGAAAATGGTCCTAACCTATAAATGATCCAAATTATCAATTTGAAATACAGAAATTAATTTTAAGAATACAAATATGAAAAATGAATAAATTTCAATTTTCGAGATTTTTCTTGAAAATTTTATCCGCCATGAAACATATATTTTTTAATTATTATAATAAACAATCTTACCGGACTTGCTTTGTTGACGTTTTCATCCTTCATACAACAACACAGGAAAGTTTTCCCTTATCAAAGTTTTATAAGCAGGTGGGTGATAGATCTCTGATAATTGTTGATAATTCGTTGGTTATCCTTGTCCTTCGGATCCTTCCTTTTTTCTGTACTGAAGACACCAATACCTGAATGGCGAATTATATAATAGATCACTGAACAGCTCATATATACTTGTCAACAAAAGAAACGATACAAGCCACTCTGTTGTTCATATATAATGAAATTGAAGACACTGTACCAAGCTAATTAATTGAGTGAGATTTTCTTATCAAAAACCTATAACGCAGAAAAAAAATGGAGAAATTTTGTTATTTCAAAAATCGATATTAGAACTTAAAACTGTTAATTTTTAACATAGTCTGCTTAAAATTTGGAATGCCTTCGCACAACTTTGAATACTTAATTTTCATCCTAGAAATTAAGTGCCGACTTTTGTCATCATTTACCGCAAAAGTAATTTGACCCCTGTGTCCAAAAACACGATATATTTTAACTTCCCTATTTGGTCATATTCATTTAATCATATGCATTTGCTTAACAAATGAATGTTTTTCGTTTGATAATTTAACAAATTTTCCAATTTATCACATTTTATAATAAATTTAAGATCAAACGTGTGTATCGTTTCTTTTGCTCACTATAGTATAGTAGGTCATATGGTGTATTTCCATTATAAATCAAGTATGATTTCTTCACAAGGAGTTAATCAGGATGTGGGGTCCATTATTTATTTGGTCTTTTATTTCAATTCTCTATTCTTTATATTGCAACACTACATTACTATCTTTGTTTTGCGGTGTGTTTTCTTTCTTTTTCTTTTTCTCTTTTTTTTTAAATTTTATTCGCCCTTTATTTTGTACCTTTTGTCTATTATTCTATATTCTGCTAACCCCATTCAGACCCTCCTAAACATTATTCTGAACGGGTTTTTTTTTTGTATTGGCAAATGAAGCCAACTATAAATAAAGCATAAATAACGGAGCTTTATAAATCATATATATTTTGTGCTAAATATAAACTGGGACCATGCAATTGAAGATTTCATGTATACGTCTCAGTTATAAATCAAGTTACATTTCTTTAGAAGGATTAACTAAAATATCTCCATATTGAATCATTCTTTTCTTGATGAATGAATGAAGCAAAACTGTATATTAAATATAACATGCTGAGCTTTATGATGTACAAGTTAATATGGAAAGCATCTTTACATACTAATTTTTAATAATATCAATGAAAAAAGACAGTAATTTGTTGTATTTGAATCAGTTATGCATAAAAGCAAATCTGAGATGCAACTGAAAGAAAAATAAATGTTCAACAGTATTTGAACCAGAAAATACAGTATAGATCCAAAACTGAAAAGCACAAATAGTTATTTAAAATAGTGTACGAGAGTTCCATCATGGGCATATGTCTTTTTTTTTTAGATATGACATCGGACTCGGACTTCTTTTAAACTTAGTTTTACTGTGCGTGTTGCTGTGTGTTCCTAAATTCTACATTGGCTATAGAGGTATAGGGGAATGATTGTCTACTCTTTGTTCGAGTTGTTGTTTCTTTGAAATATTCCCCATTTCCACTATCAAATTTATCTCACAAACATGTTTAACCTCGCCGCATTTTTGCGCCTGTCCCAAATCAGGAGCCTTTGGCCTTTGATAGTCGAATATGACGTCCATTTTCACTGAACTAGTACACATTTTTATTTAGTGTCAGCTGAATCCCACCTCCGGGTGCATGATTTTCTCGCTGCGTTAAAGACCCATTAGTGGCAGTCGACTGTTGTCTGCTCTTTGATCGGGTTGTTGTTTCTTTCAAACTTCCTTATTGCTATTCTCAATTTTATTGCAAATTGTGCTTCAATGTTACAAGTCAAAGGACTAAGTCTAACTTGGGTGCGCGACAGTTAATTGCGGATAGTGTTCGCGTTCAAACTCGTTTCATAGGAATACGTCGTAAAGTTGACGACTTTAATAGTTTGGTATTATGATTACGTGTATCAGGAATAAAGGCAACAGTAGTATACCGCTGTCCATTAGCCATAAATCGATTAAGCGAAAACAAATCAGGGTCACAAACCAAACGTGTGACATGGACGTCAAGTTGGTTACCTATTCCCTATTCCCTATTCGTTACCTATTCGTTACCTATTCCCTATTCCCTATTCGTTACCTATTCGTTACCTATTCCCTATTCCCTATTCGTTACCTATTCGTTACCTATTCCCTATTCCCTATTCGTTACCTATTCGTTACCTATTCCCTATTCCCTATTCGTTACCTATTCGAACAAAGTTTGGAGACTTATTGTTTTTGCTCAGTTCTTATTATTTTTATTATTCTTCTTCTTCCTCTTCTTCCTCTTCTTCTTCCGCCACTTTAAAAATGAACTTGTCCGCAGCATTTCTCCAAAACTACTTGTCAGATTTACTTAGGGTTTCATAAAATGTTAGACTAATATGTCTAGGTGAGCCATCAATCGTTCATTTGTGCATTGGGGTCTATTAATGGGTATTTTGAGGGGCATAAAGAAGGGAGGGGTTTACTATAGAACCCTATGGGATTTTATTTTCTAAAATTTTCAAATGAATATAACTTGAAAACTGTAAGTGATAGATGCATGCAGTCTTCAGAAATGATTAAAGGAAAATAAAACAAATCACATGAAATATAGGGGAGTCCCTGGGGGTCATCCCTACACCCTTCAATTCGAGAATATGCTTTTAACTTGTAAACGGTCCAGATCCCCAACCCTAAACCATATATATTCTTGTATGGGACAATAAAACTAATCAAATGAAATAAAATGGAAGTCCCTGGGGGTCATCCAAACCCCGTTTAATTTTAGAATGTGCTATTATCTTGTAAACGGTCTAGATCCCCACCCCTAAACCATATATATTCTTGTAGGGGACAATAAAACTAATCAAATGAAATTAAATGGAAGTTCCTTGGGGTCAACCCCACCCCGTTCAATTTGAGAATGTACTATTATCTTGTAAATGGTCCAGATCCCCACCCCTAAACCATATATGTTCTTGTAGGGGACAATAAAACAAATAAAATGAGATAAAAGGGAAGTCCTGAGGGGGTCATCCCCACTCCCTCTTGTTTGAAAACTTGTAAACGGTCAACATCCCCACCCCTAAACCATATATATTCTTGTAGGGGACAATAAAACTAATCAAATGATATAAAAGGAAAGTCCCCAGGGGGTCACCCCACCCTCTCTTGTTTGAAAACTTATAAACGGTCAACATCCCCACCCCATAACTATATATATGCTTGTAAGGGACAATTAAACTAATCAAATGAAATTAAATGGAAGTTCCTGGGGGTCACCCCCACCCCGTTCAATTTGAGAATGTACTATTATCTTGTAAATGGTCCAGATCCCCACCCCTAAACCCTAGTCCCTGGGGTCACATTGGTGACCCCAGGGACTTTACCTACATTTCATTTTATTTGTTTTATTGTCCCCTACAAGAATATATATGATTTAGGGGTGGGGATGTTGACCGTTTACAAGTTTTCAAACAAGAGGGAGTGGGGATGACCCCCTCAGGACTTCCCTTTTATCTCATTTTATTTGTTTTATTGTCCCCTACAAGAACATATATGGTTTAGGGGTGGGGATCTGGACCATTTACAAGATAATAGTACATTCTCAAATTGAACGGGGTGGGGTTGACCCCAAGGAACTTCCACTTAATTTCATTTGATTAGTTTTATTGTCCCATACAAGAATATATATGGTTTAGGGGTGGGGATCTGGACCGTTTACAAGTTTTCAAACAAGAGGGGATGGGGTGACCCCCTAGGGACTTTCCTTTTATTTCATTTCATTTGTTTTATTGTCCCCTACAAAAATATATATGGTTTAGGGGTGGGGATCTGGACCATTTACAAGATAATAGTACATTCTCAAATTGAACGGGGTGGGGGTGACCCCCAGGAACTTCCATTTAATTTCATTTGATTAGTTTTATTGTCCCTTACAAGAATATATATAGTTATGGGGTGGGGATGTTGACCGTTTATAAGTTTTCAAACAAGAGAGGGTGGGGTGACCCCCTAGGGACTTTCCTTTTATATCATTTCATTTGTTTTATTGTCCCCTACAAGACAATATATGGTTTAGGGGTGGGGATCTGGACCATTTACAAGATAATAGTACATTCTCAAATTGAACGGGGTGGGGGTGACCCCCAGGCGCTTCCATTTAATTTTATTTGATTATTTTTATTGTCCCCTACAAGAATATATATGGTTTAGGGGTGGGGATCTAGACCGTTTACAAGATAATAGCACATTCTAAAATTAAACGGGGTTTGGATGACCCCCAGGTACTTCCATTTTATTTCATTTGATTTTTTTTATCGTCCTTTTCAAGAATATATATGGTTTAGGGGTGGGGATCTGAACCGTTTACAAGATAACAGTACATTCTCAAATTGAACGGGGTGGTGGTGACCCCCAGGAACTTTTATTTAATTTCATTTGATTAGTTTTATTGTCCCATACAAGAATATATATGGTTTAGGGTTGGGGATCTGGACCGTTTACAAGTTAAAAGCATATTCTCGAATTGAAGGGGGTAGGGATGACCCCCCAGGGACTCCCCTATATTTCATGTGATTTGTTTTATTTTCCTTTAATCATATCTGAAGACTGCATGTATCTATCACTTACAGTTTTCAAGTTATATTCATTTGAAAATTTTAGAAAATAAAATCCCATAGGGTTCTATAGTAAACCCCTCCCTTCTTTATGCCCCTCAAAATACCCATTAATAGACCCCAATGCACAAATGAACGATTGATGGCTCACCTAGACATATTAGTCTAACATTTTATGAAACCCTAAGTAAATCTGACAAGTAGTTTTGGAGAAATGCTGCGGACAAGTTCATTTTTAAAGTGGCAGAAGAAGAAGAGGAAAAAGAGGAAGAAGAGGAAGAAGAGGAAGAAGAAGAATAATAAAAATAATAAGAACTGAGCAAAAACAATAAGTCTCCAAACTTTGTTCGAAAAGGTAACGAATAGGGAATAGGGAATAGGTAACGAATAGGTAACGAATAGGGAATAGGGCATAGGTAACGAATAGGTAACGAATAGGGAATAGGGAATAGGTAACGAATAGGTAACGAATAGGGAATAGGGAATATGTAAGGAATAGGGAACGAATAGGGAATAGGGAATAGGTAACGAATAGGTAACGAATAGGGAATAGGGAATAGGGAACGAATAGGTAACGAATAGGGAATAGGGAATAGGTAACCAACTTGACGTCCATACGTGTGACCCACTGAAACAGATCAAATATAAGAGTAACTTGAAAAACGGAACAACAGAACACTGAACTGCAACAAAATTAACGCCAACATACATAGAAACGAACTATTTGATAACAAGTGCCTTATTATTAACATGGTACAGGCATAACCCTCATTACGTATGCTAGAGTATAGAGGTTAAATGTTAGGAGGCAACATGCATCATTAAAAACACGTAGAAATAAAAAAAAACTTCAAAAATAAACATCATTCAATGGCCGTGGGGTAAACTAGTTTAAATATCCCACTCGAGTGGCGGACGTGTTCCGGGGGTTGGAACCCACTATTTTACGATCAATGGATATAACGTGAACTTAAAGTTGGAACACCCACCCACTCGTTTATCCTGGGTTAAATACACCACCCTCCCTTTGTAAATGACTGGATCCGCCCAGCAGCCCCTCTCCATATTTTCAATTTCGATCAGCATAGTAACAAATGTACACGAACATTCACGAAGGACAAACAAATAAAGATAGTTTCCCGCACTTATCCTAAATGTACACTCAATTTTCTCTTTAATCTTACACAATTTATGAATCTTTTAGGGTAATTCAAGACATTTTTGGTAATTCACAACATTGTTAAAAATAAAACCATGTCCCTATATACAGTCTATGCACATGTCTTTCTTAAGTAAATTATTTTACATAAATACGTACCTTATTTATAATGTTCTGCCATATAGCAAGAAACAAGTGTAACTACCTTCTTAATAACGATATGATAAACCTGTAACAAAAACACAAGATACATGCACCGTATTAAAAAATTTAAAAAATGGCGGCGCAGTTTCGATGACAGCTAGCTCAAAGTATTCATTGATCATCATGTGAAAAGGTTTTGTGTCGATATAGAGAACTTTTATATATACCGCTGCTGGCGGACTATCAGACACAAGTGTATTTTGTTAGTCTTGTATTATTTTAACTTTTAGTTTCTTGTGTACAATTTAGAGATTAGTATGGTGTTCATTATCACTGAACCAGTATATATTTGTTATGGGGCCAGCTGAAGGACGCCTCCGGGTGCGAGAATTTCTCGTTGCATTGAAGACCTGTTGGTGACCTTCTGCTGTTGTCTGCTCTATGGTCGGGTTGTTGTCTCTTTGGCACATTCCCCATTTCCATTCTCAATTTTATCAGCTAAGTATTGAGATTTCAAGAGCACACACCTTCTTTAAATTCCCTGTTTATAAATTAAGAAATTATTATAAAAAAAAACCTAATGTGTAAACATCCTCAGACATGGCTGACCTTAAGGATGTACATATGCGAGATTAAGGTATTTGTGACAGTTGTTCGAACTCCTTGGTTTTTTCCTATGATACAGAGTTAAATAGTTTGGCCAAGAAACACCCATGTAAAATCTTTGCATGCGAAATTTCAATACCTCATAACAGGTCATTTCTCAAATTTTAATTGACTCAAGATTTCTTTACAGTTTCGATATGAGACCAAATAATACCAATGCATAATATATATATATATAGGATAAAGGTCCGAGTCAGCCTTTTTCCCGCCATTTTATCGAGATGAAATATCTCCAAAAAAAATATACATAACCTATTGATAGTTTAAGCATATTAATTATGCTCTTCTGAAATATAGTTTTAAATTTATATTCTTTTAATGTCACCTAAGTACATCCTATTTATATGTCCTGTTTGGTAAAAAAAGTTCTATAGTATACATGTAATGTTGAGTCATACTGATAAAAAGATACGAAGTGGATGTAAGCAATTATAGTCAACTATACGGCCTTCAACGATGAGCAAAAAAAAATCCCGTACACAAAAAAAAACTGAGAACACAGAAAGTCAAATTGAAAAACACAATAAGGGTTTGGTTTGATTTAAAACTTTTATTTTGCGTACAACGGCACTAGTTGAGTCCGGATTTTACAAACAAACAATTGAGTAAACATATACGCTATAAGTTGGTCTCAAGCGAAGGGTATCAGAACTATATTATACAATTACTGTCTTTTGATGAGGTAAATGTGTGGTTTTATTGACTTTTTAAAAACTGATATTCACTGAGGTCAACGTGAATATCAGTTTTTCAAAAGTCAATAAAACCACATAACTATCAAACCAAAAGACAGTAATTGTTTTATTCCATATTCCGAGAGAAATGTATGTAATGGAAAACATATTATCATGGAAGGATATAACATGGTTTTATCAAAGAGAACTGCCTATAAATTTAGCCAGTGAGAAAATAGAAAATGTTAAGTCGTATAATAAAACTGGTGGTAAGAGAACTGGATGATAATGCATCGTTTGCGCTATAACTCGATTCCTACTTGTATTACAGTTATCAGAATTGGGTGTCTGGGTTAAATGAACTGCTGTTTGACTTCTATAGGATTGGACACAACCAACAGCACACCCTGCAGACTTAGAGAGATGAGCAAGGGCATGAAACAGTAATGACAAACCCAGTGAAATGGTCTTGTAAGATCTTGTTTCTTCAAAAGCGTATGTGAAAGTGCCACCTTTAAGACGGAAATTCACTTGTTCAATTTTGCGTTACTGTTTCAGGTTCAACAATCAAAATTGTTAAACACTCAAGCCACCTTAATTACCCTTATATTTTGGAATAAAAAAAAAATGGTGTGGAAAGATCTACGCTGGGCATAACAAAGAATCCCAATTGACCAGGTTACCTAGACATACATGTTTACACAACAACTTGTTTGTGTTTTAAAGGACAATAGACTTAGTATAAAAAAACATGTC
The DNA here is from genome assembly GCF_965363235.1 of Mytilus galloprovincialis. NCBI lineage: Eukaryota > Metazoa > Mollusca > Bivalvia > Mytilida > Mytilidae > Mytilus > Mytilus galloprovincialis. The sequence continues at coordinate 54,937,915 of NC_134851.1, forward strand.
TAATAGTGTCCACTAAGCTGGTCGCTAACCATCTGGATTAATAAAAAGAATGTCACTTGTTTGTATTTAGCCATGTGTATTGATTAGAACTGTTCTACATTACAATGTGATATAGGATGACTTTTATTTATCATTCTAATCGTTCTTAATAGTAGTAATAGATTACGTCGGTATTTTCTGATTATCATTAAACCATGGAAGTAATATTCAAATATTACTTCCATGATTAAACTAAGGTTATATTATGAGGCGATAAACTGGACCCCTGTTGTGTTCACTTATCTCTACACTTCGGTGCGGAGATTAAGATGGAATGGCGGACCAGTTTAAGTAGGCGGGTGATCGAAAGACGGTAGTTCAATGTAATATGTTACCACCTTTTCTGTAAGAGGGTGTTTATTACTTGAGATAGATTCTGACCTCACAGAAAGAGGTTCAGGGAGACCTTGTTCTAATTACACATCCTGGTAACACCAGAAACAAAATGTAGAAATGTTGTAAACCGACCGAAAATGCAAATGAAAATAAATAGACTGTAAATATAAAAAAAGAAGATGTGGTACTATGTTTGCCAATGAGACAACACACCACAAGAGACCAAATGACACAGAAATTAACAGCTATAGGTCACAGTACGGTCTTCAACAATGAGTAAAGCTCATACCGCATAGATTTACTTTCGACAAGTGAAGGTTTGGCCATGATACCTAGCTATTAAAAATACACACCGAATGAATACTAAGTTTAACTATTCAATATCAACGAATTCTAAAAGTTACTATAGTTGCTGCATGTTGAAATTCGGGTTTGGTTAAAACCACCTACGCAATAAGAACAGTGTCGTTACACGAATTAAAACTTTTAAACCAAATCGGTTTTTTTATTCAATTTAACATTTCTAAGTTCACACTTCGTTTTATTATTTACAGTACAGTGGCATTTGATACACTGCTATCTATCTTAAATGATAACGGCTGTCAGTAAAACAACTTTTCATCCAATAGGCAGTGGCGGATCCAGCCATTTGAAAAAGGGGGGGTTCCCAACCCAGGACAAAGGGGGGGGGGGGGGGGGGGTTCCAACTACATGTCCCCATTCAAATGCATTGATCGTCCAAAAAAAAGGGGGGTTCCAACCCCCGGAACCCCCCCCCCCCCCTGGATCCGCCACTGAATAGGACAATTATCAAATGGATACCAAATAACGTATGTGCTAACTTAGCAACGGTTTGTTTTGTAAAATCCGGACTCAACTAGTGTCGTTGTACACGAACTAACACTTTTGCATTGAACCATGCGCTTATGTGTTTGTGTTTTTTCGTTGTTTTTTTTTTTTTTTTTTAATTTCACAGGTCTGTGTTCTCAGTTTATTTTAAAATTTACAGTATAGTGACATTAGATACATTGAAATATTTTTTTGATGAAAATATTTATCTCTTAGACAAGTGCTCATATTAATTGTTATTGGCTTTGGACTATCTTAGTACTCTCTGATTTGTCCTTTGTCTCTATTGCGTTTGCGATAGCTTTTTATACGTTTTGGTTCGATTTGATGACTAAAACCCTTTTCAACTGATTTTGTTTTATTAATTTTTATGTTGTACTGTTAAAAAAAATGTCCCAGGATAGATGGAGGGTTTTGGCACACGAAAACATGTTTAATCTCGCCACTTTCTGTATGTGCCTGGCCCAAGTCTGGAGCCATTTATCGTTTACTGTATTGTACATAAAGGCCATTTGTTTTCTAGTTTAAATTGTTTTACAATTATCATTTCGAGGCCTTGTATTACTTACCATGCAGTTTGTGTTTTGTTCATTGTTGATGGTCATCAAACGGTGACCTATTGTCATTAACGTATGTCATTGATCGATGGGGAGGGTTGTCTCATTAGCAATCATAACATATCTCCTTAATTTCATATGATACCATTTGATCATGATGAACATGATGAACGATGTATAGTAGCTTTGGTATTGTACTGTAAATACATTTGTAGGTTAGAACACAGCAGAAATGGGTCCTTTGTTGTTTTATCACCCTGATACCCTGACTGGTTTATTGATAAATCCATCAAAATAGAAACAATCATTAACAGGACTAAAGTAGTATTAAAATAAAAGCTAGGCTAATGTGAAAAGAGTTCTTAAATGTTTACCCCTTTTTTGCCCTAGCATCCAATTTCGTAAAGGTATTGGTATATAGAAGAAGTTATGAAAAGAAAAAACTAGACTCAAACTACCCTTCCCGCCTTGCAAGCACTGAGACGGTGTGTGGTATTTTTTCCATAGAAAATTACCTTATCATATATAAAAACAAACCTGCTTTGTGCAACGTTTGACTGTCATAACATGTATGTTCTGCCTTATTGAACGATAAATAGAAAAAAAATCATAGAATGGCAGACAACGGTAAAACATTAAGAGACGAACAGACAAACAACAGTCCATAAAAACACTACAAAATATTAATCAGAAAACTAAGCATAACACTAAACTGAAAACTAAAGATTGAGCATAATTATAAAACACTGAATACTAACGATTGGGGAAAACACTACACAGAAAACTAAAAATAGAACAAAACACTAAACAGAATACTTTAAAGTGAGCAAAACACTACATGGAAAACTAAAGAAAGCAAGACAAAAACTCTACACAGAAAACAAAACAGGAAAACACTACAAGGAAAAATAAAGTTAGCAAAACACAAGACGGAAAACTAAATAGTGAGCAAAACGCAAGGCGGAAGACTAAAGAGAGCAAAACACTTTACAGAAAACTTTTATGAGAGAACAAAATACCACACAGAAAACTAAAAAGTGAGCAATCACTACACTGAAAACTAAAGAGTGAGCATAACAATACGCAGAAATTTAAGAGAAAGCAAAACACTATTCAAAAAACTAAAGAGAGCTAGAGCAAAATACTACACAGAAAACTAAAGAGAGCAAGAGCAAACACTTCACAGAAAACTTAAGAGTGAACAAAACATTACAAAGAAAACTAAAGAAAGAAATAGCAAAACTCCACACAGAAAACTAAAAAAAGAGGAAAACACTACACGTAAAACCAAAGTGAGCAAAATGCAAGTCGGAAAACTTAAAAATGAGCAAAACAATACAAAGAAAACTAAAAAGTGAGCAAAATCACAATACAATAAACTGAAGAGTAAGATAAACATTACACGGAATACTAAAGAGAGCATAACACTAAACTGAAAACTAAAAAAAGACTAAAACACTTCACAGAAGACTCAAGAGTGAGCAAAACACTACACAGAAGACTCAAGAGTGAGCAAAACACTACACAGAAAATTAAAGAGTGATCTAAACACTGCACGGAAAACTATAGAGTGAGCAAAACACTTCACAGAAGACTTAAGAGTGAGCAAAACACTACACAGAAAATTAAGGAGTGATCTAAACACTGCACGGAAAACTATAGTTAGCAAAACACTTCACAGAAGACTTAAGAGTGAGCAAACACTACATAGAAACTGTAGAGTGAGCTAAACACTACACAGAAAACTTAAGAGGGAGCAAAACACTACACAGAAAACTATAGAGGGAGCAAAACACTACACAGAAAAATATAGAGGGAGCAAAACACTACACAGAAAACTTAAGAGAGAGCAAAACACTACACAGAAAACTATATAAGGAACAAAACACTACACAGAAAAATATAGAGGGAGCAAAACACTACACAGAAAACTATAGAGGGAGCAAAACACTACACAAAAAAACTTAAGAGAGAGCAAAACACTACACAGAAAACTATTTAAGGAACAAAACACTACACAGAAAAATATAGAGGGAGCAAAACACTACACAGAAAACTATAGAGGGAGCAAAACACTACACAAAAAAACTTAAGAGAGAGCAAAACACTACACAGAAAACTATTTAAGGAACAAAACACTACACAGAAAAATATAGAGGGAGCAAAACACTACACAGAAAACTATAGAGGGAGCAAAACACTACACAAAAAAACTTAAGAGAGAGCAAAACACTACACAGAAAACTATAGAGTGAGCAAAAGACTACACAGAAAACTATAGAGGGAACAAAACACTACAAAGAAAACTTTAGAGTGAGCAAAACACTACACAGAAATCTAAGGAGTGAGCAAAACACTTCAAAGAAAACTTAAGACAGCAAAACATTACACAGAAAACTATAAAAGGAACAAAACACTACACAGAAAAATATAGAGGGAGCAAAACACTACACAGAAAACTATAGAGGGAGCAAAACACTACACAAAAAAACTTAAGAGAGAGCAAAACACTACACAGAAAACTATAGAGTGAGCAAAAGACTACACAGAAAACTATAGAGGGAACAAAACACTACAAAGAAAACTTTAGAGTGAACAAAACACTACACAGAAATCTAAGGAGTGAGCAAAACACTTCAAAGAAAACTTAAGAGAGCAAAACATTACACAGAAAACTAAAAAGAGTGTAAAAAACTTCACAGAAAAAATTAAGAGTGAGCAAAACACTACACAGAAAACTAAAGAGTGAGCAAAACACTGCACGGAAAATTATAGAGTAAGCAAAACACTACACAGAAATTAATTACTGAGTGAGTGAACTCACACCCTTGAGATACCCAAGGATAAACACATGTATCTCGAGGGGGGATAGGACCTTTATCGGGACTCCGGGATCGGGTGTTTTTAAGCTCGGGATTTCGGGATTGACCCTTTCGGGATCCGGGAATTCTTTTTTGCGAATTTCGGGACCTCGGGATTTTGTGTTTTTAAGCCCGGGATTTCGGGATTTCGTTTTTTCAAGCCCGGGATTTCGGGATTTCGTTTTTTCAAGCCCGGGATTTCGGGATCAGGACCCCTCCTATCCCCCCTCTATCTCAGATCATGTTGATCATCACAAGTATAAATTCAGTGATATATCGATTTTTTGTTGTCAAGAACGAGAAAAATGTAATACCATAGTAGAAATAAGAGATTTACCCTTCAATGTGAGCCAAGTTCCCAAAAATCAAGATTTTAGATTTTTAATCCCTTTAGAATTTAGGATTTAAAGCTGTCTACAGAAGCTGCCGAAGATATCTGAATGAAACTTTTTGAACAATAGAAATGTAAATGTTGACCATATGATAGAAATTCACATTTGGTTCCATATACACATATAAACATGTGTAAAAGTTTTAATAACTTACTGTGATTGTGCTTTAATCATTTAATTCTTCCGGCAACTTTTAAATGAACAGGTAAACATCAAAGTAAACAAAATTATCGAATTATTATCGTATTGTTTATCAGAGATTTATCTAAATGTTGACCTTTTCACATCAAATCAATATTTAAGAGACTTACTGTCAATGAAAAAAAGACTCCATTTTGTTTTTTTTTATGTGATCTCCCTTTTTATGATTTCTTTTTTGTATTTATCAATGGAGCGTTTCAGCTATTACACTATCTTTAGTTAGTTCAAATACAAATAAAGTCGTCTTTATATTATTGGTGACATTGGTTGTCACCAGACTACTGTATAAATCATGCTTATTGTATCTCTTATTGTTTTGCTAGTTTTTGATAAGCGTCATTTCATGAACAGCACACATTGGAAAATTATAAAACGTGTCACTTTTCTCTATTTTGTTCATCGTCCCCTTGGTACCTTTTGACGATTATTTACACTCGTGGGTGAAACCCAAAGGCTTGACCTTGGTTTGGATAGAATGATCTTCGTTTGCTGAAAACTTCAAAATATGAAAACAATACTTTATATAATTTCATGCGTTCGAAGCATTTTCTTTATTTACCTTCATCTGGAACGTTCAAAGTCGGATATTTGAAATCCAAGGACGTATAACATACGCAACAGTTATGAAACAAGACTAGTGTTTTCCATTCAGCATTTTAGTCTTAGATTCAAAATTGTATGGCCAAATCCATCCTTAGTGCAACTTTGACTAAGGGAAATATCACATCGAGAAATATAAAAAAAACTTCGTGTTTACTTTTATTTCTCAATTTATGTTTTTTTTTTAATTATGAGGGTGTATTTTTTATTGTTCATAATCTTAGTTTGCATTGTTGTTTTTTTTTTTTTAATTTAAGTGTGTATTTCTTCTTTTTGTTTTTAGTTATCAGTGTGCATCTTTAATTTTTTATAATCTTGACGGTGTAATTTTATTTTCATGGTGTAAGTTAAAACTTTCAGTGTGTGTTTTTTGTAATTCTTTTAAGCGTCAGTTTTGTTGATATTTTAATCTTACTGGCGTGTATATTTTTGTTTTTAGTTTCAATTTGTATCTCATTGGGTAATTTTTAAGAAAATTAACTTGAACTAAATTATGACGAGAACGGCTTTTCATATCAGACCTCATTATAGGAAACCCCAATTACAATCTATGGAATCTGTGCTTGAATCTCATTTGTATATATATGCTCGAGAGTTTCCAACAATCCCTAAAAAGTACAGCATTGCCATTTGGTAGGTCATGAAATCACACCAGTAACTATGTCATGCATATGTTAATGTGCTAAGAAACAGTATTAACACATCCCTCTAAATGTGACAAAAAGTAAAGGCGTTTTAGTCTTAAAATAGAAAAATTCAAATCGATAAATTAACAGATGTACGGCAGAAAAAAATGAGAAACTCATTAGTTTTATTAAATCTATTTCTGTAAAATTCTATCCTCTCTTCAAAACGTGACAATTCTATATTTATTTATATTTTGTCCAAATACATATTTTTATAATAAACAACAGTCATTTGTATATCACACGTGCTATATTCTATATTTGTTATCATTGTTATATTTTCATGTCTCTGTACCTTTCAGTCAGATGGCCCGGAAGCTGAAGTGCGATGGTCATGCAGATGTTTAATGATCAACGTCGAAGGAAGTTCGCCGATGAGCGATGGTCTATACAAAAGAGTTTAAGATTTATGTTATTATGAGAACAGTTACTGTATATATTCATAATATCATATAAATGTACATTCATTATATACTTTCTATATGTCTGTCACTGTCTGTCCATAACCAGAGTTGCATGCTTACTGAGAGATCGTCCTCTTTTATTTTCTACAAGTGGACATGAATCAGCATTAACATTTTATCTTGATTTTGTTCCTTTCGTGAGTTCCTCGTTTACCGTATATCATAAAACGGTTTTGTATTTAGAGAATTTCATGTTTCTTCTAGGGTAAAAAGAAAGAACCGTTTGTTGTCACTGCAGGTAGTTAACTGCTAGTACCCTCTATCCAAACATCCTCTTGCTGCTCGTAGTTTCTTTAGTTTGTAATCCCCTAATCAACTTAAAAACCAGGTAAACTACTTCTTACCATTTTCTCTAGCCAAGGATTACGACCGAGGAGGAGACTGGACAGTAACCCTTGGCTAGCGAAGATGGCTTCTTAAATACAAATTACTCTTTCACTAAATAATTCTAAATTTGGTGACTATGTGGAACGCATCTATCCCATCGAGCTAGAGATAAAGGATACTACAGATACAGTTATGTCGGCCTCATATCTTGACTTACATCTAGAAATTGACAATGAGTTTCGGTTGAAAACAAAACTTTACGACAAAATAGATGATTTCAGCTTTCCAATTGTGAACTTTCCATTACTAAGTAGCAACATTCCAGCAGCACCTGCATACGGGGTATTATATATCTCCCAATTGATACGATATTCCCGTGCTTGCATTTTCTATCATGATTTTCTTGATAGAGGGTTGCTGCTTACGAGGAAGCTATTAAACCAAGAGTTCCAAATGGTAAAGTTGAAATCATCCCTTCGTAAATTTTACGGACGCCATCACGAGTTGGTTGACCGTTATGGAAAAACCGTTTCACAAATGATATCGGATATGTTCCTTACGTCGTAACTACAATCCCCTTTCCTTTCATGAATGTGACCTACCGAATAAGACTATTTACCAGATTTGTTATCACATAAGCAACACGACGGGTGCCACATGTGGAGCAGCATATGCTTACCCTTCCGGAGCACCTGAGATCACCCCTAGTTTTTTGATGGGGTTCGTGTTGTTTATTCTTTAGTTTTCTATGTTGTGTCATGTGTGCTGTTGTTTGTTTGTTTTTTTTCATTTTTAGCCATGGCGTTGTCAGTTTGTTTAATATTTATGAGTTTGACTGTCCCCTTGATATCTTTCGTCCCCTTTTACTTCTTAGACTACATCAATCAACAAGAAAAGCATTGCAAATGTTTTTTTGTGTTGACCATCGTACTTCAGCGTTACCACAAACGCACTTCGGTGTAGCTATCAACAAGATAGCGTTATAATGCCATCATTGCACTCCAATATGATCAGAAACGAACTGCATTGTCAAACTATCGCGCATCAGCGTGACCATCGTGGTTCTGATTCCTACATATATATACCATTAATGTACGGGTAGGGTCAATTATAAATATACCGTTATTTATCCATCAGACCAAACCAGTTATTCATATCTGTCTGAGAAGCCAGCATTTATATTTACACGAATGCGTAGGAAATATTTTGTTTTAGACCAAGTCCTTCGAGAAATAGCAGCAGTCTTGGACACTCAGAGGAGGTAGAAGACGAAGATAGAGTAAGGATCAAAGTTCGTCAACTTCATGAAATGAGGTGGAGAGTTAGCAAGAAACACATACAACAAAGCTAATAGTATTCTAGCAACAGCAAATGACTGGGAGATGCAAGCCGACGTTGGGGGAAAGACCACCTTCCTAACAACCCTCCGACCAGACATTGTGCTTTGGTCCAGAATCAACAGACAGGTCATTTTTGTATAGCAAACAGTGCCATGGGAAACAAGACTCGAAGAAGCCCACGAGAGAAATCTTGCCAAGTACCAGGAATTGTTAACAGACATTCAAGAGAAGAATTTGGGAACATGGTATTTCTTGTGGAGGTAGGCTGTATAGGCTTTGTTTCTCAAACAATTTGGACAGCCTTGGGGTCCATAGGACTAACTGGACCAGTGAAATAGCTTTGTGACAAAGGTTGGGATACAAGCAGAGGAAGAGTCTGTGGAAACAGTGGAGGAGCTTGCTGGTTCCTGACTGGACCAGATCAACTCAGTCTACGCACACACCCCCTCCCCCCCCCCCGGACATTGTCGTGGACATCGCCGAAACAGTCATGGAGAGGGGGTCGACCTGATGATGGAACCAGCTGAGCAGTGCAAACACTGTTTCTAGGCTATGTTTAAGCTTTAATAGTTATCAAAGGTACCAGGGTTACAATTTAATACGCCAGACGCGTGTTTCGTCTACATAAGACACATCAGTGACGCTCAGATCAAAAGTTATATAGCCAAAAAAGTAAAAAGTTGTATAGCATTGAGGACCAAAAATTCCAAAAATTGCGCCAAATATGGCTAAGGTAATCTGTGCCTGGGATGAAAAAAAGCAAAGTTTTTCGAAATATTCAAAGTTTTGTAAACAGGAAATTTATAAAAATGACCATATAATTGATGTTCATGTTTAAGTTTCAATACCGTTTTTTTCAAAGTTTTGTTGTTTTTTTTTTTTGTGTTTTTTTGTTAAATTAAACAAATTGCGAAAACAAAATAGTTTCTCGATTATGCCTTAAAATCAATGGTTTTGATAAGAAACTATGAGAAAAATGTACCGAGTCGCTTTTATAAATTTCTTATTCCGATGTTAGTGCGTACGTCATTCGAGTAGCCTTGAAACCAAAAGTGTTGACAAACAAAACATTTTGAATCAGTAATACTTCAGAACAGCCGGTGTGCAAATAACAATAAAAAACAATTCCAGACTTTAGAGAATGTCACAAAACAACACAAGAAAAAAAATCAAATTATACAGTGACCTTTTATGGTCAGTGTCCTTAAAAGAGCGTCGAAAAATACCGGAGGGACATTCAAACTCAAATAGAAATCCAAAGATTGAGTAACATAAACCCCACCAAAGTCTGAGGTTGTGGTCTCAAGTGCTCCGGAAGAGTAGGCAGATCCTGATCCACATTAAGTGATCGTAGTGAGTGGGTTATTATGACTTAGAAGAAAGATAAAAACTACGAAGTAGATAGTTCGAGGAACAAAAACATAGATAACTAGTATCTCAATTATTTGTAAAACAATTGAAAGGTCTTTCCTGGAAAAGTGATGTTTTTGTAATGTACTTGTCACGACCTTTCATTTGATATACGACAAGCATACCTTCGGAACCTTTTAGCTTTTAACACTTAATGACCCCATCCGCCTAAATTTTCGAGATCGGAAGTATGATATATGTAATGTAGACTTGATGATCTTTCATTTGATATGAGACAACGCCATGTTCTAGAAAGTTTGATTTTTGCACTTAATAACCCCATCCAACTAATTTTTGGATTACAGGAATTGGATATTTGAAATGTACACGTGAAGACCTTTCATTTGATATACAACAACCTTAGACTATTTACCAGATTTGTTATCACATAAGCAACACGACGGGTGCCGCATGTGGAGCAGGATCTGCTTACCCTTCCGGAGCACCTGAGATCACCCCTAGTTTTTTGGTGGGGTTCGTGTTGTTTATTCTTTAGTTTTCTATGTTGTGTCGTGTGTGCTGTTGTTTGTTTGTCTTTTTCATTTTTAGCCATGGCGTTGTCAGTTTGTTTAATATTTATGAGTTTGACTGTCCCTTTGGTATCTTTCGTCCCTCTTTTATCTTAACAGAAAATTTATGTTTTGCACTCAATGACCCCACCCATCCCATTTTTTGGGGACATCAACTTGATATTTGAAATGAACGCTTTATGGACTTTCATTTGATATGTAACTTAATTTTTTGCACTAAATGACCCCACCCTTACCCCTGGGATCAAAAAGGGGTTTAAAATTTTCATTTTTAAGTAGAGTTTATTAAGACCTTCAATTTGATATATCAGATGACCCCATTTGACAAAGTGCCAAAAGTGATGCAATATCAATTATATAAATAGAACTTATGCAACTTACAAAATCAATGCAAAACATGAAAATTTCAAATTGATTTTTTGGTGTTTTTTTTTCCATGGAATGTTTTTGGTATTTGGTCAAACATATAACTATGTTATCCTCTTCAATTTCTAAAACATTTTAAGTGGTAACCTGTTATTGATTCATAAATACATGCCTCCGCTCGCAAAATTTAAAACTGAACTATCTCTAAAACGACAATAGATATCTGAAATCTGTTAAATGATAAATGATCTGCAGTTGAAGGACAACAATATAGAAAAAATATGGGACAATTCCAATGTTCATCAAGGTCAAAATGAATCATCACATATATGATGCAATACAAAACTTGAGAACCGGAAGTCGTAGAGACATGAGTCTACCTACATTCAATTAAGGACCATTTGACCTTTCAATGTCACAAGGTCAAGGTCATAATACACTTTGAAGATCAAGGTTAAATTTCATCATGACCTGACATTGACCTCAAATTGAAGGTCTTAAACTATTGATCATTTTTGCAATTTATAGTAGGTTGATATCTGTTACCATTAAAAAGATATACACACAATTTTATACTTTTAAGAATCATCCCGTCGTAACTTTTGAACAGTCAGACACTTTTGAGCTCAGTGTATAAAATGTAGAGCTCGTCGAGAGGAACATTTTACATGCTGTACGTATGCAGCAAACTCTTATCGTTTTCTTAATATGCAAGCTTGAAATTGCAGCGTAATTTTTTTTTTGCACTCTGTGACCTTTGACCTTGGGTGCAAATTGAAGGTCACATGAACTTAAGATTATTGGTGTAGGTCCCAAGTCTTTACGACTTCCGGTTCTTGAGATACAATTTTTCAAAAATTGTGTATATTTTTTCAAGGGGAATAACTCCTTATAAGGGTTAACAACAAAATGATTGTATATGTTTATTAACATTGACATCTGGTCTTGTATATGTTGCCGTTTTCAAATCGATTCTATCTGGAATGTTTTTTAAGAAAAATGCAAAAGAAAGAAATTGCTTCAAGGTGACATAACTCTCATAGGGAATGATGAAATCCTTAGCAGCCTCATATAGTAACACATCATGATGAGATCTAACTATTGTCCAAATAAGGTCATGATATCTTCAAAAACAACGAGTGGGCCATGTCGAAAAAAACCAATAAAAGGGAAATAACTTCTAAAGGGGATGATGAAATCCTACACAGCCTCATTTGGTAATACTTCATGATAAGGTCTACCGATGGTCCATATTTGGTCTTAATAACTCCAATAGAAACGGGGAGAGGCCATGTCAAAAAAATGCTGGAAGAAAAAAAAAAACAGAAGAAAAACAATAAGGTCTTTCCTCGCGTAGAGGAAAGACCTTAATGATTATGGATGGCTGTGAAACGCCCACTGGCAAATTAAATGCATATTCATAAAAATAATATGATAATGTACGCGACATAAATATAAACCCTTTTTTACAACCTGTCATAAAGATACAATATATATTATTACTCTTTTATTGTCATATAATCATTCATTAAAATCACATACAAGCATAAATTTTTAAATTTTAAATTTTTAAATTTTAAATTTTAGTTTCTTGTGTATAATTCGGAGTTTAGTATGACGTCCATTATCACTGTACTATTATGCATATTTTAGGGGCCAGCTAAAGGACACCTACGGGTGCGGGAATTCTCGCTACATTGAAGACCCATTGGTTGCCTTCGGCTGTTGTTTGCTCTATGGTCGGGTGGTTGTCGCTTTGACATATTCACCATTTCCTTTCTCAATTTTATAACAAGTATAGCTCTCAAAACTTGGCGGATATAGTTTTGATGGATTAACATTTTTCTGTGTCGATCAGATTTAGAAATACAGGGTTCTCTCCAGAAAAGTTTTTTAAACATAGCTTTAACGTATATTTTTTGGTTATTATTTGACAATATAGTAGAAAGTGTATTACATTTTTGGTATCACTTTCTGTGGTTTTTAAGAGAGAAAAAACTACTACCTTACATGGATAGATTAAGAAAAATATTAGACAAATAAAACAAAAAATTCCGTTTCTAATCATGTGATCACATGTGTTCGGTGAATCATGACTTTATGATACCATCTGTTCGGTGTGATCATGTACTCAGACGTGGTCGGTGTGATCATGTGCCTTTTTAAACAAAAACAAAAACGATGGGTGATATCAAGCGATATATGACTTATTCTGGCTTGTTGTTTTATCTGTCTCCATTGGCGGATCCAGGGGGAACCCCCCTTTTTTTGACTATCAACGATCAATGCATTTGAATGGGAGCATATAGTTGGAACCCCCCCACCCCTGGTTTCTCTAATTAATAATGATATGCAAGAGATCGATATGATACGAAATCATTCTTTTCAAGTGGGAAATGAATAACCGGTCACAACCACAAGATAATTAAACTTTTTTACTCTTAATATGAAAAATACAATGGTTAATTTTACAATAACGTAGCCAATACTAAAGCTGTTTTACCAACAAAGCAAATCTTATGTGTTGATATCCTTCGATAGTTTTGTAGAAAATATATGAGCAGAAAAATGATCTCCAGGTAGAGTTCTTTTGTCAATGTCAACATAACTCAATTAATGTCTTGAATTCTGTAGCTGCCAATCACGGGAAGATGTGCCTGATGACTGTTCAAAGAATGGGATGTTTGACTCCAAAGGAATATCATCAAATATGTGTAACTGTATGGAAGGTTGGTCAAAGAATCTGCGCGGACTGTTAAGAGCATAGTTATTTATAGGACTGAAAGGTTTATATCTTTTGGATGAACTAATCTTTCTTGTTATTCCGGCGATACTTCGCGTCACGAACGCCGATTCTTTGCACCTGTGCACTACTTTTGGTGACATATGTGTATGGCGATCTCTTTGCTTTAAACCTATATCTGGTGTTTTACATTTTGAAGGTGTTTGTGTATTTTCAAACATTTCCCGCGGGCTTTTGACATCGCTGTTTTTCAGATTTTCTACTGTTTCAGACGTAATTCTGCCACAGTTTTTGAAAGTTTCTGTACTTTTAAATTGTATCTTATTGGTAACATGTTCATGTTTTTCTCTTTTCTTATTTGTTTCTATATATAACTGCTTCCCATATTCATTTTGTTGGAGCGCTGATGACTTTCGAAGAGTTATGTCCGCTGTGAAAACCTCGTCTTGAGTTACTGTGTCTGACTGTTCAACGTTGTCGGAAACATGGATGCTCTCAATCTCAATCGATTCCTCCTTTAACGTTGACAGTTGAACATTGGTATGGAATATCACCGCCTGCCCAAGCATATCACGTGACTTCCTTCTAACAATAGATGTCGAGGTTGTTGAGCTGAGGTATTTATAAAGGAACATCATAACTCTTCGTCGTTTTTCTTTATGAAGAGCACCTTCACCAATTGCATGCAGAATACACATAACAGTCTTCAAATACAGAAGAAAGATTTTGAGAGGTTGAGTACTGTAAGTTATGCTTAGACAAATCTCAATACAGCTTATCGGTATGGTTGAAACCAAAAAGAAAATAATTAGGGTTGTAACCGACTGGCAGATTTTTGCGCCTGTCTTCCTAGCCTCTGTTGCATTTGGGAGTATTCGATTCGTGGATGATATGTTTGGAATGCTATTATGTCTTTCCATAATTGTGATTCTATTGTTATTATCTCTATACTGTTGTATTCTGGTTATAGAGGAAGAGGATATATTAACGAGTCCTGTATATAAAGCAGTAGCCATAATGGAAGGGATGATATACATTAACATGGTACTACCAATATTGAGGTAATTAATTCCATCATGGCGGACATCAAAACAGAAGTAATTGCCACTTCCGGTTTTATTGCTCGAGTTTGATTCCATGGTGGTGATTCTGACAATTAGTTTAGTTGCGGCTGTAATCATGGCAAGTACGAAACTGCATGCAGTCACCATTAGAAAAAATGCGTTACTGACCATGATGTTTGCATTCTCTCTGCCGATAGCCAATCGAAAGCGTATAATTGCCACTACAGTTATTCCTATTGGATAAGTATCCAAAAACGTAGACTGAAGAGTTTCTGAAAGAAAAAAACTATAAGCATTAAAAAAAATATGTGATCACAGTTTGTTTTGATAATTAATATTATCGGTCGTCCAACTGTCTATATCAATCTGCTCAGCTCTTAATAAAACTCCATATCACGGCTTTGTGACGTCAAATACGTTGACCTGGCCTTAATAACTTTGACCCGGACATATCAGCGACGTCATAATGTTTGAACCGACGTTGATAAGTTTGACCCGAACTTATCAAGTCAACTTCCGGTTGCTGGTGAAACTAAGACAATACTTCCAAAAGACGCAAATACAGCCCGATAAATCGATTATCAGGTTATCGTCATATTAATATTGTAAAATATCAGCTGCTCGACATAATACGAAGGCTTTTTGATCTCGTTCGCTTACTCGACAAAAAGCTTCATATTATGTCTCGCAGCTGATATTTTACGATATCAACATGCAGACAACCTGATAATCGGTACAAATTACCCAGGGGTTCATATATGCTCAACAAGAAAACTAAACAAAATATCTTAAATAAAATTGAACAGGTCTTGAAACGGGCACTGTCCCATCTTGTACTTCCGGTCGTCTACATTTGTTCCTTATTTTCTTAACATAAAATTAAGCGCGTTAACTTTATATTTCAACAATTACTTAAGATTTTTATGTCATTCAAGTTTTTTTTCCCCCATAACCTCATAACACCAACTACAGTCAAAAGTTATTCAAAATTACATTTTGTTCTGTTGGCCAATGTTAAAGGCATTTAGAAAAAGCTTACCGTTATAAATTTTTTCGTGACGATAAGTATAACTTTGTATGATTATTTGATATATTATCCATAAAATCAAATCAGTGTTGTTTTCTCGTGTATCATAAATACATTAGAGGCAACAGTAGTTCGATGTTCAAACCCATAAATCTATTTTGATAATACGAATTTGGATAACTATCTTAGGAGATTGCAAAGACTATCAACCGGAGCAAGACCGGATATGTCTATAGGGTAAGCGTGTTCAGCTATGCAAGAATAACCCGTTTACTCATTTAGCCTCGGTAAACAAAAATTTCCAGATAAAATATAGGGCTCTATCAGTATATTTTGAAGAAATAATGACCTTTTTGGTTCCTTTAGATCCAAGACCACGAGCACATATCTCGAAAATAATAAATAGAAAAATTATCTTAATATCTTACCTTTGGCTATACAAGCCATTTTTGTAACATGTCCAGTCTGCACTACCCACAATTCTGCAGGAATATAGAAAATGATGGCAAGAAGCACAAATATGGTTTTTAAACATTGAATCCGCTCATTGTATTTCATTTTTGGCTTATCGGCTTTTAGTGACATTAGAAACATAAAATTGGTGCCGAGACCAAGACATATAAAGAATGAAATAACCGGGGTATGAATGTTCATAGAATCATTTTCTTGTGCCATCTTCATAACAGTTGCGACGTAACGTTCCTTATCCTTGGTAAATATTTGAGAAGCTATAGTGATTTTATTTAAATATTATTCGCACCTTCAAGATGACGAGGAGTGGTGTTAATTTTATTTCAGCATGTTATTTTATGTTAAATGTCATCTTATATGCCAAATTTAATTAAAGGGGATATGAAAATGAGATATAACCGGTTGCAAGGGATACTCTACAAAACAAATTGGTTCTATGGACAAAAAACAAAATCGGGGTAACAAACTAAAACTGAGGGAAACGCATTAAATATTAGAGGAGAACAACGACACAACATTAAAATGTAACACACGCAGCAACGGACTAAGCATTAGACAAAATCCGATGAGAATAACCAATATAACATCAAAACCAAATACATGAATTTGGGATAGAAAAGTACCGTGACACGTCTTATAGTAATTTGAATTCACACTCAAAAATAGGAGAAAACAAACGACACAACGGAAACACAACGTATAAATGTTACACACACACAAACGAACTATGATATAACAATGGCCATTTTCCTGACTTGGTACAGGACATTTTTATTGTTGAACCTGGTTTTGTGCCTCGTCCAAACAAGACTTACCAGTGACGCCCAGATATAAAAGTTCGATAGTAAAAAAAAAAGGTACAAAGTAGTACAGCTCTGAGGATCAAAAGTAGAAAATTCGCAAAAATTATATAACGTGAGTTTTCAATAAACGTAACACATGGCTCAGCGGGTATAATTCTACTCTAACAAATGGTTCAATGGGTAAAATTTTGTTTTCGTTGCCATTACTTTCTCGTGTTTCGTGTCAAAATTAAGTAGAACATCGGCATCGTCTCATTTGACATATATATATTGTTGAACAATCTGCTCACCCTCCAAGCTATGCGTTTTTCTCGATGTAGCAAAATGCTCACCACCCTCTCAGCTATGTGTTATTTATTAAACAAATGGCGAGTATATTTCTTCCTAAATTGAAATTGATCGCATTAATCTTCTGACGTCATTTAAATAGAGAGTGTCCTTATATGTTATAACTTATTAATAAAAACAAAAACAAAAATATAAAAACATATATATATTGTAAGTGACAATGATGTCATGTTATTGAATGATTCACAGGTTCGTGAATTGTTTGTCCCCTCTATTACATTAAACCGGAAATAAGGAAAACAACATATATTTGTGGAGCAGTCATGGCGTTGTCAATTTATTTTCGACTTATGAGTTTGAATGTCCCTATAATATCGTTCGCCCCTCTCTTATATAGTACAGTGGACCATTACATCATCAGCAACATGTTAATGTTTTGTGAATATGTATGAACCCCGCTTTTTATTAGGACTTCGAGGTGAGCCGAATTTTAAAACATGGTAGTTCACAAGGTAACAGTGCACAACAAAAAGACATATCAGGGGCGGATCCAGCCATTTTTTTTTAAAGGGGGTCCCAAACCAGGACAAAAGAGGAGGCCAACTACATGTCCCCATTCAAATGCGTTGATAGTCCAAAAAGGGGGGTCCAACCCCCGAAACCCTCCCCATGGATCCGCCACTGCATATCGCCTAATTATTTATAAACCGGACACATAATCGGACACGATCCGACCGGACTATTCTTTGCTCCAATTCCGTAAATTTTAAAGTGGCGGAGAAGAAGCGACTACTGAATTTTCAAGCATTTGATTCAACCTTACATTGGTCATTTGCAACAAAATCAAACGTCAATGCAACATACATAAAAACAAACTATAAGATAACATCAAAATAAGACAAACTATAAGATAACATCAAAATAAGACAAACTATAAGATAACATCAAAATAAGACTGTGCGTTAACAATTTTCTAAGTAGTCCAGTTGAAAATTGGAAATGAATTTTAAAGAACATTAATGGAGAAAAAAAGAACAGAAAAATCCTATTTTTATATGATTAATTTATGTAAAACCAAATAAATTATATACGCTAACAAACTGTGACTGGAGCATGTGGAGTTGGCATTAAAATAGGGGATAGACACTAACCTTACATTGGTCATTATTTCATTTGTTTGCCTTGAATCACATTTTATTGACATTTGGTATCGTCCGGGTTGTTGACCTCTGAAATAAAATAACACCATATAAAGCATATAACACAGTATATTACATACCTTGAAATTGACAGCGACACTATCCTTCAATCATCACCACCATATATAGAGTAGATTTCAAGCGGAATATATTTTAATTATGGCGTCAACCCTGTATAACCCTCGGTTATTCAATAAAAATGTGTGTCGCAGAATCAATTTAATTAAAGATAAAGATGAGTAGATTTTTACCACATGAAAAACACATAGCTGAGAGGATGAAGAGCAGATTTTTACACAGAGAAAAACACAACAGAACACTAAAGTGCAACAAATACAAAAAACAATGCAACTTTCATGTCGATGTTGACATGCATACATGTATCAATTATATGGTTATTTTTATAAATTTCTTGTTAATACAAAACTACATATAAACGAGTTGCCACAACTTTTTGGAATTTTGGGCTCCCAATAATGCTCTTCAACTTTAATAGTTTGGCTTTTTAACTGTTTTGATCTGAGCGTCATTGATGAGTTTTATGTAGACGAAACGCGCGTCTGGTGTATTAAATTATATCCTGGTACCTTTTATAACTATAAACGAACTATTAGATAACAACTGCCATATTCCTGACTTGGTACAGGAATTTAAAAAAAAACTGTTGGGTTGAACCTAGTTTTGTGGCCAGCCAAACATCCGTGCTTTATGTCAAAAGAGGGTTTATCCCCCAGAACTAGAAATTAAAGAAACAACAGACACGGCTTCCTCCGCCTCATTTTTAGACTTATATCTCGAATTTGACTTACACAGTCATCTCAGTACCAGAATCTATGACAAACGAGACGATTTTAATTTTGAAATTATAAATTTCCCCCACCTTAGTAGCAATATACCAATTTCACCTGCATATGGGATATATATTTCCTAACTTATTCGATATTCAAGATATGCAGCTCCTACTCAGACTTTGTAAAACGTCATCAGTGTCTGAGTAGAAAGTTGATGAACCAGGGGTATGTCAAAGAACGTCTCGTCCTTTTTCTAAAAAAGTTCATCGGAAGGTACCAAGATCTTGTTGATAAATATTCCGTATCAACTTCACAAATAATACACGATAGTCTTGATGTATAGATTCTGCGTACTGATGTTGTTTATCATCTTAACAATGTGTTTTATAGTGCCTTCGTTTGTCTTTGTTCTATTATTAATATCACTTTTACTGTTTAATGGTTTTATGTGATATTCGTTTAATTGACGTGGCTCGGTACTTATACATCTCGTCAATGTGTCTTTCATTTTTTGGTGGTGTGTTTTGTATATGCGACTTTATGTATTTCTTTGGTTCTTATAATGTGACTCTGTACTTTAAAGGATCCCGTCAGTATGATATTCTATTTTTATGTCATTATGATGTCTATGATATATTTCTATTATGAATTTCAATATACATTGAACCACAAACGTCAAAATCATTCAATCGCGTAGTGGAATTAACTATTTCTGGATTCTTATAAATTCTATAAATAACGTTTGGACTAGTTTAAATCTCGGTCTATTTCTGAAATTTATTCTTACATACTTTTGATTTTTTAACCCTGTATGCTAACATTGCCTAGGTAAATTTTAAAATTGTTTGTATGCACATTGAACGACAAATATATGTGACGTATAAAATTTTCTGACGTCAGACACACAAATCAATGAATGTGTATGTAGATAGATGTTTTTGTGTTCTGTTAAATTGTTCCTTTTAAAATTGTTATACGATGATGACTGATGTACCCATATTTTAACTATTTTATTTATTGTGTCTGTTTAGTTAACGCATCAATGTAAATATAACGGATTTTGATGAGACTGTCATCAAAGTGAGAGGGTTAGCGCTATAAAACTAGGTTTAATCCACCATTTTCTAAATTTGAAAATGCCTGTACCAAGTCAGGAATATGACAGTTCTTGTCCATTCGTTTTTGATGCGTTTTGTTATTTGATTTTGCCATGTGATTATAGACTTTCCGAATTGATTTTCTTCTAAGTTCAGTATTTTTGTGATTTTACTTTGTAGTCCATACATTATCTATGCCTCTATATATCTAACTATCCAGCTCTAATATCCCACTCACTACGATCACTACATGTGGATTAGAATCTGTGTATATCCAACTCACTACGATCACTACATGTGGAGTAGAATCTGTTTATATCCCACTCACTACGATCACTACATGTGGATTAGAATCTGTTTATATCCCACTCACTACGATCACTACATGTGGATTAGAATCTGTTTATATCCCACTCACTACGATCACTACATGTGGATTAGAATCTGTTTATATCCCACCCACTACGATCACTACATGTGGATTAGAATCTGTTTATATCCCACCCACTACGATCACTACATGTGGATTAGAATCTGTTTATATCCCACTCACTACGATCACTACATGTGGATTAGAATCTGTTTATATCCCACCCTCTACGATCACTACATGTGGATTAAAATCTGTTTATATCCCACTCACTACGATCACTACATGTGGATTAGAATCTGTTTATATCCCACTCACTACGATCACTACATGTGGATTAGAATCTGTGTATATCCCACTCACTACGATCACTACATGTGGATTAGAATCTGTTTATATCCCACCCACTACGATCACTACATGTGGATTAGAATCTGTTTATATCCCACTCACTACGATCACTACATGTGGATTAGAATCTGTTTATATCCCACTCACTACGATCACTACATGTGGATTAGAATCTGTTTATATCCCACCCACTACATGTGGATTAGAATCTGTTTATATCCGACCCACTACGATCACTACATGTGGATTAGAATCTGTTTATATCCCACTCACTACGATCACTACATGTGGATTAGAATATGTTTATATCCCACTCACTACGATCACTACATGTGGA
Source organism: Mytilus galloprovincialis (assembly GCF_965363235.1). Classification (NCBI taxonomy): domain Eukaryota; kingdom Metazoa; phylum Mollusca; class Bivalvia; order Mytilida; family Mytilidae; genus Mytilus; species Mytilus galloprovincialis. The sequence goes on from NC_134851.1 coordinate 54,959,414, forward strand.
TTAGAATATGTTTATATCCCACTCACTACGATCACTACATGTGTATTAGAATTTGTTTATATCCCACCCACTACGATCACTACATGTGAATTAGAATCTGTTTATATCCCACTCACTACGATCACTACATGTGGATTAGAATCTGTTTATATCCCACTCACTATACGATCACTACATGTGGATTAGAATCTGTTTATATCCCACTCACTATACGATCACTACATGTGGATTAGAATCTGTTTATATCCCACTCACTACGATCACTACATGTGGATTAGAATCTGTTTATATCCCACTCACTACGATCACTACATGTTTACCCCTCCTTGGCACCAGATATCACCAACCCCAGTTTTTGGTGGGGTTCATGTTTCTCAGCTCTGATTTTCTATGTTGTGTGTTGTTGTCTACTTGTCTTCTTCTTATTATATATAGCCACAACGTTGACAGTATGTTTTTGACTTGTGAGTTTGAATGTCCCTTTAGTATTTTTCGCTGCTCTTTTAAGGACACTAACCATAAAAGGACACTGCATTATTCGATTTTTTTCTTGTGTTTTTTTTTTTTTTTTTTTTTTGTGATATTCTCTAAAGTAAGGAATTACTTATTGTTTTTTATTGTTATTCACACAATAACTTTTTTGAAGTATTACAGATTCAAAACGTTTTGTTTGTCAACACTTTTAGTTTCAAGGCTTTTCAACTGACTTACGCACAAACATCAGAATGAGATGTTTATATAACGACTCAGTGCACAGCTGAAAAATATTGTCTCAAGGTTTCTTATCAAAACAATTGACTTTAAGACATAATCGAGAAATTATTTTGTATTCGTTATATGTTTGATATATATGAATAAATCCAACAAAAAAAAAAAAACAAAAAAATTGAAAAAATTGGCATCAAAACTTAAAGCTTTGACATAGTTCTATATTTAAAGATTGTCGTAGAGTTGTGGTAAAATAAAAATATATTGTTGAGGCGGATTGTTTAGGGGACGCTCATTTGATTTCCAAGGATGTCATATCAGTGTGAAAGCCCTATAAATGAAGTCAAACGAGGAAAATAAAGGCTACAGTAGTATGTCACTGTTCAAAGGTCATAAATCGATTGAGTGAAAACAAATCTGGGTTGCAAACATAATAGTGGGTTGAACCTGGTTTTATGGCTAGCCAAACAGAAAGTATAACGAATATAGAAACAATTTGGAGATGGGTTATAGTTTCCAAGAAAAGAGCTACCCATCAGACACAAAAAAAATGTAGAAATCGTCAACTATAGGTCACCATATTTTGTTAATTGGTCGAGTAGTCTTGGGCGCTGGACATAAAGTGTCACAGAAGCGTGGGTCCCAATCTTGCTGAAGGGAGATTCATTTTCGTAAATCTTTAGTGATCATTTGTTTTCTGTGTAAATTGTATTTTTTCACATTTTTGTTTGTCTTTTCGTCTTTCGCCATTGTATGGTCTCTAACTTTACTTGTGGTTTTCAAATTGACGTATTGGTATTGCTTTTGAATTTAAGTTAATTGTGACATAATTGTAAAAAAAAGCCTTTCACAGTAACCAATCAGGGGCGAATCCAGTGATTTTCAAAACGGGGTCCCTTCCACGGATAAAGGGGAGGTTTCAACCATATATCCCCATTCAAAAGCATTGATCGTCCCTGGAACACCCCCCTTTTTTTTGGATTCGCCACTGGCAATATTGAAATAAAAATAGTCCTAGTACAGTCAATATTCCCATCAGTGAGTAACTATATCAAATCAAATAGGATAATCTTCCTAATTTTGATAAAATGTTCCAACATAAAATTAAGGTTTGTGACCCCTTCTGTAGCCATTTTTGTACGAATTTTTCAAACATCAATTGTATCAAAACTACAGATATCATGAATAATTGTGACAGACCATTTTGTACATATACTAGGGGAAAACTTGATGCAAAGTATTATTATTTACTGTTCCATTGCATTTAATAGAAAAAGAGTACTTTGTGGCAAATAAACCAAGATTTTTATAGAAAATCCACAGCCTTTTTATACAGAGATTTTTTTTATAAAATTTGAAACATGGATTCCTCACTTGCTTTTCTATGATGTGCTAGTGTTTATTTTTTACAAAATGTTCTAACCAACCTGTAAATTCCAAAATACCTCGTGCAGAGTCACTATATAAAGTCGAGCGCACCCTAAATGATGTACTTGAACTGGTCCATATTTTTATTTATTTTAACCAATAACTCGTCTACATTAATAAACCTGTTTGAAGGAGATCAATGCTAGCACTGCATGCAATAATTCTATATATATATCAGTCATCAAACTGTCAAATATGATAGTACAAGGATAAAGGCTGTGTATTTTCTATAAAATTCCAATATGTTTAGCATTTAATCAAAAGAAGGGTACAGTAACTTAATCCTTAAATACATTCACTTGTCTTGACGCTTTATTGCGTTTATATAAAATATGAGTATTAATTTTAGGTGATAATCAGTCGTCACATCGCGGAGTGTGATTTCATTTTCACACTCAATTTCGAAATCATTCCCATCAAAATATAATTTAAAGTTCTCATTATGCTTTTTTATCCAATGGCCTGAGAGGAGTATGTTCACCGAAATGGTTAAAAATGTTTTTTTTTTCAGTAAGGCTAAAATACAACACATCTCAAATAGAAATAGTTGTCATGTTACTCTCTTAACAAAAGACTTCTTTTTGGCACATCACATTAAACAATGACGAATCGATGTAATGACTCCTTAAACATCCATTTATTGTTACGTCACTTTTGGTCAAATTTAAATAATTCTTAACAGTTTTTGCCGATGATAATTGACTTTGCCCACCACATCGATCCAGAAAGTTAATGTGTATAGGGATTTAAAATCACTATTCGGACAATGTTTGCTTACAGAGCATTTTGGGGCCGAGGCTGTGGCCAATGATTTCTTCCGGATTTAAGCTCCGAAAACTGAACACAATCATCATATTTTGACAATATATCTAAAATGTGACGGTTTTGAAGCCTGGAATATATTCTTATAGAGATCGTTTTCAACCTGTATTAATTAATGCTTTTGAAATAGATCCAGGTCAAAAGAACCAA